>NW_024070205.1:38613802-38986419 GCF_014754425.2 Oryx dammah | reverse complement strand
GCTCCAGCCCCTATCCCCTGCCCCTGGCCCCCACCATAAACACAATCCATGTGTCCTTGTAAAGCACACGCTGGTGTCTGTGGGTGTTTGAATTTCTCTGAAGTGGGACTACCGGATCGTGGAGTCATCGTGTGCCTATTTGAAGAACATTGCCAGAAAGTCCTCTGGGATGGCCACATCAGCCACACTCCTTCCCACCAGCAGGGTAGGAGGGTTCCCCTTTCTTCCATTTCCCTCAAACTGGCTATTAGCCAACATTCTGATTTTGGCCAATTTGATGGGTATAGAGTAGAAGTCACCGTTGTCTCATTTGCATTTCTCTGAATATTCGTGGGTCTGAGCACCTCTTCACTACTTAGTCATTTGGGTTTCCCCTTCTGTGAACTGCCTATTCATATCCTTTGACCATATTTCTATTATTTCCTGTCTTTTTCTTGTAGCTTTGCAATAATTCCTTGTATATTCTAGATATTAATTCCTTGTCATTTTTAGATATCACAAACACTTCTACATTCTGTCATCCATCTGGTGTCCTGGTTTATACTGTCCTTTGTTGATTAAAAAAAAAAAAACACCTTAGTTTTAATGTAATCAAATCCATAAATTTTTTGCCGTTTGGATCTCAGTCAAAAAGTCCTTCCTCACCATGGATTTAAAAGTATTTTCCTATGTTTTCTTTCATCAGTTTTATGACTTTATACCTAGGTCTTTAATACAACGCAGATGATATGTGGTATAGAAGATCTAGAGACCCACCTTCATTTTTTCTCTACAGAGTGAGCCAGTCTTTCCTATATCTTTGGTCAAATAGTCCATTCTTTAATCACTGATCATAATTTCATGGGTCTGTCACTGAACGACTCATTCTGTTCCATTCATTCCTGCTGATGGGCTTGTTCCACACAGTTTTTTTTTTTTTTTTTTTTTTGTAGGGCTCTGTAGAATGTATAATACCTGGTAAAGTGAATCTCCTTTGCTCTTTTTAAAAATTCACTTTATTCTACAGGTTCTTTATTCTTCCATACACATTTTAGAATACACTTGGCCACTTTGACCACCTGCCGCGAAGAACTGACTTATTGGAAAAGACCCTGATGCTGGGAAAGATTGAAGGCAGGAGGAGAAGGGGACGACAGAGGATGAGATGGTTGGATGGCATCACCGACTCAATGGATGTGAGTTTGAGCAAACTCTGGGAGATAGTGAAGGATAGGGAAGTCTGGCGTGCTGCAGTCCATGGGGTCACAAAGGGTTGGACATGACTGAGTGACTGAACTGAACAGAACTAAGTTCCTCAAATTCCAGCTAATATTTTAATTAAGGTTGCACTGAATTGATAGGTGAATTTGGGGGAGAACTGACATCCTTGCAGTGTTAAGTTTTTCCTTTATCAACATGATATGTATACCCTTCTTTTATTCGAGACTTCTTCTATGGTTTTAATAGTTTTTTCCCCCCAGCTCTGAGCATTTGGGTGTGGCAGGTTGAAATTTGTCAGCACCCCTCCCTAACTCACCACCTTCTGCACCTGGGTTCCCATTTGATGTTTGCAATAACTCCGGGCAGGCTGAATGGCAAGACCTAATAGCCCAGCTCTGTAGATGATTTTAAGCCGTTCATCCTAGTCTAACAGGCTGTGTGGACACCTGATACAGTATACATCTCCCTGTAGCAAATCTCATTAACATGTGAAGTTTGTTTCATGAAGAATTTGCCAGACCCCAAGGCAATGACCTCGTAACTTATTCTATGTGTCATAAAGAGGTTTGACTTCACAGATGGAGAACTTGGGGTTCTTCGTGTGCTCTGAACACAGGGCTAAAAACCAGGGAGAGATGGAATTACCAGACTCCTCCCACTCCATCGCCAGTAGGTATACCTACTCGGAATCAGTGGCCTCAGTTATTCAGAACAACCTTTGTCAGGAGACAAAAGCCATATCTGTCACTTGTTTTTTAATTTCCCAAGGGAAAACATCTTTCCTTAGCCTGTCCCCACCGCACCTTACTCCAAGGCTTCCTCTAACGTGCCTCCCCAAAGGGTTCCCACTTGGACCTCAGGCCTCTTGGGCATAAACAATCTCACATTAAAATATGATGTCTTGGGACTAAGGTGGTGGTCCACTGGCTAAGCCTGTGCACTTTCAGTGCAGGGGGACCAGGTTCAATCCCTGGTCAGGGACCTAGATACCACAGGCCACAACTAAAGACCCTGCATGCCACAACAAAGATCAGAGACCCTGTGTGCTTCAACTAAGACCCAGCACAGCCAAATAAATAAATGAACACGTTTAAAAATGTGATGCCTTCCTGCTCCTGATGTAAGCCGTCCTTCCTGGCTTCACTTCAACTCTATCTCCTTTTTGAACCCCTTCAGGATCTTTCCAATTCACAGAGATCTCTTGCCTTTTCCACATGGAGTCTGACATTGAAGAAAAAGCACTGGAATGGGCTAAACCAGAGGTTCTCAAAGATTTTTTTGGTCATAAAACTCTGTTCAGATGGAATCTTAGAAGAAAAGAAAACTTAGCCTTCTCAGATTGCTTGGCCATTCCAACTCTGCCACTCACTGGCTGTGTGACCTTGGACAGATAACTACACCTCTCTGAGCCCTTTGTTTATGATCTGTAACATGACAGTAATAACTATACCTGTCTCCCAAGGTTGATATTGAAAAGTAAATGCTATGATACATGGTTAGATAGCATCAATGACTCAATGGACATGGACTTGAGCAAACTCTGGGAGATAGTGAAGGGCAGGGGAGCCTGGTGTGCTGCAGCCCATGGGGTCACAAAGAGTCGGACACAACTTAGCAACTGAACAACAACAATCATAGTAAGCACTCAATAGTGACGACCATTAGGATGGAAACCCAGTTTATAAAACAAATCAGAGTTGCTTCTTTGGCCGAAAGTGGCTGGGGCAAGATTGTTCTCCACTGGCTTGACTAAGTTGGGCTTCCCAAGTGGCTCAGTGGTAAAGAATCCACCTGCCAATGCAGGAGACACAGGTTCGATCTCTGGGTTAGGAAGATCCCGTGGAGAAGGAAATGGCAACCTACTCCAATATTCTTGCCTGGAGAATTCCATGGACAGAGGAACCTAGTGGGCTCTATAGTCCATTGGGTCACAAAGACTTTTTAGTGATTAAACAACAACAAGCACAGATGCTGAGAAGGAGCAGGTCTTGTAGATCAAATAAGAGGACAAGAACTAAAAGCAGGAGGCCTCTAGGCATTCCATTTAGAATCACCAGAAGCAAATCCCCTCAGTGGGGCCTCCATGGAGATGGGGTTCAGGCTGACAGTCTAAGCTATGGATTTCTTATAATTGTAGGATGAAAATGGTTTTACCAGTGTGAGTTGGGCTATGAACTAACATCCATTACAATTATAACCATAAGTTGAGAGGTTTTATTTTATTAATAAATAACTGAAGATGATTTTTAAAAATTATTTAGGAGAAGGGAAGAAGCAAAAATATTTTAAGTGGTTATAAGGTGTGTGGGGATCATGCATAATTTTTATTATTTTCCTTATACTTTTTTCTATTTTTATTAGCTTTATTTTTCAAAAATTGCAGTTACTTCTCTATTTATAAGGAGCTTTCCCAGTGGCTCAGTGGTAAAGAATCTGCCTATAATGCAGGAGATGCGGATTCAATCCCTGGGTCAGGAGGATCTCCTGGAGAAGAAAATGGCAACCCATTCTGGGGTTCTTGCCTGGAAAATCCCATGGACAGAGGAGCCTGGTGAGTTGCAGTCCATGGGGTCTCAAAAGAGTCAGACACAACTTAGTGACTCAACAGCAACAACAACTCTGAGAGAGAGGGAATAAGATCTGGGTGTCACAAATTCCTCCTGCACATCAGCCCACCCCCATCTGCACATCCCACCTGGGCCTGCCCCCCCCCAGATGCCGTCAGATACATGAACAAGAACATTTTTTTCTCATTAGGGAGAACTTGGCTGAGAACAGGAATGGCCAAGGAGCCAGGAGGGAGTGACAGGGCTGGGGGCCTGCCAGGCTGGACATGGGATGGTTCTGGGCCCATTTCTCTGATCTGATACCCAGCCCTCCCTTTGGGAGATGCAGTGCAGGAGACCCTGCTCGTCAGCAATGCCCGAGTTACTGACCTCATTTCCCCGGCAAGTTTTCCCTTGCTCAATTCAAAAAGAGGAAGAAATAAGTAATTTTTCCCCTGTTACAATTTCTCAATCTCCATTCACTTGGATATTTACGAGTATATGTCTATGACCAGAGCCAAGCAGGGCTGGGCATGGGTGACTCAGTGTGGGCTCAACCCCTGCAGGAACTTGGGAGGGTGGAGGCCAAGCACTTGGAGAAAGATGGAGAGGCCCGAGGGGCTTCTTGAAGTAAGTGGCAGTGACGTGGCCCCCTTTAATTCATCTCTGATGTGAAATATGTCTGTAAGACCTCACTCCTGGGGAAACAGAGCCCCGCATTCCCCTGCCCCGGGCCGGTTCTGCCTGTCCTGCAGACACCACATGTAAGCATTGAGCACCTACTGTGTTCCAGGCAGCATCCTCCTGCCCCTGCACCCACAGTTCATTGTGACCCTGCTCCAGCTGTGCACCCAAATGAGGATCCTAGGACACTTTACTTCCTAGGGATGAATGGTGCATTTCAAGCATGAAGAGGGCATCACCTTTGCCACTCCCTAGACCTGGGTTCAAGTCCTAGCTCAGACCACTTACAGCATGTGATTTTGTCCTTGGACAAATCACTTCATCTCCTTGAGCCTCCATTTCTTCTATTGTAGAATGGGGGCTTCCCCTATGGCTCAGCAGGTAAAGAATCCACCTGCAGTGCAGGAGACGTAAGAGATGCAGGTTCAATCCCTGACTTGAAAAGATCCCCTGGAGGAGGAAATCGTAACCCACTCCGATATTCTTGCCTGGGAAATCCCGGACAGCTGACAAGGGAGCCTGGTGGGTTATAGTCCAAAGGATTGCAAAGAGTTGGACATGACCGAGTGGACTAGGGACACACATACAATGGGGGTGGGCAGGGGAAGTGAGTCCCCCTGTAGGGATCTTGTAAGGATCCGAGTGTGGGAGGCCACCACATAGTTGGTGCTCAGTAAATGTAGACTCAGAACTTGATGCCTCCCCAGATTGGAGTCCCGGGTCTCCCCCACTGTGCAAGGGAAGGTTTCCCTGTGAAGTTCCCAAAGTACTCACCCTCCCTCTTCCCTTTGACACCCAAAGGAAACCTCTGGGGGGCCCCAATTCCACCACAGTTTCCAAACCCTCTCAAGGCTGTTGCAACTTCCCACTGACCACCCAGTCCAGCCCTTCCACTTTCCCACCCAGCTCTTGCATAATAATTTCTGCCTATGAAACCATCTTCATCATTTCACCTCTTTCTTCCTCAGAGACCTAGTGATCCGGATGCAGGGGTAGAGCAGTCTCCCCCGCAGACTCACAAACACCCTCGTTTCTGACACCCCAATCACACCTACTCACTTGCATGCCCCTAATTTCTCTAACCTTCTAGACTTTTGTCCGACTTCTACCAAGCCCCCCCAAGCTCTGACTGCACACCTGACCCACAGGGATCCCACATATCACTGAGCTTTTGGTCTTTATAGCAGTTACGACTGACTAACATATCTTATACACTTTTTAAATTTAAATATATTTGTTTTTGGATGCACTGGGTGTTCGGCGCTCTGCGCAGGCTTTCTCGAGGTGCGGGAGTGGGGCTACTTTCTAGTGGGCAGCATGAGGCTTCTCACCGCAGTGGCTTCTCTTGTTGGGGAGCATGGGTTGTAGGCTGCACAGGTTTCAGCAGTTGTGGCACACGGGCTTCATTAGGGCTTCTCCGATGGCCTAGACTGTAAAGAATCTGCTAGCAATTCAGGGATTGGATTTGATCCCTGGGTTGAGAAGATCCCTTGGAGAAGGGAATGGCAACCCACTCCAGTATTCTGGCCTGGAGAATTCCATGGACAGAGGAGCCTGGCAGGCTACAGTCCATGGGGTCACAGAGAGCTGGACACAACTGAGTGACTTTCACTATGGGCTTAGTTGCCCGGTGGCATGTGGAGTCCTCAGACCAGGGATCAAACCCGTGACCCTGGCATTGACAGGTGGATTCTTAACCACTGAACCACCAGGGAAGTCCTCTCATTTGCTTTATATTGTCCCTCTCCATGAGGGCAGGTTTGGGTCCCCACGAAACAGCAGCACATACAGTTTGAGCTCAATAAATATTTATTTAACAAACTAATGAATAAATTTAATCCTTGCAACTTCTCTTTGGGATAGGTGCTTATGCAATCCAATTTACAGAGGAGGAAGTGGAGACCCACCATCTGAGTTAGAGGCCACACAGTAGGTCCTAGAGCCCTGGGCTTACCTCTGTCACAGCAAGGACCACACCCACAGCCATCACCTGACCTCAGACTCGTCTCCCCAGTCAGGCTTTGACTCCTTGAGAGCAGTTCCGTGGATCCCCATCCCCTCCCAGCTGCACTGTATTCCTTAGCATGGTTCCTTACACACAGTAGGTGCTCTGCACAGATCTGTTGCTTGAGTGACTAAATGAGGGGCTGAGTGAATGAATCCATGAACAAACTCATCTTTTCATACAGATATTTCTTAAAATTTTAAGTACTTTGAAAAAATTTTATTTATCTATTTATTCATTTTTGGCTATAAGCAGGCTTTCTCTAGTTGCACCGAGTGTAGGCAACTCTGGTTGCAGCGCGCGGGCTTCTTATCGTAGTGGCTTCTCTTTCTGCAGAGTACAGACTCTAGGGTGGGTGGGCGTCAGTAGCTGTGGTTCACAGGCTAAGTTGCCCCAAGGCATGTGGAATCTTCCCGGATCAGGGATCGAACCCTTGCTCCCCACATTGGCAGGTGGATTCTTTATCACTGGACCTCCAGGGAAGTCCTGGAAATATTTCGTGTGTGCCCTCTGGAACTAGGCCTCCAACCCTCTTCATAGTCAGTGCCAGGGGAACGTGAGTGACACAGATGTCCCTGTCCTGGGTGGTCTTGGAAGGCTTTCTGAAGGAAGAAGAGAAAGTTGAGGATGGAGGTTTGGGAGTTGGGAGGCTGAGAAGAGATTTCTTGGTGGGGATGTGACCTCCATATTTGGTGACTTGGGAGGAACACAGTTGAACTTCAGAGGGGTTTTGGATACAGGAGCTGTGACAGGCAGCAGGACATGCCTTGGAGGGCCTGACTGGCAGATGTTGGCCTGTAGGTACTGGGGAATTATCAAAGGCTCTGCGAGAGAATGACCTGGTTGGAGCTGGGCTTTGAAAAGGAAAGGTGGACAGAAGCCAGGAGGCAAACTCCATTCTCTGTACGTTTACTGAGCCCTAAAGATACTATGACAAACGTAGACAGCGTATTAAAAAGCAAAAAGATAACTTAGCGGACAAAGATTCGTCTAGTCAAAGCTATGGTTTTTCCAGTAGTTATGTACAGATGTGGGAGTTGGACCATAAAAAAGACTGAGCAGTGAAGAATTGATGCTTTTGAACTGTGGTGCTGGAGAAGATTGTTGAGAGTCCCTCAGACTGCGAGGAGATCCAACCAGTCAACTGTAAATGAGATCAACCCTGAATATCATTGAAAGGACTGATGCTGAAGCTGAAGTTCCAATACTTTGGCCAGCTGATGTGAAGAGCTGACTCACTGGAAAAGACCCTGATGCTGGGAAAGATTGAGGGCACAGGAGAAGGGGGTGGCAGAGGATGAGCTGTTTAGATAGCATCACCGACTCAATGGACATGAATTTGAGCAAACTCCAGGAGACAGTGAAGGACAGGGAAGCCTGGCAGGCTGCAGTCCATGGGGTCACAAAGAGTCACACACGACTTAGTGACTGAATAACAAAGATGTCTAAACAGAGTTCTGTAGTGCCTGGGACTTGGGGTTGGGGCCCCAGCACAGTGGTGACCCTAGTCTGAGCTACAACGGAACAGCATGGCCAAGTGGTTGAAAACTCAGACTCTAACCATAGCCCGAGTTTGACCTTGGGCAAGTGACTTAAGTACTCTGTGCCTTGGTTTTCTCACCTGTAAAATAGGGATAATAATAGTTACCACTTCCTACAGTATTGTGAGGTTTAAATGAGATAGCCCCAGAAATCTCGATAATTGAGTTATTATCTAACGAATGTGCAACTTCCTGGATGGCAAGGATGGGCATCTTAAATCTCTTTTGTCTGAGCCCAGCTCACCGGGACTCAGAGCAGCTCTCAGGGAACTTCTGACGAATGCACCTGGCCCAGGGGACCTGGTCCACCTAGAGAGTCCCCCCACCCACCGTGTTCGTTCACCGGGGGTCTTCCACCACGAGTGAGGAACCCTCCCTCATCACCTGCCAAGGCTGTGGGTATTTCCTGAGTGAAGTGTCATCTCAGTGAAAAACAATGTCCCTGCAACAGCCTGTTATTGCATAATCTGCCCACAGCCCTCTGTGACTTCCTGACCAGGCTCTGTGCAGCCCCAGGGGGCCCCTTCCTGCCCTAGAAGGTGCCATACCCCACACCCACCCTGAGGGCGAGGCCCAGCAAGACCTCTTGCAGCCTTGGCTTTCCCATCTGGGGAACCATTATTTCAAAAGCCTTAAATGTTCTGGAGTCAGACAGTTTCTGGCCCTGCTACATTCTGATTGCATGGATCCCTGAATGCACAGGTCAGCTCCACAGTGCAGACAAACTTGGATTTGTTATTTAGCTTCCTTGAGGCAATGCTGGGAACAGTAACGATCAAATTAAGCCCAGTACCTGGCACATGGGGCTTCCCTGGTTGCTCAGTGGTAAAGAATTCGCCTGCCCATGCTGAAGATGCACGTTCGATCCCTGGTTCTGGAAGATGCCCTGGAGGAGGAAATGACAACCCATTCCAGTGTTCTTTCCTGCAGAATCACACAGACAGAAGAGCCTGGCGGGCTATAGTCCATGGGTCACAAAGAGTCAGACATGACTGAGTGACTAATCAGCAGCAGCAACAGCTTGACACATAGTAAGATCTCAAAATTCTCTGAACTCCTGTCAGGGTGTGGGAGTCGGCATTCCCTCACTTTGAATCTGGTCTCTGTGACTGCTTGACCAATAGTATGTGATGTGAATTCCCTGGTGGTCCAGTGGTTCAGACTTCATGTTCCAGTGGGGGGGGTGTGGGTTTGATCCCTGCTCGGGGAACTAAGATAGCACATGCCTCCTTGCAAAAAAAAAAAAAAAACAGAAAAAATATAGAAACAACAGAAGCAACATTGTAACAAGTTTGATAAAGTCTTTTAAAAAAATATTATGTGGCAAAAGTGATGCTATGCCCATTTCTGGACCCAGATTTTATGAACATGTCAGTTTTCCACTTGCTACTGGCAGTTGTTTGCTGTAGGAACCCAGCCACCATGCTGTGAGGAGGTTCAAGCAGCTCCAGGTGAGGCCCATGGAGAAAAACCCACAGGCAGCACCAGCCTCCAGCCACCTCAGAAGTGTGTTCCCCGTGCCAGCTAGTGCTGTCGTGAGTAGGGCTGAGCTGCCCCTGAGCAAGATAAGCAACAGGTGGTATTTTAAGCCACTAAGTTTCAAAGTGGTTCATGATATAGTAAGAGATAACCAGGACAATTAAGGTCAGTTACTAGCTTGTCAACACTTTTGAGAAATAGGGATCAGCCAGCTCATCTGTAAGAACCATCACTGTGAAGTTAAGTGGTAATGTATATAAAGTGTTTTGGTATAGAGTCAATTCCTAACAGACAGTTTCCCTGCGCCTTGTGTAGGATCAGCTATGGAATTTGGGGGACCCAGAGAAAAGTGAAAATACTGGGCCCCTTGTTCAAAAATTATTAATTTTTCAGACAGGGATAGCAGAGTATTAAACCAAGTGCAGGGTTGTGCACAGTCCAGATACCCTCAAAGCTGCAAAGCCCTTTGCCTATAATATTATTGTCTGATTATGATGACCATTTTGGCTCTTGCAAACCTGTCATAAATAACCCAAGTCATTTACCACAGTTACTTTCATTTTAACACCAATTTTTTAAAAAAAGAAAGAAAGAAAGGGAGGGAGGGAAGGAGAGACTGAAAGGAAAAGAAAGAAAAAGAATGAAAATCATCAAGTGATCTTTACTGTTCATTTGGATTAAGATCCTGCACCAAGTCCCAATGAACAGCTAAAGTTGTCTCCACCAAATAGTACCAAGCTGGGCCGTAGGCAGGTTGTTTACCTCTATGGGGCTCAGTTTTCCCATGTGTAAAATGGGAAGGCTTGCTCTTGATCTGCCTCCCTTCCAGGGATGCTGAGATGGGGCAGAGTGTGGGTACAAGGGGTTACTGTTCAAGTACACAGCTCTCCAGCACAGGTTCTCTGTTCTGCCTGTGCTCCCAGCCTTCTGTCCCAACCTTGGGTCAATCCTGACCTCAGAATCAGACCACCCTTAAGGACAGCATCTTCAAGAAACAAGACTCCAACTAGGTCAGCTCTGTTTCCTTTCTGCCCGGTCAGAAGCATCAGAAAGCCACTTAATCTCAGGAAGATTTACCCAGTCTTTTGCAACTGTCCCTGTGTGTGTCAGTCGCTCAGTCGTGTCCGACTCTTTGCAGCCTCATGGACTATAGCCCTCCAGGCTCCTCTGTCCATGGGATTTCCCAAGCAAGAATACTGGCGTGAGTTGCCATTTCGTCCTCCAAGGGCTCTTTCCAACCCAGGGATTGAACCCGGGTCTCTGGCATTGCAGGCAGATTCTTTACTGTCTGAGCCACCAGGGAAGTGCAACTGTCTCTGCCTCCCCATAAAAGAGGGATAAAATTGACCTTTCTAAAGGAAACTGGTCCAGAGGGCATATTGCCAGATGGTAACTGTAATGTGAACATAGCCCCAACCTAGAGGCAGCCAGAGTTGAAGTGTTGAATTCCAGCTCTGGCACTTTCCAGCTGTGACAGTGGGTTGGTAGCTTAACCTCTCTGAGCCTCAATTCATAAAACTGAGTGCTGATACTCAGCCAATTTTTATCTTTCAGTTATCACTACGAAGCCCTTATGTAAAGAATGTAGAGTCTTGGGTAATCTCTAAAGCTCATACAGTGCTGCATATGATGAATATCATTTGCTGAACAGGAAATATGCCCAGCACCACACCAAGCTCTTTACCTGTCTTACTGGTGAAGCTCACAACCATCTAGAATGTGTGTGTTAGTCACTCAGTCGCGTCCGACTCTGCGACCTCATGGACTATAGCCCACCAAGCTCCTCTGTCCATGGACTTCTCCAGGCAAGAATACTGGAGTGGGTAGCCATTCCTTCTCTAGGGCAATCTTCCCAATCCAGGGACTGAAGCTGGGTCTCTCACATTGCAAGCAGATTCTTTACCATCTAAGCCACTTGGAAAATAATGATTATGCCCATTTTTCAGATTAGGAAACTGAAGCTGAAAGCCTTTGAGAGCTTTCCCAGAGGCCAAGGAGCTGGGAACTGCTTTGGGCTGGAGGCTGAAGGCTGATGGGCCCATCCCCTCTGCTGTATCAGCAGCCAGGGTAATGAAATGAGACAGAGGCAAGTGCTGGAGGGCTAGGGAGGAAAGGGTGGGCCTCATGCTAAGATGACCCATGCCCCACAACAAAACACAAATACCTCTAGCCTCCCCTGGGTCTTTTGGTTTGGTTTTTCCTCTCCTGGAAGACACCCAGAGAAAGGGGAACCTGGACAGACTCCTTACCTCCCCCACCACCCTCCCCCCGCAGTGACATCAGCCGAGGGTGCACGGCTGCTGCGATGTTAACCGGGAATGTGGTCTCAGCTCTCTGCTCCTTCTGAGAAAACACATCCAATTGCTTCCTGGCTACCAGCTACTGCTGCCTCCTTCCCCGGCTTCCCTCTGAAGTAGGTCAAAGCAACCTGTGAGGCCCCTCGTTTGCCTTTCATGCCTATGGCTGAGATAATACCAGGATGTTTATTGTTCTAATAGGAGGAAAGCAGAAAGAAATGCACACTGTGTTCTTAATCTTATTTGTGATAAAATCTAAGGGCTTTACAATGGCCCACCAGGCCCTCCAGGATCTGGCCTGGTTGGCTGCCCTGTTACCTCCCTTTCCTCTCTGCCCTGATCACTAAGCTTCTACCAGGGAGTGTGCTTCCTGAACCCTGGGGCCAGGATTCCCACCTCAGGACCTTGGCATTTGCCATCCCCTGTCTGCCTCTTTGGGACATTTGCAGGTCACATTCAGGTAGAACTTAAAAGGCACCTCCTCCAAGAAGCCCTCCCAGACCACCTGGCTAGAGGTGGCCATGCCCTCCGGACTTTCTGCCAGTCCCCAGATTAGGGGTTAGGGTTAGGTACCACAGAGCATGATCTGACTCAAGAATGACTTTGTTCACTGACCTGGTTATGGGATCCCAGAGGGGTGGGGTGCAGGAGCCCAAGGTGGGCTCAGCCAGCTTCTCCCTAAGGTCAAAGGAGCTTCCCTTGAAGCTTTTGATATGCTCACTTCGGCTTCCAGTCAAGGGTGTCCTACTCTTTGTGACCCCATGGACTGCAGCCCGACCGGCTCCTCTGTCCATGGGATTCTCCAGGCAAGAATACTGGAGTGGGTTGTCATTTCCTACTCCAGGGGGTCTTCCTGACCCAGGGATCAAACCTGCCTCTCTTTCATCTCCTGCATTGGCAGGCAGGTTCCTTACCACTGAGTCACCTGGGAAGCCCAGTCACGGGTACTGACATATTATAGCTTTTCTCTCAGGCCCTGACCGTGAATCCCTTCCCCCACTCATTCTGGCCCCAGCACCTCCTACTTTGCACTTCCCCCACTGCTACATATTAGAGGACAGGGAGGGTCAAGGAAGGGGTGGAGGAGAGAAGGCACCCAAGGAACGTTGGCCAGAGCCACCTCTCATCTCTGCATAGATTATTATTTAAAATCAGGTACCAGTGACCACGGACAGAGAGGACACCTAAGACACCTTCTTTAGGCTCTTGTGGCTGGAGCGATCCTCTGGAGATTCAGTCCCTTATTCTCTCTTAGGGACTGACCCTGGCCTTAGAGATTCTAAGAACCTTATAGTAGCTTGCAACCTATAGGACCGCCTTGGGAAACAACGGATTTTCTTTGATGCAATAGTTTCCACAATACACATCACTTACTGTCACTCCCTGCTACAACTGTTCAAGAAGAGGGGTGAGCATGTGTGGGCCGACTCCTCAGAGCCTGGGAATTGCAATTCTAGGCAGCAAGGGCCTTGTCCATCTGCCCACCTGGACAGCGGAATGACCAGAAGTGAAGGCGGGGTCCCTCATCGCTGGGCAGGCAGGGCAGGGAAACACTCTCTGGCTCTCGGATGGACCACGTGACAGGCAGCGGCTTGTTCAGTGGCCAGGCTGATTGTGAGATCCGGGTGTGGGCTGGAGTCCCAGAGGTGGGGTGGGCGAGGTCGCCTTCCTCCAGCCCCCAGGGGAAACACAGTCAGAGCGGGGCTTCTGGCTGGCTGCTTGTGGTGGAGAAGAGGCCCCAGACTGCCCCTGAGTGTGACAAGCTGTGAAATAAAATTCATCTTTTATGGCAAGGCAAAAGAAATTTAAACATAAGAATTCTTCTCTGCCATTTGGCTTCCCCTCTCCTCCCTCTGTTTCAGCCAGGTTAAATCCAAATCACTGCACCATAGTCAGCCACTGCCATTTTGGACTCCTTTTCCCTATTCTAACTACCTAATATCCCACGCCCAAGAAGCAGTGGCTGTGCAGGCGCAGGAGGGCCGAGAGAAGCTACTCCACGTTCAAGGTCAGGAGGGGCGGCGGTGAGGAGATACCCCTCATCCAAGGTAAGAGAAACCCAAGTAAGATGGTAGGTGTTGCAAGAGGGCATCAGAAGGCAGACACACTGAAGCCATAATCACAGAAAACTAGTCAATCTAATCACACTAGGACCACAGCCTTGTCTAACTCAATGAAACTAAGCCATGCCCTGCAGGCCACCCAAGATGGGCAGGTTATGGTGGAGAGGTCTGACAGAATGTGGTCCACTGGAGAAGGGAATGGCAAACCGCTTCGGTATTTTTGCCTTGAGAACCCCATGAATAGTATGAAAAGGCAAAATGATAGGATACTGAAAGAGGAACTCCCCAGGTCGGTAGGTGCCAAATATGCTACTGGAGATCAGTGAAGAAATAACTCCAGAAAGAATGAAGGGATGGAGCCAAAGCAAAAACAATATTCAGTTGTAGATGTGACTGGTAATAGAAGCAAGGTCCGATGCTGTAAAGTGCAATATTGCATAGGAACCTGGAATGTTAGGTGCATGAATCAAAGCAAATTGGAAGTGGTCAAACAGGAGATGGCAAGAGTGAATGTCGACATTCTAGGAATCAGCAAACTAAATGGACTGGAATGGGTGAATTTAACTCAGATGACCATTATATCTACTACTGTGGGCAGGAATCCCTTAGAAGAAATGGAGTAGCCATCATGGTCAACAAGAGTCTGAAATGCAGTACTTGGATGCAATCTCAAAAACGACAGAATGATCTCTGTTCGTTTCCAAGGCAAACCATTCAATATCACAGTAATCCAAGTCTATGCCCCAACCAGTAATGCTGAAGAAGCTGAAGTTGAACAGTTCTATGAAGACCTACAAGACCTTTTAGAACTAACACCCAAAAAAAGATGTCCTTTTCATTATAGGGGACTGGAATGCAAAAGTAGGAAGTCAAGAAACACCTGGAGTAACAGGCAAATTTGGCCTTGGAATACGGAATGAAGCAGGGCAAAGGCTAATAGAGTTTTGCCAAGAGAACGCACTGGTCATAGCAAACACCCTCTTCCAACAACACAAGAGAAGACTCTACACATGGACATCACCAGATGGTCAACACCAAAATCAGATTGATTATATTCTTTGCAGGCAAAGATGGAGAAGCTCTATACAGTCAGCAAAAACAAGACTGGGAGCTGACTGTGGCTCAGATCATGAACTCCTTATTGCCAAATTCAGACTTAAAATTGAAGAAAGTAGGGAAAACCACTTTACCATTCAGGTATGACCTAAATCAAATTCCTTATGATTATACAGTGGAAGTGAGAAATAGATTTGAGGGACTAGATCTGACAGATAGAGTGCCTGATGAACTATGGACTGAGGTTCGTGACATTGTACAGGAGACAGGGATCAAGACCATCCCCATGGAAAAGAAGTACAAAAAAGCAAAATGCCTGTCTGGGGAGGCCTTACAAATAGCTGTGAAAAGAGAAGTGAAAGGCAAAGGAGAAAAGGAAAGATATAAGCATCTGAATGCAGAGTTCCAAAGAATAGCAAGAAGAGATAAGAAAGTGTTCTTCAGCGATCAATGCAAAGAAATAGAGGAAAACAACAGAATGGGAAAGACTAGAGATCTCTTCAAGAAAATTAGAGATACCAAGGGAAAATTTCATGCAAAGATGGGCTCGATAAAGGACAAAAATGGTATGGACCTAACAGAAGCAGAAGATATTAAGAAGAGGTGGCAAGAATACATAGAAGAACTGTACAAAAAAGATCTTCAAAACCCAGATAATCACAATGGTGTGATCACTCACCTAGAGCCAGACATCCTGGAATGTGAAGTCAAGTGGGCCTTAGAAAGTATCACTACAAACAAAGCTAGTGGAGGTGATGGAATTCCAGTTGAGCTGTTTCAAATCCTGAAAGATGATGCTGTGAAAGTGCTGCACTCAGTATGCCAGCAAATTTGGAAAACTCAGCAGTGGCCACAGGACTGGAAAAGGTCAGTTTTCATTCCAATCCCAAAGAAAGGCAATGCCAAAGAATGCTCAAACTATTGCACTATTGTACTTGTCTCACATGCTAGTAAAGTAATGCTCAAAATTCTTCAGGCCAGGCTTTAGTAATACGTGAACCGTGAACTTCCAGATGTTCAAGCTGGATTTAGAAAAGGCAGAGGAACCAGAGATCAAATTGCCAATATCCGCTGGATCATGGAAAAAGCAAGAGAGTTCCAGAAAAACATCTATTTCTGCTTTATTGATTATGCCAAAGCCTTTGACTGTGTGGATCACAATAAACTGTGGGAAATTCAAGAGATGGGAATACCAAACCACCTGACCTGCCTCTTGAGAAACCTATATGCAGGTCAGGAAGCAACAGTTAGAACTGGACATGGAACAACAGACTGGTTCCAAATAGGAAAAGGAGTACGTCAAGGCTGTATATTGTCACCCTGCTTATTTTACCTATATGCAGAGTACATCATGAGAAACACTGGACTGGAAGAAGCACAAGCTGAAATCAAGATTGCCGGGAGAAATATCAATAAGCTCAGATATGCAGATGACACCACCCTTATGGCAGAAAGTGAAGAGGAACTAAAAAGCCTCTTGATGAAAGTGAAAGAGGAGAGTGAAAAAGTTGGCTTAAAACTCAACATTCAGAAAACTAAGATCATGGCATCTGGTCCCATCACTTCATGGGAAATAGATGGGGAAACAGTGGAAACAGGGTCAGACTTTATTTTTTGGGGCTCCAAAATCACTGCAGATGGTGACTGCAGCCATGAAATTAAAAGACACTTACTCCTTGGATAGCATATTAAAAAGCAGAGACATTAATTTGCCAACAAAGGTCCATTTAGTCAAGGCTATGGTTTTTCCTGTGGTCATGTATGGATGTGAGAGTTGGACTGTGAAGAAAGCTGAGCACCAAAGAATTGATGCTTTTGAACTGTGGTGTTGGAGAAGACTCTTGAGAGTCCCATGGACTGCAAGGAGATCCAACCAGTCCATTCTAAAGGAGATCAGTCCTGGGTGTTCTTGCAAGGAGATCCAACCAGTCCATTCTAAAGGAGATCAGTCCTGGGTGTTCTTTGGAAGGAATGATGCTAAAGCTGAAACTCCAGTACTTTGGCCACATCATGCGAAGAGCTGACTCACTGGAAAAGACTCTGATGCTGGGAGGGATTGGGGGCAGGAGGAGAAGGGACGACCGAGGATGAGATGGCCGGATGGCATCACCTACTTGATGGACATGAGTTTGAGTGAACTCTGGGAGTAGGTGATGGACAGGGAGGCCTGGCGTGCTGCAATTCATGGGGTCGCAAAGAGTCAGACATGACTGAGCTACTGAACTGAACTGAACAGAACTCCTCCCACTGCTCTGTGTATCTGTATTATGCATCAAACCAGACTTCTATCAGCAGGAACACTGACTCAACCCGTCACGTACTCATAGCATCAACAAGACAATTCCTTAAAACACGGCATTCCTTCTGGTCTTATAAGGGGTCACATGACCCACGATGGCACTTAGATCTGGATGATGTAAACCGGTCCATAATATGTCATTTAATGTACAGCCCTCTGTCTCAAAAAAAACTTAAACTGTGTCTTGACTTCTAATGGGTGGAATAGTCCTCAGAGCTTTCTGAGATGCTCTTTCCAGGTTATAATCCTAACATTTGGCTCAAATAAAGTCTTCCAATTCTTTCTTAGATGAATTTTTTGTTGATACCAGGGAGGCAGACTGACCTTCCTAGCTCTGACTCTAAGCCCAAGGCTTACATTTACTCCTGGTCCTCTCTGGGTTCCCCAAGGCTGGGGCATTCATGCTGCTACTTAGTGACTCCCTTTCCCAAGCTGGGGTCCTGCTGGGTTCAGCCCAGAGGGAAGAAGGATCGTGGGGAAACCATACATCTCTCCCACTCAAAGGGAAACTTGGGACCTGAAGGCTTTATTCTGAGTATCCTCAAAGGCTGGGCCTTGGGCCGACCAGGGAGTGGGCGTTACACAAGGAATAGTCTGCCTCCATCCACAGGGAAAAGCCTCCAGCAGTGGGAACGGCTGTCCCAGCAGACAGGAGGCTCCTTGTCCCCAGAGGCTGATGGCCTAGGTGTCTGGGGGCAGAGATAAAGGGGGAACCCCTGTCCTGACTGGAGAGAGATCGCTCAGACCCTTCTGCTCAGACATACTCAAATCTCAGGGAGAATTTCCTGAGCCTTGCGATTGCTTTCTAAGGGAATTTATGAATTTTTAAAGGATCAGTTTTGTGACAGGCCCTCCCATGAGGGAGCCTACCATTCCATGAACCATATGTTAATATCCTCAAGTCATGGCTTCAGAGCCCTTGGGGGTGGGGGGGTGGGGAAAGTGGCAGGAGGTTGCAGAGCACCCATACTGTCCTTGCAAAGGGCATTTTGGCAGTTGTCCAGCCCATGTAAACATCAGGCTCTGATGTAAACTGTCTCTCACAGCGTCCAGCGTCTCTCCAACTTTCCCCAAAACATCTGAGTGGTTTCAGAAACTACCCTTGTGATGCCTGACCCAGCCTCAACTTCCTCCAGAGACTGAGTGGGCTGGTGAGTAAACAGCAGCTTTCCCCGGCCTGCCTTCCAGCGGGTAATTCCAACAGCCTCCAAGCTGCCTGGACTGTGCGTCCCGGGGCCACAGCAGACTTAGCATCTGCCCATACTCTTTTTCCAAGGCTGCTTGCTTACTGACTTGAGTCTGAGGGCCCCAAGGAGAGCAGGACACCACAGCCCCAAGTCAGGCCACTCCATCTTTACTGTGAAACGCAAAACTCCTGAAGTCCAGATTGAATCACAAAATGTTCTTTGTTTTCCGGCAGAATGGGAGAGACCAGGGAGCTTTTTGACATCCACAGGGGCACACACACCCAAATCGCCTTTTGGGCTTCCCAGGTGGCTCAGTGGTAAAGAATCCACCTGCTAAGGCAGGAGCTGCAGGAGATGAGGGTTCAATCCCTGGGTGGGGAAGATCCCCTGGAGGAGGAAATGGCAACCCACTCCAGTAGTCTTGCCCGGAGAATCCCATAGACAGAGGAGCCTGGTGGGGTCGCACCTTGTGGAGTCCATGGGATTGCAAAGACTCAGACACGACTGAGCACAATCACCCAGCCTCTATCACGGGCACTGAGCGGCTGGAGCCAGAGGCTGGGCCTGGGACCATCAGGATCTGTGTACCTGGCAGATCTGGGAAGGATGCATCTTCGTGACCCAGGACAGAGTACATGGTGCCCACAGAGCAGGCAAGAAGCCAAGAAGGGCCCACAGTTCCCCTTCTCCATTTAGCAAGGAAGCCGCCTGGGTGAAGCAGAGCAGGCTCTTCTCCAGGCCAGCAGCTGGGTGGGTAGGGCCTCCGTCTGGGCAAGGGCACCATGGCTGCTGAGAATCTTCAGGTAGTTGGGTCCCGGATGCCTCTTGCTTTGGGAACAGTGACATGCCCTGGGCCCTGGGCCCACTGTGGAACAGGCTACAGAACACAGACAGACTGGCAAGACTAGGAAGGTCTCAGTGGCCCAGGCAGGGCTGGAGGCCAGACTAGGGACTCACGTCCGCACAGAGTGCAGCGCTGTGGCTGCGGCCAAGACAGGGCAGGCGGACAACACCCCATTTCTTGACTTCCCTTCTGATTCAGGAGAAGCAAACAGAGGCGTTGGCCCCATGCCCACAGGGCCACTCACAGTAAGTAGGGGTAGCTCGCACAGCAGTGAGGCTTGGAGGGCATCACTCCTGAGGCCAGGGTGATGGAGAAAGCAGGGTCTGGGGGGATGTGCCTTGTGGCCTCAGCCTCTGCTTGGTATGTGTGTTTGACACCCAGGACTCTGGGGCATCTTCTTGGCAGCAGCAGAAGGCTCGGGGTCCAGGCCCTCCTGGTCACTCAGATCCAGCCCCTCATCTGTCTCTGCCTCACAGGCTCGGGCTCCCCAAGGTCTGGGTTGGGAGGCAGCTGGGTGGGGATACAAACAAAGAACAGCAAGACCTCCCATATTGACAGGCTGGGTTCACCACTGGATGCTGGAACCTCAGTTCAGGCCAGACGGGCCTCTGCCACCGGTGTGGTGCCACCAGGGCCACCGTGGCCTTCCAGAGGCACCCAGCTGCCCTCTCAGTCCCAGTCCAGCCCTCATTTCTCAGAGACAGTCGTGGGCAAGGGGTCCTCCTTCCCTTCCTCCTCCACCGAGAACATAACGTCCCCACAGCTGCCCAGCGGTGGCTCTGTCTCCTGCTCCGGGTAGTGGGAGGCATAGTCCGTCTCCAGCTCCTCCTCGAGCTCGGGCCCGGCTGGCCCCACTGGGCCTTGGCCCTCAGGCACCTCAGCCTTCACGGTCCCGACAATCACGGTGTCGGCTTTCATGATGTAGATGTTCTCTGCAAGGCAAAAGGGTGGGAGAGGTGAGGAGACCAGGGGCCCAGCTGTACAGAAGCCAGGAGGCAGAGGAGGGTCCCCATCCCAGCTCTGCCACTCTTGCTGTGTGGCCTCAGGGAGAACGCACAGCCTCTCTGATCCGCAATAAACCCCACTGACTTCACAGGTGTCCTGGGCTTCAAAGGAGATAAAATAGCTAGCAGTTGCCTGCTGAGGGGTTAAAGACTGGAGGTGCTCCTGATTTTCTTGACATTTCTGCAGGGATGGGGCAGGAGAGGAGAGGACAGGGTTAGGAGAGAAAGCAAGAAGTGGGAAGAAATCAGGGAACAACGATGTTGATATCAAGAGCACCACTGAACACTGGCAGAGCTTAGCCTTGCCGGATGCCGCCTTGGATGTTTTCCACACATTAGCTTCCGAATCTTTACATCATTTCCACAAGGTAGATGGCCTATTATTATACGATCCCCATTTACAGATGGAGCTCAGGGATGTTAAATGACCTGCCCAAGGTCACCAGGTAGTCAGTAGAAATCCCCAAAGAAACTCCACCCTGCCCAGCTTCCCTTTCAGCACCTATTCACGTGCCTAAAGCAGAAATCTGGGGTTGCAGGGGCAGGAGGAGGGGAAGCGGGCGGCGGCAGCATGTCCTGGTTTTCCTGAGATGCTACTAGTTTTCAAAGTTCTTCGTCCCAGGAATTTCTTCAGTCCAGCCTAACCCAGACCACATCCTACAGAAACCTCAACTCTGTTAATAATTGCCAAGAGCCTGAGATCTGGACAGCTTTGCAGGGGCTGGTATATCTTGGTGTTTATTGCTTATTGCTGTGTGCCTGCCTTGCAAACAGGAGGGCTGCCTGTGTGAACTGCATGGATGAATAACCAGCCCAGCCTGTTAGCAGCATTACCCGCGCCGCCCCCCACCCCCCAAATGACCTCCTGCTTCCAGGGCTTTGGTGTCTCAGGGGAGTTAAGTAAGCTGCCAAAGAAGCTGGGAAGTAGAGAGCCTGGCTTTCACCCAGATCAGCTAACTGCAAACTCCAGTAGCCTCAGCTTCTGATGGCCTTGAGCTCAGGGCAGGGTGCCAGCTCCCAGCCCCTCAGCCCTAGAACTCTCTCTGGAGTCTGAATGGGGAAGCTATCAAGAGGGAACTTGAGAGCTAGGGTGGGGTTCAGGATGCCTGCCTTGTTGGGGAACCCAGTTACACCCCTCTGCTTCAGGAGCCCCCAGAGATTCTTGGGGCCCCTGCACCCTCAACCCCATTGCATAATCCAGTTTTTCTGTTTTGGTCTTTGATACCTCTAGGAGAAAGAGAAGGTTACAAGAATGAAACAAGCTGTAGGCTGGGAGCACCCTACCCCCCAAAAGACAGAGCATGGCCTCAAGTCACACACCCTCCACTAAAGCCTGCAGAAGCTGACCAGAAGGGCTGGCAAAAGATAGAAGCCAGTAATGGTGAGGTGAGGGAGAACACAGAAGAGACCAGGCAGGACCAGAGATGAGCGAGACAGACAGACAGAGAGGAGGAGGGGTGTGAATGAAGCAGGCTGTGTTTATCCATGTAGAAGCAGCCAAAGCTGGGGGGGCAGGCTCTCACACCCTCACATTCCTCGGGTCCTGATTCCCTGGGCTCTGTCCACTGCCACAGGGCTGCCTGCTCCCCAGCTGGGAGGGAGAGGGTCTTCCAGAAGCTGCTTGGATTTCCTGCCCCATTCAGGGCTCCAGCATCCAAGGAAGTTGTCTTGGTTGGGGGTGGTGGGGTGGTGGTGGTAAAGGTGAAGGGACAGTGTTCCCTGTGCCTGGTGCCCAGGGGTAGAGGGGTAACCAGAGTGTGCTCCCCTTGGGAACTAGACCAGGGGGTACTCCTCTAGGGAGATGTCAGAACAGAGGGCTCACCATCTCTTGAATGTTCCAGGAAGACCTCCTCCAAGCTTACAGACCAGGCTTATAGACCACGCTGCCCATGCCCCAGCCCTGCTGGGAGCCTGGGACCTCCCTTTACCCACCCCTGCCAAACACTCCCAGAGCCCCAGCCCTGTGGTTCCAGGCACTGTGCTCAGCAAAGACTCAAACATTCAAACTAGGACTTTTTAGGAAATTTGCAGGAGAATGTCTTCAGCAGTATTTCCCAAAGTACATCCTTTTCCAATAAAACTTGCTGCTGCTGCTAAGTCGCTTCAGTCGTGTCCAACTCTGTGCGACCCCATAGACGGCAGCCCACCAGGCTCCCCCGTCCCTGGAATTCTCCAGGCAAGAACACTGGAGTGGGTTGCCATTTCCTTCTCCAATGCATGAAAGTGAAAAGTGAAAGTGAAGTCGCTCAGTCGTGTCCGACCCTCAGCGACCCCATGGACTGCAGCCTTCCAGGCTCCTCCACCCATGGGATTTTCCAGGCAAGAGTACTGGAGTGGGGTGCCATCGCCTTCTCCGAATAAAACTTGCTGAAAGCTGCAATTCCAAAAGTTTCAGTTTGGCCCTAATGGTTCTGCCCTCAAGAGTTCCCTCCACCAACCCCTGCTACAGAAATATGTAGGATGATCACAAATGCCTCTTCGGAATGATCTCAGTGATGGTTAACCCTCCAGAGAAGACAGAGATGGAGCCCATTAAGACCCTGCCTCTTGGGGAGCTTAAAGCCAGGTGGGGTGGGGAGGAAGCTGCAAACACAGTCACACTGCTGGGAGATGAGAACACAAGGTGGAGAGGCCTGGGTTCTGGGGGTACCCAGAGGGTGTCTCCTAGACAGGAGAGTGGAGAGGGTGGGGAAGGCTTCCTGGAGGAGGAGACAAATACGCTAGGTCCTGGGACATCAGGAATTTATTCAAGACTTCCCCTGGTGGTCCAGCAATTAAGACTCCTCACTTACCCTGCAAAGGGCATGGGTTCGATCCCTGATTGGGGAACTAAGATCCCACAGGCTAAGTGGTGCAGCCAAAAAAGAAAAGACTTGACTAGATTCAAGGAGGTAGAGTTGACTATTTCAGGTGAGGAAGAAGCTCCCATGGAGAAGCTCAGATGTGAGAGAGGGCTCCAAAAATTAGAAAACTGCCTCTGAGAAGGGGGAGCAGACCTGCGGGGTTGGGAGGCAGGCGAGCCTGGTGGGGAGGAGAAGCAGCAGCCTGGAATTCACACTGCAGGGAGCAGGGACTCCCTGGAAGGCTTCAAGCAGGGGTATAATATGGGCAAGTATCCATTTTGGTCGAAGCGCTCTTGATGTACCAGGATGAGGGGAGGAGGAGGAAGGAGACTTGAGAGTGGAAGGTTCGCCTTGTCTGGAAGGAGGCTGCAGTTCGGGGCACCAGGGGAAATTACTTCTTCCTCCTGAACTGATGTTTCTCCAATTGTAAAATGGAGGGACTGACTCGATCATCAGAAGGAGAGGTGACCAGCGTGCAGTGCCCAAATGTGAACGCATCAGCCAAGAGGCAGCTCTTGGCTGATGTCTCTCCTGACATCTCCCTCCACCCGTCTTAGGGGCCCTGTGTTGGGAGCTGGATGGTGCTTACTTCCCCTCTAATAAGAGCAGGCACCAGGCAGAGGGAGCCCCGCACCGACCAGGCCAACTTTGCGAGCATCGTTTCACAAATTCTCACAATGACCCTGGGAAGTCAGAACTATTGACTACTCTTAGTTTGGTGGTGGTGGTTTAGTCGCTAATTCACACCTGAATCTTGCAACCCCATGGGCTGTAGCCTGCCAGGCTCCTCTAGTTTACAGAAATTTAAATTGGGATGAAGAGGCGGAGCAAGCTGTAGATACCCCAGCTGCTGCTGCTGCTAAGTCATTTCAGTCGTGTCCGACTCTGTGCGACCCCATAGACGGCAGCCCACCAGGCTCCCCCGTCCCTGGGATTCTCCAGGTAGATATCCCTGAGAATGGTTTAACTCCTTCATGAAAAGCATCTCCTACTTATAAAAGCTGGTGGGGGAGCCCCTGCCTCTTCCTTGCTGAGCTTTCCATCCCCAGGGTCTCTGGTCCCTTGTTAAGGGCTCAGGGTCCATCTCCCACTGCCCCCTGAAAACTCCAGGATCCCCCAAACAGGCTGACTCACCAATCCTGTTGTTGGTATGCTCCATGGTCCCTCGGGGCTCAGGTAGGTCTGTGGGGGACGGGGGGCTGCTGACTGGGTTGGCCTCCAGCAGCCGCAGGCTCTCCAGGCAGGTCTCCACGGCCGGGCGGCTCAGTAAGCCCTGCTCCTCATTGCCTGGGTCTGCCACTGATACACTCTTGGTCAGCTGCAGTGGGCAGAGGAAATGGTGCTGAGGCAGAATACCCCAACCTGCCCCAGTCTGTGCACTGGGGAACACATTTCATCTCCATAGACCCCAGCAAGTCTCCGTCTCTGTTTTAAAGCCACCATGTGCTCACTCTGGGCTTCTCAGCATGGATGACCTGACGTTCCTACATATGGGACCCTGTGAAGGCACGTCATTTTTAACTGGCACTAAATAAGGATAGTGGAGCATCGCATACAATGCTTACCATGTGTGGCCCTCAACACGTGCTAATCTTTAACAACCACTCTGCGTGAATGCATGCTAAGTCGCTTCAGTCATGTCTGACTCTGTGACCCTAAGGACTGTAGCCCGCCAGGCTCTTCTATCCAAAGGATTCTCCAGGCAAGAATACTGGAATGAGTTGCCAAGCCCTCCTCCAGGGGATCTTCCTGATCTAGGGATGGAACCCGAGTCTCTTATGTCTCCTGCATTGACAGGTGGTTCTTTACCACTATGGATTTCCCTGGTAGCTCAGACGGTAAAGCGTCTGCCTACAATGCGGGAGACCCAGGTTCGATCCTTGGGTCAGGAAGATCCTCTGGAGAAGGAAATGGCACCCCACTCCAGTACTCTTGCCTGGAAAATCCCATGGACGGAGGAGCCTGGTAGGCTACAGTCCATGGGGTCGCAAAGAGTTGGACACGACTGAGCTACTTCACTTTCACTTTCTTTTCTTTCTTTACCACTAGTGCCCCCTGGGAAGCCCAACAAGTCTACAAGGTGGTTAATATCTCCCCATTTTACAGATCAGGAAACTGAGCACGTCACGTAACCTGCTCAGGGTTAGTTAGTAAGAGTCCGGCCAATGCTGGAGCCCCAGTGTCTCCCTTTGGAATCCATACAAGTTTGCTCAGTCTACAAGCGTCAGTTCTAGGCCCACCCCAACTCCCCTGCTCCTGGGACAGCCATCTTTTATGATCATCCTAATGTACTAAATAACAGATATGTTTCAGGAAAACGTTGGTTTAGGTTTTGACCTTTCCATAAATGCCAAGGAGAAGTGGTCTCATGAAATGTTCTAACATAAATACCATTTACCTTCAAGCTTCGAAAGGGAATGAGTTTGAATAATTCTGAAAATATAGTGACATAATCCTTCATATTCTTTTAAAAATAATTTGAAGTCTAAAAGATGGTAGTCTTAAAGAAGTTACTATTTATGCACTGATCCGTGTGGCCAAAATGTATTTGATTATCTTTGCTGTTGTTGTTGTTGTTGTTCAGTTGCTCAGTTGTATATGACTCTTTGTGACCCCATGGACTGCAGCACACCAGGCTTTCCTATCCTTCATCATCTCCCGGAGCTTGCTCAAACTCGTGTCCATTGAGTCAGTAATGTCATCCAACCATCTCACCCTCTTTGTCCTCCTCCTGCCTTCAATCTTCCCCAGCATCAGGATCTTTTCTAATGAGTCGGCTCTTTGCATCAGGTGGCCAAAGTATTGGAGCTTCAGCATCAGTCCTTCCAATGAATATTCAAGATTGATTTTCTTTAGGATGGACTGGTTTGATCTCCTTGCAGTCCAAGGGACTCTCAAGAGTCTTCTCCAACACCACAGCTCAAAAGCATCAATTCTTTGGTGATTAGCCTTCTTTATGGTCCAACTCTCCCATTCATACATGACTACTGGAAAAACCATAGCTTTGAGTAGAAGGACCTTTGTCAGCAAAGTAACATCTCTGCTTTTTAATATGCTATCTAGGTTTGTCATAGCCTTTCTTCCAAGAAGCAAGCATCTTTTAATTTCATGGCTGCAGTCACCATCTACAGTGATTCTGGAGCCTAAGAAAATAAAGTCTGTCACTGTTTCCATTGTTTCTCCATCTATTTGCCATAAAGTGATGGGACCAAATGCCATGATCTTAGTTTTCTGAATGTTGAGTTTTAAGCCAGCTTTTTCATTCTCCTCTTTCAACTTCATCAAGAGGCTCTTCGGTTCCTCTTCACTTTCTGTCATTAAGGTGATGTCATCTGCATATCTGGGGTTATTGATATTTCTCCCAGCAATCTTGATTCCAGCTTATGCTTCTTCCAGCCCAGCGTTTCTCATGATGTACTCTGCATAGAAGTTAAATAAGCAGGTGACAATATACAGCCTTGATGTACTCTTTTACCAATTTGGAACCAGTCCGTTGTTACATGTCCAGCTCTAACAGTTGCTTCTTGACCTGCATAAGTTTTCTCAAAACACAAGTAAGGTGGTCTGGTATTCCCATCTTTAAGAATTTTCCAGTTTGTTGTGATCCTCACAGTCAAAGGCTTTGGCATAGTCAATAAAGCAGAAGTAGATGGTTTTCGGGAATCTTGCTTTTTCTATGATTGGATCATAGAAACCAGAATTTGATCTCTGGTTTCTCTGTCTTTTCTAAATCCAGCTTGAACATCTGGAAGTTCTTGGTTCGTGTACTGTTGAAATCTAGCTTGGAGAATTTTGAGCATTGCTTTATTACCATGTGAGATGAGTGCAATTGTGCGGTAGTTTGAACATTCTTTGGCATTGCCTTTCTTTGGGATTGGAATGAAAATTGACCTTTTCCAATCCTGTGGCCACTGCTGAGTTTTCCAAATTTGCTGGCATATTAAGTGGAGCACTTTAACAGCCTCATCTTTTAGGATTTGAAATAGCTCAACTGGAATCCCATCACCTCCACTAGCTTTGTTCATATCTTACAAATCATTAAATACCTTTTTCGTGAAACTTCTTGATATCATAACAGCAACTCATCTGACCCAAGCATGTTTGAATGTGATCTCCCATGATTTGAAACTGAACCTATATTGTGGTTCCATCTATTATGTTTAAAAATAGAGAATGGAGGCTTCCCTGGTGACTCCATGGTAAAGAATCCACCTGCAAACGTGGGGGACACAGATTCAATCCCTGGTCTGGGAAGATTCCACATGCCACAGAGCAACTAAGTCCAGGCACCACAGCTACTCCAGCCTGTGTGCTCTAGAGCCTGTGCTCAGAAACAAGAGAAGCCACTGCAGTGAGAAGCCCATGCACCACAAGTAGAGAGCAGCCCTTGCTCACTGCAACTTGAGAAAGCCCGTACATAGCGAGAAAGACCCAGCGCAGCCAAATAAATAAATAAAACTTTAAAAATACTATTAAAAAAAAAAGAAACAAATGGAAGAGCTGATAAGTGGGGGTGGGAAGTGGGCAAACCATCCATACCTGAGACCTGGTCATATGGTATATTTCGTCCTGCCCCCTCTCAGCTGTGGAAAGCAGGGCCGCTCCTCTCCCCACACCCCCTCACTGGTCCCTGCGCTGCCCCTGAGAGGCCAGCACAGAGCAGGGCCTGGCGAAGGACCTGGTGCGCACGGCCCATGCAGGATGCCTGCAGGCTCGGTGGTAACATGTGCAAAGCCCCTGGCCCAGCGCCTGGCACAGCGAGAGCTTCATAAAAGGCGGGTGGAGATGGCCTTGCTAGGAGGCAGCTCAGGGTAACAGCTCAGAGCACCGGCTTTGGAGTCACACACACCAGCCCTCAAATCCCAGCTGATCTATTTTCCAACTGTGGAATCACCTTTCCTGTCTGGGCCTCTGTTTCCTCTCCTTTTCAGCAGTGTGTTGCCAGGACAAACCGGAACAACTTGGGGGAAGCCAGATGCCTAGCTCACGGGAAGTGCTCCATGCACGCACATGTGCTCAGTCACGTCTGACTCTTTTACGACCCCATAAAGTGTAGCCTGCCAGGCCCCTCTGTCCATGGGATTCTCCAGGCACGAGTACTAGAGTGGGTTGCCATTTCCTCCTCCAGGGGATCTTCCCGACCCAGGGATCAAGCCTGCATCTCCTGCATTGCAGGCAGGTTCTTTACCCCTCCGCCACCTGGGAGCACCAAGTGCTCCATACACACTAGCTAAAGCTGCAAAAGTCTGTGCTACTGACTTGACATCCCAGCTTTGAGGATGCGACTCACGGAGGATTGAAGGACAAAGGGGAAAATGAACCTAAGCTTCCCTCAGACCACACCTGGCACCCAAATGGTCAAAACCAGACCTGCCGTCTGGCAGGCCCTTCTGGAAGTCCCCGGCGGGATGAGCCAGGAGCCGAGGCTGCCGTGGGGGTGGAGCTGCGCATCCCCGCCAGGGCCTGGCTGAGGCCCCACCGCGCTCAGAGCTCCCTGCGTGGGGCAGACCCAGCCTGAACTTGCAGGGGAGTCTGCACCGGGGCCGTGGGGGACCCACCCAGTCACTGTCAGAACCAGCAGCTCTGATGGAGCAGGAACCACACATATGGGCACAAAGCTGGGGTGGGGGCAAGGAGGAGGCTACTTACTATCGGGTTCCTCCCCGGCTTGGAATCTGCAAGGAGAAAAAGAGCAGTCACTTCACCAAGGGGCACCTGGCAGCTGCCTGGCCCTGCCCCACCCCACTGCAGGCAAGTGCCCCCTCCACTGCCCCCAGGGTGGAAGTTGGTCCTTCCTCAGACCTCACTCTGGAGAACAGTGGATGGGTTTCAGGCCCGGGGCACAGGGTCTCACTTCCCAGGGGCAGCCAGAGAACAGGGCAGTCATCTCTCTCCCAGCCACCAAGCCCCTCAGCACACCAGACCCCTCCCCTCCCACCCACTCCCACACATGAACAGAAGTGGTTCAGGACCAGCCGAAGAGGCTCTGGCAGGGTCAGAAGCTGCTGCCATCGCCTGGTGGCCGCCAGGGGCAGAAGAGGCCAGAGCCCCCCGGAGCAACATGTGAAACTCAACCACACAGGAGGACCTCATGGTGATAGAGAGAGGGTGGTGGGTCCTGAGGATCCTTTCTGAGCCCCCGAGTCAGGCATGCCTAAAGCCAGATGGCCGCAGAGCCCTTTAGGCTCCGGCCAGCATGAATTCAGCCTTCTATCACGTGTGCCCGAAACAGCCCACGTGACCAGTCTCACCTGTCATCACACTTCCGATAGTGTGGGCTCGGGACACACCTGGTGGGCTCAGGCCACAGTGATCCTCAGGGGACAACCTTCAACTTCTCACCCTAAACTCCACCTTCCTCTCCAACTTTTCTCTCGATTTAAACAGGGCATCAGGCCACAGCCAAATATATGTTGACCCTTAACCACAATCAGATGGCCAACTGGAAAAGCTAGAGATGGTACCCAGAGACATGTCTACACCAGGGTGAGTCGGCTCCCAGCCACTGAGTTCTCTGAGAGCGCACGGCCTCTTATATTCCCAAGGGGACCACCTACTGGGTCTTAGCTTTTGTTGCCTTTAGGTGTGGACAGCTGACCAGAGAACTCGCATATGAAGAGGCCAGCCGGCTGAGTCACCTCGGGAACTCTGTCTGACCTCAGCTGCTCTGGGGAACCAGCCTCCTCAGATCCTAGCGGAAATGCACGCTGGGGGCCAACCAGCCATGATAAAACGACACGATGGGCAATTTGAACCTGCTGTGTAGACACCAGGTCACTTTGGGGGACAATCTTCCATGTCCATTTTAAATGACCATCCGCAGATAAAGTGTCTAAAGGGGAAATGGATCAGAATCATGGTCAAAAGAAACACTTGTGTAAAATGGCACAATGCTTGAGGACTGAGTTAACAAATCTGGGAACTGCTATTCCCAGCAGAGCAGTCACCTCAGGAGGCTTGTGGCTCTCTCCCAAGAGGTAGCCACTGTCTAGTGTCCCAGCCAGCATTTTGAGAAATGTTGTCCGGCCTGAGGCACATTCTTTTAAGTGAAGTCAGAGAAGCCGAATCTTCATCCTGTGAGAGTGATTTTTGAGTTCTGCAAACAGCCAACTGTCATTTGGCAGCGAGTCATTGAGGGGAGAAAGTATGTGATAAAGTAACAAGACAGAATAAACAAAAATGATAAAACACAGTCCTGGAGAGGATGTGGGTAAACAGGAACACAGCTGCTCATGCCTGTGAACTGGTTCCCTCTTTCTCAAGAACCATCTGGCAGTGAAAACTTCACACACTTTGACTTAGTAATCCCTCTTTGGGGACACACCCTCAGGAAATAACTCGAAGGAAAGTAACCAGGCTGTGCACAGCAGTGGAGCCTATGATAAGCAAAAATCTGAAAACGAGCCAGATGCCGAACAAGGAAGCAGCTTAGCAGTCCTGCGTCGGAGGCCTGCTTAGCCATGCAGCCCCAGCACAGACCGTCACCTCTCCCGGTCTTAGTTCTCTCCTTTGGAAAAGGGGCACGATCATGCCCCTTCAGAGGGTTTTTATGAAGATTAAATGAGATCTCAGAAGAGAAGGTGCCCAGGAATCAATCATATTGAGAGCATATTCTCTCTTTCATATGTTTTTGAGTTTCTGTAGGCTTTATTGGGATAAGTTAACAAAAATCAAGATTCCATCAACTATCGTTTCTTAATTTATAAACTCAGCAGAGACTCTGGTCCATATATGAAAGTGTGAAAATATCAGGTGCTCAGGCATGTCCGACTCTTTGTGACCACACGGACTATACAGCCCAGTCCACCAGGCTCCTCTGTCCATGGAACTCTGCAGGCAAGAATATGGAGTGGGTAGACATTCCCTTTTCCAGGGGATCTTCCCGACCCAGGGGTGGAACCCAGGTGTCCCGCATTGCAGGCAGGTTCTTTACCATCTTAGCCCCCTGGTCCATATATGTGTACATATAAAACATAACACGTTTCAACATAAACAGAGTCCCACTGGAACGTTTTGCCAGTTAACAGAAAGCCAATTTTCCCTTTCCCCAAATGTCTTCAAAATTGAGTCCCCATTGTTTACTTCTCAGTGGAACTAGTCCCTTGTGGCTAGGGACACTGGAGTTCTATCCTGTCTACTAAACAAAAAAATAATTGTTTTCAAGTTTTAATTTGAGAGCACATACTCTTGATAGGTTGGGATGAAAATGACACTGAACTCATATGGTCTTCCTCCTCCAAACCCATGACTTCAATCTAATCAGGACAAAAACACTAAGCCAATTCCAACAGAGGATCATCCTATAACTTAACTGACAAGCACTCCTCAAAACTGCCATGGTCATCAAAAGCTAGGAAGGCCAGAAACTCTCAGAGGCCAGGGGAGCCTAAGGCACAAATGCAAAGTGGTGTCCTGGATGGGGTCCTGGAGCAGAAGCATGCTAGGCAAAGCCAAGTAGACCTGAACAGAGTACAGGCTTCACATAATAGTAGTGAGTCGGTATTGCTTTTATTGTGACAAGCGTACTGCAGTAGAATAAGATGTTTATAATAGAGGAAATTGGGTGTGGGCTATATTTCCACTAACTTCTCAAATTTTCTGTAAGTCTAAAACTTTTCTTTAATGAAGTCTGTTTAGATTTTTTTAATTGAAACATTAAAAAGGGAAGGAGAAAAACAAAAAGAAAGATGGCTAGAATGCTATCTAGCACCAAGGGGGCCCCAGGATACTCCCATGGCTTGACACTCCATCACACCGAAAAGAAAATCAGCTTTCAATACCGTCTCTCAGAAACCAGCATAAAATAATGTCAAGGTGAAAAGGCAGAATCCAGATGGCATCAACCTCGGCCTACAGCCGTGTTACAGCCTGCCTGTGTTCCTTAATAAAGACCTAGAATGAACGGTGCCAACTGCAGAGGTCAGATTTCATAAGGGCTTTTTCCCTCAAAAATTTTGCTTCAGTTCCGTCTTCATTCATTGGTAACCTTGCTTTTTTGGAATAATCGCAATCTTCTCACAAATGTGTCCAGCATCCCAGGACACAAATCCAGGGACAAACTGGGCATTGGCGGCCCCCTCCGTCCCCATAGAGAAGTGCTTGGCTTCCCAGAGTGGCTCTGAGGGCTGCTCAAGCCAAGCACGTGGGTTCTGACACCCAAGTTATCCATCCTTTCCACCCCTGTTGCTGTCTGCTGTCAGTTCCATCCCTTCTCTGGCCTGGGGTTCTGGCTGCTGTGGGAAGTGGAACAGACCCAAGGAAGAAGTTTGGCAACAGGCAGCCTTAGATTCCAGTCCAGGAAGGGGCAGGGAATTATTACAAGCTAAGCTGGGAACTTGGTAATGGAGTGCTCCAGGGAACCCCCTGGCGGTCCAGTGGTTGGGACTCAGCACTCTGACTGCCAAAGGCTGGGGTTTGATCCTTGGTCAGAGAACTAAGGATCCCACAGACCGCACAGCCCAGCCAAAAAAAAAGGAAAAAAAATTTTTTTCCTTCAATTAAAAAAAAAAAAGACATATAAAAAAGAGATGAGCCCCAAACACAGAAAGATGGAACCAAAATCACACAGGAGCCAGCTTGAAGGGGCCCTCACTGGCCTCACCCGGGACAATTTGCACATCAAATTAAGTAACGACGACAGTAGAGTAAGAAAGGAATCACACACCCAGACAGACAAACATACAGAAACGGAGGAAAGGCTGATGATGCACCGGTTATTCACAGAGCCTCAAAGTACCTCCCCTCACCTTAGCGATGACCACAGAGGAAAGAGGACTGCATGGTGGAGAAGGCTGGTAGACACCACACTCATCCAGGGCTTGGGGTGAACATGCCGGGGAAGGGACAAAGGGAAAGCTGGCGGGGGGTGGGGATGGGGTGGATACCTCACTCCAGAGTCAGGCAAACCTGGGGTGAGGGGCAGCCACAGAATCACTGGTGGAGTCTTCCAAGATGGCAAGGTCATGACCAGGAGGAGAAACTCAGACTAGAGGGGACAAAGACACAGTGGCCAAATGCAACAGGAGAGGCTGGACTGCATTCAAGGCATTGTTATCAATGCACGAAGAAACTCAACTGGGGTCTGAGACCTAGCTGGTGGTGATACAGCAAAGCGAACTCTCTGATGTTGATGATTTCACTGCGGTTGTGTGAAATACACACTCAGGTATTCAGGGGTGAAAAAGCATGAAGTCAGTAACTTACTCTCAAATAGTTCAGGAAAAATACGTTCACCGTACTTTTCTGTATGTTTGAAGTTGTTTCAAAACAAACAAAGCAATGTTTCCAACTTAAAACTGCCTGAAGAAACAGATAAAGTAATGATGACAGTGTCTTTTTAAATGAAGGGTTAAAAGACTTTCAGCGAGTGTTTTTCAACCAGGAGAGACGTTTCCCCTCCAGGGCACAGGTGGCAGTACCTGGAGACATTGCTGGCTGTCACAGATGGGAGGTGCTGCTAGTATCTGGTGGATCTACAGACCAGGACTGCCTGGCATCCTGTAACACACAAGACAATCCCCACAGCAAAGAAAGGTCCTGGGCAGGTGTCAACAGTGCCAGGGTACCCTTTATGCAAAAATCTAGCCAGCACCACCAACAAAATCCTGGTCGGTCGTACTGCTCATTAACCAAGTGGCCTTAGACAAGCTTCTTCATCTTCCCATGCCTCAGCTTTCTCATCTGAGAAATGGGTATAACAGACCTCTGGGAGGAATAAGATGAGAACACATGTGTACTTATGGAGATGCTCATCCCCATTCAGGGATGGGGGTGAGCATCAAATAGGCACCTGTCCAGATCACTGCTAACCACACCTGGGGCTCCCTGAGCCCTGGAGTTCTGAGACCAGGAGGACTGAGGCCAGATTATTCCCACTCTGCTTGAGCTGGTGAGAAAGCTTGGGAGGGCACTTGCCGGAGCCCGCACAGGGCCACTAAGAAGTGCACAGCGGATACACAAAGGGGCGGACAAGTGCATAAAGACTCCTGCACCCCTCCAGCTCCCACTGCACCCACCCTGCTCAGTCCACCCACATCTTGCACCCTATGTCAACTCCTTCCCTGGGAACCAGACCCCCAAGGACCCACCGGAAGCCAGCGTGCCAGAAATGGCACCAAACAAGGTGGACACCACTGAGCCCCAGGCTCAGTTCCTGGTAGGTCTGACTTTTTAAGAGAAGGTGCTTTTTGTCTTCTCTCTCTCTCTCTCTTTTTTTTTCGTATGTGTGTGACAAAACTGCTATCATGGAGGTTTGAAGAAAAAAATAAACTGACAGCAATGGAAATTCTAATACTAGAAAAATGTCAAGAAAGCAAACGCGGGTTTCAATGAGACATTGAGCCTGACAGCTCATGGAAAAAGGCTTGAAACTGTCAAAACACAAAAAGCCCCCTTGCGAAGAGAACACAAGCACCTGCTTGTGAAACTCATCAAACCCAAAACACGCCTCACACGCTGTGTTCGGGGGCCCAAGCCAGGAGCCAGGCTAGGGCAAAGCTTTCCGTGGGGCCTGGGGACGTGGTGGGGGGGCGAGGAGGTCTGAGCTGACCGCTGGGTGTCAGGCTGGGCACTCGGTGGTGGACAACCCATGTGGGGGTGGGAGGGTGAGGAAGAGGGTAAAGGACTGAGACCTCTGCCAATGAGACCTGCCGGCTCCAGGACCAGTTCCTGAGTCTGGCCATGGCAACTACAGACAGCGTGGCCCTGGGTCTTGTCTCTTCATTATGAAATGAAGAGCATCACCCATTTCCCATGGAGCTTCTGGGTCTGTGAGACCATCATAGGACCCTGCCTTGAAACCAGAAAGGAAGCTCAAACCATTTGTGTTTGCTCCTTCCCCTGTGGTCAGGGCCCATACACAGTAGGTGCTCAATCAATGCTTGTGGCACTTTGAGGAGGACCTTGTCCTGCCTTGAAAGATATTGTCCAGGGGAGAAGAAATACTTGGCACACGATGGCTGGGGTCCCCCCTCCTGCCCCCTGCCAGGTGAGAGCTGAGTCTGCTGCCTGGATGGGTGGGGCATGGAAGGCTGCCTGGAAGAGGTGGTCTGGAGGCTGGCCAGGGATCAGAGAGAAGAGTTCAGATCAACTGAGAACTCAGGAAGGCCTGGACTCCTGGTGAGAAAAAAGGCCCCAGACACAGGGGAGCTGTCAGCAAACAGCAGCCACGATCTGCGAATGCTGACTGCGTGCAGGCTCTGCACACAGCGCTTAACAGGCCCCAACACAACAGACCCACACACCCACTCTCTGAATTAGACCCCATCTCCAAGGCAGCGCTAGTGCTAAAGAACCCAGCTGCCAATGCAGGAGACAGAAGAGACATGGGTTCGATCCCTGGGTCAGGAAGATCTCCTGGAGGGAGGGTATGGCAACCCACTCCAGCATTCTTTCCTGGAGAATCCTATGGACAGGGAGCCTGGCAGTCCATAGGATCACAAAGAGTCGGACACGACTAAGTGACTTGGTACAGATGAGGAAACTGAGACACAAAGGAATTAAGTGATTCACCCAAAGTCATGTAGCTCATAGTGCAGAATCAGGACTCTAGCCCTGTTAGCCTGCTCCCCCCACCCCAACCCCTACACCCTGGGCACCAGCAGGAGGGAAGGGGCAGGGGAAATGACAAGGAGACTGGGAAGGAGGGACAGAGAGGAGAGGAAGGGGAGGCCTCTCCTGAGGGCACGGCCGAGGAGAGAATTAAGGACAAGGTGAATGGAAGCTTCGGGCCCAGACCGCATCCGACGCAGAAGGGAACATGTCACAGTTTCCACCCACATTATATTCCCATCACATACGAGGTTGCACAGAAAGGAGGAGCAGCTTGTGGGAACCCCCCCACACAGAGGGAGCCCCAAGGGAGTTCTGGCCCACCGTGCAGAGCTGCGGTGTACCCGCGCACAGCCTTTTTGGACCCCTGGACACTCACCCACAGGCTCCAGCGTGGGCCGGAAGGTCTGAACTGGGTAGCACAGATGCAGCTCTGAAATGACAGCAGCAGGAGGACTGGGGTGCCAGCCTCAAAGAGTCTCAGCAGGCAGGACGGGAAAAGGACCCAGGCCGGGCCACAGGGCACCCTGCCCTCCCAGGGCCCCAAGGATACATGCACTTACTCTGTCCAATCCACTTCCTGCAGGCCCTCCGGTGGCATAGGACAAAGGAGCTGAAGCTGACGACCACCACCAGTATCAGAATCACCCAGAAGAGCACAGGTCCTGGAACACAGTGGTGCCCTGCCTTCTCACCCTGACATCCTGGCAGGGAGCCAGGGGCCCTATGGCAACCACACAGCACAGCCCTCACCCCAGACTGCTTCCTCCTTCTGGACACAGACTCCACTGTTGCTGACAGGACCCGGTCCTTTCCCAAGCCAGAAGAGAAACCCAGATCCTATCTATAGCTATCTGGTCCAGCCCTCACCCACCTGTCCTTTCTCGCCTGGCTCTGGGAAGCCCATGGGGAGCTAAAAAGTTGAAGGATGCACAAACCATTGCTAAAGGGGGAGAAACGGAGAGGGCAAGGAGGCAGAATGAAGAGGGAACTGAGGTCCAATAGGATGCGATCGGGGGCTGGGGAGGAAGGCAAGTGTGATGCCCAGTCCCGGGCGGCTGGCAGACAGAGCAATCAAGAGGGTGAAGTTAGGAGTCTGGCACAACTCCCGGCCCCTCCTCTAGACTGGAAACCCCTCGAGGGCAGGCACAACATCTATTCCGCACATAAGCACACTCAGCAAGTGCTCCTTGAATGAGGAGTCAACAGCCCTATGCCATGGGCACCATGACCATCTCCATTTTACAATGGAGGGAAGCTGGTGTTTGCAAAGATTAACAGGCCCAAGGTCACCCAGTGGGTAGGAATCATAGCTCAGGCCAGGTCAGCACGACTCCAGAGCCCACGCTGTAAACCATTATCTGGATATATTTCATTATCTCTTAGTACTTAACTTGCCTCTTTTTTTTTTTTTTTTTTTTGCCCCTTTGTCACTTATGAAAATCAACACATAGTTATTATGTTTTAAAATCCATGTTAGGTGCATGTACCCAATAGCTTCCCTGGTGGCTCAGTGGTAAAGAATCGACCTGCCAATGCGGGAGACACTGATTCTGTCCCTGGGTCGGGGAAGATCCTCTGGAGAAGGAAATGGCTACCCACTCCAGGATTCTTGCCTGCTAAGAATGACTTAGCAAACGAACAATAACAACACGTACCAGATAAGTGCTTCTCAGACATTCCTGTGCCTATGAATCTCCTGGGGACCATGTTAAAACGCAGAGTCTGATTCAGTTGGCTGGGGGAGGCTGGTAATTTGCTTTTCCAACAAGTTGTTAAACTGCCAAATCCAGGACCTCGCAGAGGGCTGGCTGAGCACTACCGCCGCCTAGTGTCCAGCACTAGAACTGCAAATCCTTAAAATCGCACGCCGGGAGCCGGTAATGCCCGGGTATATCACTCTTTGCTTACTGCCCTTTGCGGTATACGCTGTTACAACATTAAAAGGTGAGAGAGCTGAAGCCCAAAGGAAGTAAGAAACTAGTTAAGATCATGAGGTAGTGGTGGTTTAGTCACAGTCGTGTCCGACTCTTGTGACCCCATGGACTGTATGTAGCCCGCCAGGTTCTTCTGTCCATGGAATTTTCCAGGCAAGAATACTGGAGTGGGTTGCCATTTCCTTTTCCAGGGCATCTTCCTGACCCAAGGATTGAACCCGCGTCTCCTGCGCTGCAGGCGGATTCTTTACCACTGAGCCACCAGGGAAGCCCAGTCAAGGTCATGAGATTAGTCGCCAAATATTTCGTGAGTAGCAATTATGGGCCATGGAGAAGAAGCTGAGAATAAAATCCCTGCTCAGAAGAATCAAAGAATAATCTCTAGCAAGTGACAGAGCCACAGCTCCAGATCAAGAAGCCGACGACCTGGAGTCAACTTTGTTCCCAGGACTTCCCAAGCCCCACTCTTTCCCCCACCAAGTGATGCTGTTGCCCAGTGAGAAGCCTCCCTCCTTGTGGTCCCAGGGAGGAAGGCCCTGCTTCATGGGGGTGACCATTACCTGAAACCAGAGCCGGCTTTCCCGTGGAGGAGAAGGAGATGGGAGCGCTGGTTGAGACCGGGGTGTCCTCCCAGGCATGGGTGATACCCGGTCCATGCTCCTTACCGGTCAGGGAGTCAGCCAGGGAGACCAAGGAGTGGGTGGGGCTGCAGAGAGAGAGGCCAGAGGTAAGATGGACGACTGAGATGGAAACAGAGGTCTGAGACCCCAGCTCCTCTGCCAACAGTCTCCGCCAGGCACTTCGAGGGCAGGGCCTGGGTTTCTAGGCCTTCTGGCCTTCCACGGTGCCAGCATAGACATAGACTCACATTCTCCAAAATGACCTGCGGGCTTGGCCTAGAGATCCAGCCCATGCTCCACTGCCATCCCTAGCTGGCTGCCCCCACCCCCAGGCAGGGCCGGTGGAGAGAGAGGCTCAAGGAGTCACCTGGTAGGCGCTCCACGGTCCTCTGGGCTGGTGTTGCAGTCAGGAGGGCTCCGCGGTCCAGGTGGCTCATAGGTGGTGCCTGTCTCAGCCACACCTGCAGGGAGTGGGTTAGAAACAGTGGCAAGACAGGATGCTTGGGGCTGGTGCCCTGGGATGACCCAGAGAGAGGATATGGGGAGGGTGGTGGGAGAGGGGTTCAGGGTTGGGAACTCATGTACACCTGTGGTGGATTCATGTCAATGTATGGCAAAACCAATACAGTATTGTAAAGTGAAAAAATAAAATTAAAAAAAAAAGAGGGAGGGGACATATGTATGCCTATGGCTGATTCATGTTGAGGCTTGACAGAATCAACAAAATTATGTAAAACAAGTATCCTTCAATTTATAAATAAATTTAAAAAAAGAAAAGAAACAGTGGCAAGGATGGTTACCAAAGGGAAAAGCAGGGAGGGAGGGATAAACTGGGAAATGGGATTAACAGATATACATACTATCATATATAAAAGAGATAAATAACAGGGACCTACTGTATAGCAAGGAGCTATATTCAATATCTTGTAAATCAACCGTGCTTCAAATTTTTAAATTAAATTAAAAAAAAAAATCAGTGCCAAAGAGCCTGACGCATCAGGACCGGTGACTTCCGGGGAGGCAGCACCATGGGGCCGGAAGGACACAGCAGCCGGGCAGACCCGTCTGTGTCCTGGCTGTCTCCTTGCTTCCTCCCTCTCTGCTCCCTTCCCTCCAAGCAACAACTCTTTACTGAGCACCTGCTGCGTGCTGGGAATTGGGACAGAGCTGTGAGCAAAACAGAAAAGATTTGCACCCCTGGGGGCCAACCGGCTGGTGGGGTTCATAGACTCGGTGTCACATGAAGGCAGATGGGGTCCCTGTAATGGCAGGCTCGATCTCATCTCACTAGGGAGGCTTCCCTGAGGAGGGAGGTGTTAGCATGTGAGTGGGAGCAGGAGTTTCTAAGCAGAGGAAACAAAAGGTGGGGAAACCCCGGAGATGGGAGGGAGGAGATGGAGTCATCAAAGAAGCAGAGATGAGCCCAGTGCCCATCTGATGGTAAAATGTAGTATCTCTGAATGCTGGAATACTGTATGGCAATAAAAGAAATCAAGTACTAACGCAGCTGGGAGCTTCCCTGGTAGCTCAGACGGTGAAGAATCTGCCTGCAGTGCAGGAGAGCCAAGTTCGATCTCTAGGTCGGGAAGATCCACTGGAGAAGAGAGTGACTACCCACTCCAGTATTCTTCCCTAGAGAATCCCATGGACAGAGGAGTCTGGCAAGCTACAGTCCATGGGGTGGCAAAGAGTCGGACACCACGGAGTGACTAAGCGTATTAAAACAGCTACAGCATGGATGAACTTCAAAAGCTCAGTGAAAGAAGCCAGACACAGAAGAATACATCTTATGGAAATATCCCTGAAAAGTTAATCTAGAGTAACAGAAAGTAATTTCCAGACCAGAATACTGGAGTGGGTTGCCATTCCCTTCTACAGGGGATCTTCCTGACCCAGAGATCGAACCCACATCTCTCAAGCTTCCTGCATCGGCAGGCGGGTTTTTTACCACCAGCACCACCTGGGTAGCTATGAGTATTTGTGTACAAGCCTTTGCAAAAACATAATTTCACTTCACTTGAGTACCTAGGAAGGAGAAGGCTGTGTCACTGTGCTGACAGAATGCCTTTGAGGACCAGTTCAAGCACAGTCACTTCTGATCTGACCCAGCCACCCCTTCTCACAGACGGAGAGAACCACAGAGCCAGAGCTCGAACCAGAAATCAGGGCTCCAGAGTCCCAGCCTGGAGCACTTTTCATGGGACCGCACTGCCTCCTACTGGGGACTGAGCATTTTCTTACAAGTTTATGATTAACTGTTTTACTAGGGCAGAAGGAAATGGCCCACATTTGAAGTAGGTCCAGCCTGGCTACTAGCTCTCTCCGATCCCATGTTCCTGGTCGGGGGGCACCCCTTCCCTTAAGTGATACAAAGCAAACCCCCCACCTGCCCATGCTTCTCTTATAAAAAGCTCTCATTATGCCTCTCAGATTTTTCCTGATATTAACATTTTGAAGAGAAAGTAAGGCCAGGATTAATTTTCTTCTTGGATTAGTAGAGTCCTGAGGACCTGCCTCTTGAGAAACCTATATGCAGGTCAGGAAGTAACAGTTAGAACTGGACATGGAACAACAGACTGGTTCCAAATAGGAAAAGGAGTACATCAAGGCTGTATATCGTCACCCTGCTTATTTAACTTCTATGCAGAGTACATCATGAGAAACACTGGGGTAGATGAAGCACAAGCTGGAATAAAGATTGCCGGGAGAAATATCAATAGCCTCAGATATGCAGATGACACCACCCTTATGGCAGAAAGTAAAGAACTAAAGAGCCTCTTGATGAAAGTGAAAGAGGAGAGTGAAAAAGTTGGCTTGAAGCTCAACATTCAGAAAACTAAGATCATGGCATCTGGTCCCATCACTTCATGGGAAATAGATGGGGAAACAGTGGAAACAGGGTCAGACTTTGTTTTGGGGGGGCTCCAAAATCACTGCAGATGATGACTGCAGCCATTAAATTAAAAGATGCTTACTCCTTGGAAGGAAAGTTATGACCAACCTAGATAGCATATTCAAAAGCAGAGACATTACTTTGCCAACAGACCCGTCTAGTCAAGGCTATGGTTTTTCCAGTGGTTAGGTATGGATGTGAGAGTTGGACTGTGAAGAAAGCTGAGCACCGAAGAATTGATGCTTTTGAACTGTGGTGTTGGATAAGACTCTTGAGAGTCCCTTGGACTGCAAGGAGATCCAACCAGTCCATTCTGAAGGAGATCAGTCCTGGGTGTTCATTGGAAGGACTGATGCAGAAGCTGAAACTCCAGTACTTTGGCCACCTCATGTGAAGAGCTGACTCATTGGAAAAGACTCTGATGCTGGGAGGGTTTGGGGGCAGGAGGAGAAAGGGACGACAGAGGATGAGATGGCTGGATGGCATCACCGATTCGATAGACATGAGTTTGGGTAAACCCCGGGAGTTGGTGATGGACAGGGAGGCCTGGCGTGCTGCGATTCATGGGGTCGCAAAGAATCGGACATAACTGAGTGACTGAACTGAACTGAGGAACCCTCTGCTTTTCGGAGGTTTTCACATAGACAGTAGGAGGTGGCAGGGAGGTTCAAGAGGGAGGGGGCATACCTATATGACCAATTCATGTTGATACATGGCAGAAACTTCCCTGGGAGCTCAGACAGTAAAGCATTCGCCTGCAATGTAGGAGACCCAGGTTTGATCCCTGGGTCAGGAAGATCCACTGGAGAAAGAAATGGCAACCCACTCCAGTATCCTTGCCTGGAAAATCCCATGGACAGAGGAGCCTGGCGGGCTATAGTCTGTGGGGTTGCAAAGAGTCGGACACGACTGAGTGACTCTCTCTCTCTCTCTCTCTCTCTCTCACACACACACACACACACACACACACACAGCAGAAACCAAAACAATACTGTAGAGCAATTAAAAATCAGCAAATTAGGACTTCCCTAGTAGCTCAGTGGTAAAGAATCTGCCTGCCAGTGCGGAGACATGGGTTGGACCTGGGAGGATCCCACATGCCGCGAAGCAAATAAGCCCATGCACCATAACTACTGAGCCTATACAGCCCACGAGTCACAACTACTGAAACCTACGGGCCCTAGAGCCCGCGCTCTGCAACCAGAGGAGCCACTGCAGTGTGTCCACAGACGGCACCCAGGGAGCAGCCCCCACTCCCGCAACCAGGGAGCAGCCCCCACTCCCCGCAACCAGGGAGCAGCCCCCACTCCCGCAACCAGAGAGCAGCCCCCACTCCCGCAACCAGGGAGCAGCCCCCACTCCCCGCAACCAGGGAGCAGCCCCCACTCCCGCAACCAGAGAGCAGCCCCCACTCCCGCAACCAGAGAGCAGCCGCCACTCCCGCAACCAGGGAGCAGCCCCCACTCCCGCACCCAGAGAGCAGCCCCCACTCCCCGCAACCAGGGAGCAGCCGCCACTCCCGCAACCAGGGAGCAGCCCCCACTCCCGCAACCAGGGAGCAGCCGCCACTCCCGCAACCAGAGAACAGCCCCACAGACGGCACCCAGAGAGCAGCCCCCACTCCCGCAACCAGAGAACAGCCCCCACTCCCCGCAACCAGAGAGCAGCCCCCACAGACGGCACCCAGAGAGCAGCCCCCACTCCCCGCAACCAGAGAGCAGCCCCCACATATGGCAACTAGAGAGCAGCCCCCACTCCCGCAACCAGAGAGCAGCCCCCACTCCCGCAACCAGAGAGCAGCCCCCACTCCCCGCAACTAGAGCAAAAGCCCTGCAGCAACAAAGACCCAGCACAGCCAAAACTAAATAAACAGAATTATTTCTTTTTTAAAAAGTAAATTAAAAAACATTAAAAAGAAAAGACGCTGTGTCTTTCCATGTGGTCACCAGACCATTACCTGAATTAGTTGAAGCCTGGAGACCTTGGGCTACAAGGAAGATAATGCAATTGTTATGATAATTTCTACTTGTGTTTGAGATGTCCTGGGGATTCAGTCAGAGTTGACTTGGAGAGGACTGGGGGAGCTCTTTTGCTCAAGAACACTAACTGTAGCTACACCCAGGAAACAATGGAAACAGTGACAGACTTTATTTTCTTGGGTTTAAAAATCACTGCAGCTGGCGACTGCAGCCATAAAATTGAAAGACGCTTGCTACTTGGAAGAAAAGCTATGACAAACCTAGACAGCATATTAAAAAGCAGAGACATCACTTTGCCAACAAAGCTCCATCTAGTCAAAGCTATGGTTTCTCCAGTAGTAGTCATGTATGGATGGGAGAGTTGGACCATAAAGAAGGCTGAGTGCTGAAGAATTGATGCTTTCAAACTGTGGTGTTGGAGAAGACTCTTGAGAGTCCCTTGGACTGCAAGGAGATCCAACCAGTCAATCCTTAAGGAAATCAATCCTGAATATTCGTTGGAAGGACTGATGCTAAAGCTGAAGCTCCAATACTCTGGCCACCTGATACGAAGAGTTGACTCATTGGAAAAGACCCTGATGCTGGGAGGGATTGGGGGCAGGAGGAGAAGGGAGACAGAGGATGAGATGGTTGGATGGCATCACCAACTCAAAGGACATGAGTTTGAGTAAACTCTGGGAGATGGTGATGGAAAGCCTGGTGTGCTGCAGTCCATGGGGTTGAAAGATTTGGACACGACTGAGTGATTGACTGAACACCACCACCCCGTTAGCACCCTCTGACTTCCCTAAAGGCAACCTGCGACAGAATCCAGCAATAAAAATGCTGTCCTTCCTCTAAGCAGAGAAATTGGGCCCAGTACTCCTGGGTGCCTCTCATCCCTTCTCTGTATGTATTTACCATAACCTCTCCATAATCTTCCTCCTTCCTCCATGAGTTACTGATTCTCCCCTTTTTTCCTCCTGTGGATCTGAAGGTCAACAGAAGACATCATTTAGTCCCTACTTAATCTGCCTGTGTTCTCTGGAAAAGGCTCACTGGAAAGTGGGGCCGGGGGGAAGGAGAGGGAGCAGGAAGGAACCTGCCTGCCCTTAGACCCATTTAGAAACTTAAAAATATATATATATTGTTTGAAGGTGAAGGTGAATCAGACTTAAATACTTCTCTGTAAATCCAAACACCTGATCCTTGGGCCAGTTAAAGGAGAACGGTCTTAGCATCAAGGTCAAAAGGAATCTTTTCCCATACACCCAGAAACTGCTTAAAATTAGATGAAATTTTCATCTTCATACTTGAGCTGTACATTTTTTGTCAGCCTTTTATTTTCCCTAGAGTTTTCAATTGCCTTTTTTCTTTTCTGTTGATGAAAGAATAATGTGCCTTCACCATATTCTCAAGTTGTTCACCTCTACTACTGATGAAATTGACCGCCATTCTAACTTCTTTTCCTGTAGACAATTCCCTGGCACCCCTCACTTTCCTGCTCTGATGAGGCTCAACCAGATGTTCTCATTTCTTTAGCACCGGTGTCATTCTGGGACTCCCCTTCTTTGCTCTCCTGGGATGGAGCCACTGTTTTCTAGATTTCAAGGCTTTTCTTTTTTGCCCCTCATTTAACTGGATTACATCTTGAAGTAACTTTCTAAGAAAGGATAAATGGGGATGTGGGGAAGCAGACTGCCCTTTTATGTCTGAAAATGCCTCTCTTGTTTTTGCCATGTTGTGTGACTTGCAGAATCTTAATTCCCTGACCAGGGATTGAACTTGGGCTCCTTCAGGGAAAGCTCTGAGTCCAAACCACTGAACCACCAGGGAATTCCCTGAAAATATTTTCAATCTGCTTTCAAACATAATTGCATTTAAGCTAAAAAAAAAATTCTCCGGTCAACTAGGAAGGAGCTGGTGTGGTCCAGTGGAGAGTGCTTGGGGTGACTCAGGATCTCTGTGTCCCAGCTCTACCTCTGGCTCTACGCATGGTTCCCTCCACCCGTAAAAAGAGGTGGCTGGGTCAGATCACAGGTGGCCAGCTTTGATCTGACCCGCAAAGACATTCTGTGTAGGCCAGCACAATGCCCAGGCATCCCTCTCCTAAGTATTTACCCATGAAATGAAAATGCATGTCCACACAAAAACCCATACATGAACATTTGTAGCTGCTTTATTCATGATAGCCCTAAACTGGAAACAAGCCAAATGTCCATCAACTGGTGGGTGGATAAATAAATGGTGGTACATCTGTTATGCCAGGCTTCCCAGGTGGCGCTAGTGGTAAAGCGTCTGCCTGCCAATGCAGGAAGACACAAGAGACGCAGGTTTTAATCTCTGAGTTGGGAAGATCCTCCGGAAAAGGCAATGACAACCCACTCCAGTATTCTTGCCTATAAAATCTCAGGGATAAAGGAGTCTGGCAGGTTACAGCCCATGGACTCGCAGAGTCGGATGTAACTAGGCATGCACGTGTGCACATCCATTATGTCTTGACGTGATCCATTATGTCTAGACGTGGGTACTCTTCATTCATCCTGCTTTGCTCTTGGTAGGTCATTTCAATCTAAGTCTCATTGTGAGGTTGCCAAGAGACTGCCTACTCTGGAGGGATGACCGGGTCAGGGCACCACCACATGTCCCCCATCCATAGGCCCTGGAAACAGACTCTCCAGCAAGTACAAGAAAAAGCAAAGGCAGTCAAGAAACACCTCCTTTCTTCTGCAGTGGTCCTCTTGCGCCCTCTAATGTCATATACTAGAATCACATGCATAAAGAGAGGAATGCTTGAAGAGGCTAATCTCTTATTGCACAGCAAGGGTTCATAGTTGAATTGGGGCCTGAGAGGCAACAGATTGGTAACAACCACACTTTCTAAAAGTCATTTCTTGTCTTCTACTTTCTTACTGTTCCTTCTTCGTTGCCTTCTGTTGTCACTCTGTGGTTGTAACTTCTCGAATTTTTCTGTGAACACTAATTATTTTCTGTTTGTGTATCTTGTTATTTTCCTTCATACTGCTATTTTTCCTTATAAGTCTGAAGATCTATACTTCTCATTCATATTTATTTAAAAAGAATAGTGCTGAATATTCCAGCAGCAGGTGGGGTTTCTTTTACTGTGCTTTTAGTGTGTCCTTTTCACCACGGGTCTCCTCTCTCGGCAGGAGGTCTGCCTGGGAACTCTGGGATCGTGGGTGGGGAGTGTGAGCTGGAAGGCTTTCACTCAGGGTGACTGGGCAGGAATAGCCTACTGACAGGGTGTACTTCCAAAGACACAAGCAAAGAGGGCTTTGCACCAGAGTGGCCAATACCTAGTTATCCCTAGATAGTCCTTCAGTGAGTGTCGTTAGACAAAAATTTGATCATTTTCAGCAGGATATAAAAACTCAGGCACCATCTCTCAGACTGGTCAGAGCCCATGGTATATCATTGCTGCACATTTTGTCGTTGTTGTTATGTTCATGTATTTTTTAGATTGCACTAAGCCAGGGGAATGGCTCAGAGGTTAAAGCGTCTGCTTCCAATGCGGGAGACCCAGCTTCGATCCCTGGGTCGGGAAGATCCCCTGGAGAAGGAAATGGCAATCCACTCCAGTATTCTTGCCTGGAGAATCCCATGGACGGAGAAGCCTAGTAGGTTACAGTCCATGGGGTCGAAAAGAGTTGGACACGACTGAGCGACTTCACCTTCACCTTGGTTGGTTGGTTTTGCATTGTTGGTAGTTTACTTTCTAGTCGTATCCAACTCTTGTGACCCCATGGACTGTAGCCTGCCAGGGTCCTCTGTCCATGGAATTCTCCAGGCAAGAACACTGGAGTTGGTTGCCATTTTCTTCTCCAGGGGATCTTCCCGACCCAAGAATCATAGCTGGGTCTCCTGCATTGCAGGCAGATTGTTACACATTTTTAATTTTTATGTTGGAGATGAAGTTGCAGCTTACTGCACTTTCTAATTCTTTGCTCCATCCCCATCCTTCATTTTACTTACCTGGTCTGAGCCCAGAGCCTCCCTGGGGGTCTCATGAGCAGGTTACCCTCACTATTCTGGAGTGAATTCTGGGGTGGGTTTTCCTCTCCTTAGGTTTCATTTGTTGCCACCCTGTCATCTGTTTTCCATCTTCTAAAAAATTGTTGAACTCTCTCATCTGCTGATGGACTCTTTTTTGTTTGTTATTTTGTCTGCTGTCGAGGGTTTATAGTTTTTTTCACTCTGGCGAATGTCCACCATTTGAATTGGAAGCTTCCTCATAAGCTTAATATTGATCTATCTTGAGTCAATAAAACAACCTTGCAAGCAAGTCAAGATTTTACCAGCCCAATAATTTCAAGGAGAAGAATAACAAAATTTTTAAATAATTTAAAACAATCATTAGAAACTCTTGCCTAAATGCCAAGTTTGGATTTTTTTTTTTACCATTTCCTGGATCTAACTATTCAAAGAGAAACCATAGCCCAGATCTGACCTAGTTAATAGCTAGGAATGAAGGTCATTTGTTTGTTGGAGGAGGGGAGAGGCACAGCTGTAGGGACACAGAGCTCAGCCCCTTGGTTGGGGGGTGTGAACTGCTTACCCTGGAGCTTGGTGACCATCCCTGGTGGGCAGTTGGGGCGGGTGACGCAGCGGGCACAGGAATGGGTGACTGGCGTGGCACAGAACATGCCAGGTTGACACTCACAGACTCGGGAAGAGTTCCATGTGCAAGGCGTCTTCTCCACGAGGCCATCTGGGGGACAGAGAAGGGTCCCGAGGAAGGACTGGAATGAAGAGGGCAGGAATCCAGAGAACCCCCGGAGGGCAGAGACAGATTTGCCCAGGAACACGTGCTTATTTGATTATTCTGTTGAGCAGATCTTTTGGTGCAGAAAGTAACTATGCCTAATGAAAGAAGTTGGCTAAAAAAAGGTGTATATAGGGATTTCCCTGGCAGTCCAATGGTTAGGACTCCGTGCTTCCACTGCAGGGGGCACAGGTTCGATCCCTGCTCAGGGATCTAAGATCCTGCATGCCGTTCAGCACAGCCAAAAAAAAAAGAGTCTATGTTCTATAATTCTATTTATAGGAAAAGCCAGAAAATGCAAACTCTTTCATAGTGACAGCATACCAAACGCCTGAGAATGGAAGTAGGGGCAGGGAATGGTGGGAGGGATGGTAAGGAGCTTGAGGAACCTTTTGGGAGGTGGACAGACAGTTCATTATCTTGATTGTGGTGATGGTTTCACAGCCACACACGTCTCAAAATTTATCAAACTGCACACTTTAAACATGTAACTTTTATTGTATATCAACTGTATCTATCTGTATCTAGTATGTCAACTGTATTTATTGTATGTATCTGTATCTAGTAATTTACTATTACTATCTGTAATAGTAAAGCTATTAAAAGAAAAATCCCCCCCCCAAAAAAATTTTTTTAAGAAAATAATTCAACGATTAGGGGTGAGTGAGCATGGGTAAAGATGAACCAAGACTGGCCATGACTTGATAATTTTTTAAAATTGGGTGATAGTTCATAACCACTTCTGATTCTCTCTACTTCTGAGGATGTTTGAAAATTCTAATGATGAAAAGTGGGGTTTTCTCCAAAATAAATAGAAATTGTTAGTGGTTTTATAAAATACAAAGTGTGACAATGCATTTATACATCTTTAGGGATATTATGACCAACCTAGATAGCATATTCAAAAGCAGAGATATTACTTTGCCGACTAAGGTCCGTCTAGTCAAGGCTATGGTTTTTCCTGTGGTCATGTATGGATGTGAGAGTTGGATTGTGAAGAAGGCTGAGCGCCGAAGAATTGATGCTTTTGAACTGTGGTGTTAGAGAACACTCTTGAGAGTCCCTCGGACTGCAAGGAGATCCAGCCAGTCCATTCTGAAGGAGATCAACCCTGGGATTTCTTTGGAAGGAATGATGCTAAAGCTGAAACTCCAGTAATTTGGCCACCTCATGCAAAGAGTCGACTCATTGGAAAAGACTCTGATGCTGGGAGGGATTGGGGGCAGGAGGAGAAGGGGATGACAGAGGATGAGATGGCTGGATGGCATCACTGACTCAATGAACGTGAGTCTGAGTGAACTCTGGGAGATGGTGATGGACAGGGAGGCCTGGCGTGCTGTGATTCATGGGGTCGCAAAGAGTCGGACACGACTGAGCAACTGAACTGAACTGAACTGAGGGATATTCTGCATGCTTTATTAATGGGTGAAAACAGAATTACTGTATCAGTGGATTAGATAAATGCAATTTGTTAAATAAAGACATTGGTGGGATACTTAGAGGCTTAGAAGCCCTGCATGATAAAGACAAAGGACTACACTATTAATTATAATATTGTATTAACATAACCAAGCCTGTTTGAAGCAGTGTTTCTAGCACTGTATCCAGATTAACTCAGTTTAACCTATTTAACTCTCAGAACACCTCTCTGAAAGAGGTCTCTTATAATGTCCATTTTACTGATGAGGAAACAGGCCCAGACAGGTTAAGAAACTTGCTTGAGTTTATAAGCTCTCAAGCAGTAGAGCCAAGATTTGACCCCAGGCACTTGGGCTCTACTCCACAGCCTCTAAGGGCTTCATTTACGCAACTTGAAGGAATTCTGGGGCCCAGAGTCATCTCTTTATTTCCTCATTTGACACAGCAGCTGTGATAGATTATATTTTTTTCTAGTAATGGCCACAGCAATAGCTTTCGGTCTGTCTGCTCTTCCAGAGCTTGGCCACTTACTCATCCAAAAACTTGACTTTTTTCCCCTTCCATGACTCCAGGGGGAACCTGTCCCCCTGCCTTCAGAGGCAGAATGCAGTGGAAGTTACGCTATGTAATTTCTGAAAGTGTGTTAGTTGCTCAGTTGTGTCTGACTCTTTGCAACCCCATGGACTCTAGCTCGCCAGGCTTCTTTGTCCATGGGATACTCCAGGCAAGAATACTGGAGTGGGTTGCCATTCCTTCTCTGGGGGATCTTCCCGACCCAGAGATCGAACCCAGGTCTCCTGCATTGCAGGCAGATTCTCTACCTTCTGAGTAGCTTTTGAAGCTGGGTCATAAAAATGAGTATGGTTTCTATTCTACTACCAACTCATCTTTGGGTTCAGCACCCAAGTTCAGTTCGGTTCAGTTCAGTCACTCAGTCGTGTCCGACTCTTTGCGACCCCATGAATTGCAGCATGCCAGGCCTCCCTGCCCATCACCATCTCCTGGAGTTCACTCAGACTCACGTTCATCGAGTCAGTGATGCCATCCAGCCATTTCATCCTCTGTCATCCCCTTCTCCTGCCCCCAATCCTTCCCAGCATCAGAGTTTTTTCCAATGAGTCAACTCTTCGCATGATGTGGCCAAAGTATTGGAGTTTCAGCTTTAGCATCATTCCTTCCAAAGAAATCCCAGGGCTGATCTCCTTCAGAATGGACTGGCTGGATCTCCTTGCAGTCCAAGGGACTCGCAAGAGTCTTCTCCAACACCACAGTTCAAAAGCATCAAAAGCACCAGCACCCAAAGGAAGCCCAAATAGCAGCCAACATGAAAAGGATCTGAGGGCATCAAACCCAGACCCATGAATGAAGAAGGTGCATATGATTCCAGCTCTCAAGCTTCAGGTTTTCCAACTGAAACCTCAGACCTCATGGAGCAGACACCAGCTGGCCCTGTGGCGTCACATCTGAATTCTGACCCACAGACTCCACGACTACAATGAATGGTTTGCTTTTTGCCACTCAGATTTGAGAAAATTTTCTCTGTGGCCTTAGTAACCAGAACAGTGACCTCCAGTGACCACAAACAGAATGTCCTTTCCCCCACGTGGCCTCCCCTGACTCCAGTCCATGTTGCTGCAGAGACAGAATCACACCTCCCCCTGGTGGTGCAGGCTGTCTTGGGCTGGGGCTACAGCCATAGCAGTCTGGGACCTGGGTGGCTGCATGGACTTCACAGGGCGGCTGGTGGTGCGGCAGGCAGCTGGCCGCAGGGAGAACACCAGCAGTCAGCCTCTAAGTGCTTGTACAGTGGTGCTCTAAGAGGCAGTGGAGTGAGTGATGAGCCCAGAACCTGGTAGCAGATGCCAGGTTCAAATCCTGGCCCTGCCATTTGTGAGGCCTGTGGCCCTGGAAATCCCCTGACTTCCCCAAGCCTCAGTTTCCTCTTCTGTAAAATGGGGGCAATCTCAATCCAGGCATCATGGGATAGGTACAAAAAATAATGAGACAAGCTTGAAACGGGTAGCTGATTAACAAATGCTTCCTTGCAAGACAGAGTGAGTGCATGGAAACTCTCTGAAAGGGAGTCATGGCTATCAAAGCCCACAATCGTCAGTGGGAGTCACTAGAAGCCGATTGCTCAAAAAATACCAGTGAGGTGAACCAGGCTCCCAAGGAGTGAGCATCCAGGACTCAACTCAGGACTCCCACCCCCAGATTCTTGGCCTCTCCTTCCAAGACCATCCCTGCTCTCTGGAAGAGGCCCCAGGAGGAGAGGCATGGCCCTTACCTCCTGAACATGTCACACAGGCCTTGCAGCGACCGTCCCTGTCCAGGTAGTAGTCGTGGTTACACTGCTTCCTGCAGTCAGCAGACCCCCGAGGGCACGGGGGCTGCAGGGTCAGCCCTGGGAAAAGAAGCAAAGAAGCTCCAGGCCAGGTCTCGTGGGCAGAGGCCTCACGCTCACCCTATCCCACCCCTCATCACTGAAGCCCCCCAGCTCCCAAACTCTGCACGTGTCAAGTAGTCCTTCAGGGGGAGGCCTCAGGCTCAGAGAGGGAAGGGATGTGTCTAACGTCACACAGGTAAAGAGAGCTAACTGCCTCCAAAATGGCCCTCCTGCTTCTGGTCCCTCCCTTTGCCAGAGTCCTCTCCCCAGTCTCATTGCTCTGTCACTGCCCAGCTCAAAACTTTGGTAGCCACTCTCTCTTTGAGTTCAACAAGGATACAAGGATGCCTACCATCACAACTTCTATTCAGTTTGGTCCCATAGATCATAGGCAATGCAATAAGGCAAGAAAAAGAAACAAAAGGAGCAAGGTTAGAAAGTAAGACATCAAGCACTTATGGACAGATGATACCACAGACTGCACAGACCATCCGAAGAGTTTGTAGAAACATTACTAGAAGGAATAAGTGATTTTAGCAAGATAGTTGGATATAATGTCACTATATCAAAATCAATTGAATGTCTATATATTTGCACTGAACCACATGAAATTGCTGTTTAGATAGGACAGAAATAATCAAATATTGGCATGTCATGCAGTTCAAACTAGTCCTAACAATAAAAAAGTTAGCACATGAAGTATTGAAAAAGATATCATTTATATTATCAACAGAAATACCAAGGACATAGAAATCTAACAAAAAGATGTAAATATCTCTACACAGATCATAATAAAACATTATTGGGAGAATTTAAAGAAAGCCCAAATGGGGAGAGGGATAAATTAGGCTGTTGGGATTAACATACACACATGACTATATATAAAACAGATAATCCTACCCATACAAATATGGACCCTTGATTTACAACAAAGATGGCATGTAAAACAGTGAGGAGAGGACAATTTATTTGATAAATGGTGTGGATTCAACTGTATATTCATAGGGACACTTTAAACAAAGGCAAAACAGTAATGACCTTAGGAAATAAATGTAGGATGTTGTTGAGACCTCAGTGGAGGAAAAGCCTTGCAGAGCAGAACATGAGAAGCACTAGTCATGTAGGAAAAGATGGGTCAATTTGACTACACTGAAATTAAAAACACCTCTTCATCAAAAGACACCATAAAGAGGATGAGAAGGCAAGCCACAGGGTGGGAGACGATGTTTTAAACACAACTATAAGACAAAGGGCTCAAACTCAGAATTATAAGAAGTCCTAGAGATCAATTCAAAAAAACAAAGAGAAATGAAAACATATTCATCAAAGACTTGTTTTTCATTATTCACTACAGCCAAAAGGAGAAACAACCCAAATATCCAAAAACTGTTTGTTAAACAAAGTGTAATATTCTTATACATTCATGTACAATGGAAGACTATCAGGTAATAAACAGGAGTAAATGGGGACCCTAATCTGTTGCCATGGGAACTAGAGGCGGGCATCATATTGATACCTGCAGAGATGGGCCTGCTCCGCTGCCCCAGCATGCCTCAGTGTCTGGTACCCAAACCAGGAAACAAGTGAGTCCTTCCATTCTCTACTCTAGCCCTCCAAGGTCTCAGTTCCAGAAGGCCTTGAGAGCCTCTTCTCCCCATACTGGTTCAGTGACTGTTTGTTTGCCCTGGCCACCCCACACACAGTACCCCACCCACTGGACACCACTGTCCTGGAGACTGCCCCTGGCTCCTCTAGAGAGCTTACCTGGATCTGGATTGAGCTTCACCATGAAGGAGCTGGAGTTGGGAGTCATTTTAGAAGCATCTTCTGGGGTGAGGGGGATGTCCCCTCCAAGAAGCATGGTCCTGGCACCAGGGCTTGCTGGGGAGGTCAGGGTGGGCTTGGCCTGGGGGATGGCGCCACTGGGAAGGAAGCCAGAGATGGGACTGGCAATTCTTCTGATGGTGCAGGGGGAATCTGTGCTCAGGGGTAGTCGTTTCTATAGAGAAGGGGCCCACAGCCTCTGGCAGGCCCTCTGTCAGATCCTGGGAGCAAGAGCTGCGTTTTCTTGTCCTTCTGGGTCTCCTGTGTGCTCAGGGAAGGCTGGGCACACAGTAGGGCCTCAATGACCTTTCTGCTCAGCAGAGAGCCCCCCTGGAGCCCTGACACCCTGGACTGACCCCCATCCACATCCCCAGCCCACAGTGCCCTGGGTCTCCTATCAGGTGGGACAGCCCCTCACAGGGTCAGCTGGATAGTGTGGGGCTGAGAGTCACCTGGTGGGGCCCTTGCAGTCCTGCGGGCTGGCGCTGCAGTTGGAGCTGGCCCTTGGGGAAGCTGGCTCACAGATGGTGTCCCTCTGTGCTGTGCCTGCGGGGAGGACAGCGATGCCTTCAGCTTTGGTGCTGAGGAGCCAGAGACTCCAGGAGCAGACCTCTTACCACCACAACCCAGGGGAACACAGCGGCCATCTGATCTTTGTGCCTGCCCAGCATCCATTCACCTTTGGGGTAAAGTAGCCCAGTTTTCCCGGGAGAATTACACCTTCCACATTCAGTGTCTGTGGTAAGGAGCTGGGACAGACTGACCACCCCACTCCCACTTCCAGGAATAGCCATGGGACGGGCTGCACCAATCAATCCATCCCATTCCTGTGGCCATGATGGGCTGGCTCAGGGGTGGGCACATGACCCAAGCCACGTCTATGAGAAGCAACTTCAAGGTTTTGTTTTTGTTGTTGAGAATATAGGAAGGAGAAACAGATTTTCCACTGGAGTTGAGTAGGAAGCAAGTCTGGAGCTGCTGGTAGATATTTTACAGGAAAAACAACACACAGTGGGGTAGAGATGAGAGACGGAGAAAAGACAGAGCTCCTGGATCCAGCCATACCTGAAGTTCCACAAAGAAAACTTTCAATTACATGAACCAAATAATTTGTGACCTGCAAACCGCAGAGTTCTGAAGAATACTGGGTGGAAGCAAAGCGGAGAAGGAAACATAGTGCTTTCAATCAAGTGGACCCGAGTTTGAACCTTTTGGTGGAAGTGGCTATGAGCGAGGCTGACTCATCTCATCTACCTGCACTGTGGTGGGGTGACAAGACTTGAGCATAAGGTTCAAGCACTGGATTAGATATTCCCTGCTCTGTGATCTTAAGCAATTACCTGCCATCTCTGAACCTCAATTTCCTCACTTGTAAAATGGGGCTAATACAGCCTTATGGAGTCTGGAAAATTTCAGAGGAGAAAGTCGGTGCAAGGTCTTAGGGTAAGACTTAGCTATAAGCTCTACCTGAGGCAGAAATTACTTTCCATTCTATAGCTGGAGAGACTGAGGCCCTGAGACTTGCTCGGCGGGAACTCTCACAGAGGAATCGAGCCAGGGTTTGGCAGCCAAAGGATGGAGTGCTTTACAAGCAGTGCTATCCAATAAAATATGTGGATCACAAGTCACCATTTTCAATTTTCCGGTAGCCACATTTTGGATAGTAAAGAACAAACAAGTGAAATTAAGCAATACATTTAACCCAATATACCTAAAGTATGAACTTTCCCAATGGCTCGGCAGATAAAACATCTGCCTGCCAATGCAGGAGGTGCGGGTTTGATCCCTGGCTCAGGAAGACCCCTCGGAGGAGGAAATGGGAACCTGTGCCAGTATTCTTGCTTGAAAAATCCCACAGACAGAGGACACAAATTATGTCAGTAGATAATCAACATAAACCAGTCCATCCTAAAGGAAATCAACCCTGAATATTCATTGGAAGGACTGATGCTGAAGCTGAAGCTCCAATACTTTGGCCACCTGATGCGAAGAGCTGACTCATTGGAAAAGACCTTGATGCTGGGAAAGACTGAGGGCAGGAGAAGAGGGCAGATGATATGGTTGGATGGCACCATCGACACAATGGACATGTGTCTGAGCAGACTCCAGGAGATAGTGAAGGACAGGGAGGCCTGGCATGCTGCAGAATATGGGGTCGCAAAGAGTCCGACATGACTGAAAGACGGAACAACAAATTCAACATAAGAAATAACAAAATGTACACTTTCTGTGTACTAAGTATTTGAAATCCAGCGCATACTCTATACTGACAGCCCATCTCAAGTGACTGGCCACATTTTAAGTGCTCAGTGACCACAGATGGCCAGTGGTACAGCTTTAGGCAGCGGTCTGGGGGCCAGGAAAGAGAGGCCTCTGGCGCCACCGTGTGGCAGATGCAGGAATGCCGTCGAGAGAGCCCGAGCTGGTCCACAGGTAGCAGCAACAGAACTCACAGCAGCTTTTCTTACAGAAGAGCTTCTAAGCAAGAAAAGCCCCCATGTAAGGCCTTCCAGTTACACTTCCTCATTTACAGAAGGTGATACCGAGGCCCAGAAAGGGCTGGGAACACACCCCACAGATGCAAAGCTGTACAAAATCCCAGGCATCTGATGCCCAGTTCAGAACCCTTTCCCAGGTGGCACTAGTTGTCATTGCAGAAGACACAGGAGATGCAGGTTCGATCCCCGGGCTGGGAAGATCCCCTGGAGAAGGGAACAGCTCCCCACTCCAGTATTCTTGCCTGAAGAATCCCATGGAAATCCCATGGACAGAGGAGCCTGGGAGGCTACGGTCCATAGGGCCACACAAGAGTCGGACAGGCCTGAAGTGATTTAGTATGCATACATGCACCTCACCTGCCTGCAGCTGGCAGGCTTCTGAGGATCCGTCTACTGAAGGTTCTGCATGAGCAGGGCGAATCCAACCAGATTTGAACTCCACCCGCCCCCAGCTCTGATCTCCCGGTCACATCAGTCGACAGACATCTCTGAGGAGCAGATACCGCGCTTCGCGGGGAGATGTCTGTGAATGTGCTGGGCATGGTCCTGGCCCTCATGAAGCTATGGGGAGAGACGGAGACAAGCACTGACCACACTGAGACAGAGACCAGTGTTCGCATCCGTGTTGGGAAGGAGACGTGATCTGTGAGAGGTCAGGAGGTGATGTCTGGACGGACAGCTGAAGGCAGAGTTGAGTTCACTGGGTGAACAGGGAAGGAAGGGTGTTCCAGAAACAGGGAACAGCATGTGCAAAGACCTGGTAGAGAAAGCATGGCACATCCATGGACCAAAACAGGGAAACCAGCTCTGATCTTCTGGGAAACGCCAGGACAGAAACTTCAGGTTTCTTTCTTGCTTATCAAGCATCAGGGAACTTCTGCCCCGAGCCTCAAGCCAACCCAAGACCTCCTCCAGCCAGGGCAGTGCCTGGAACTCTTTCTGAACCTGGGACCTGAGGTGCAGGGAAGGGACCGCAGGGGCCTCTGGGCGCATCCTCGGCATCATCATGATAGGAGATGTCATCTGTCCAGCAGGAAGGAGGAGGTGGGAGGTCGAGGTGAGGGTGGGGTGGCATCAGCACAGATCGTGGTCCTGGGCGGTGGGGATACTCACCCTGCAACTTGACAGCCATTCCTGCCGGGCAGACAGAGTGGGGGATGCAGCGGGCACAGGAGTTGACGACTGACGTGCCACAGAACATGCCGGCCCGGCACTCACAGACGCGGGAGGAGTTTCTTGAGCATGGCTTCTTCTCCACGAGGTCTGAGGGACACAGAGAAAGGTCACTGGGGACTCAAAGAGGGTGAGGGAAGGGACCCAGAAAGCCCCCATGGACAGTCCAGCACATGAGGGAAGACACTGCGGTGGTCTTCCGCTGGGCAGGGCAGCTGGCATGCCCTGCTCTTCCTTCCAGACTGTTCCTGAGATGAGGGCAAGAAGGCAGACGGGGTCCATGAGGTAGCCTCCACCTCCTAGCCCACATCCCTGGAGATCACAAAAATGATATTAAAAATAAATGAATATCCCAATATTAAAATGGGCAAAAAAGACGGCGGGATATTACTTGCATATTTCGAAGTGAAAGCAGCCAGTTGGAAAGGCTACCTACTGTGATTCTAACTACATGACATTTGGGAAAAGACGAAACTAGAGAGACAGTAAAAAGATCAGTGGTTGCCAGTGTTTGGTAGGGGTGGGGGAGGGGAAGATGAATGGGCAGAGCCCCAAGGATTTTTAGGGCAGTGAAGCTATTCTGTATGCTACCGCAACCATGGATAGATGACATTATAAGTTTATCTACAATGCAAAGAGTGAACCTTAATGTAAACTATGAACTTCAGTTAATAACGCACCTACACTGGTGCATCAGTTGCGACAATGCCCCACACTAACGCAAGGTGCTAATAACACTGGGGAGTCGTGGGAAATCTCGGTACTTCCTGTTCAGTTTTTCTATAAACTAAAAAAAAAAAAAAAAGTCTATTAAATTGTTTTCAATGGGCAAAGGAATGGAGAATACCCTTCCCCTAGAAGATACCCAAGTGGCCAGAAAGCACATGAGAAGATGCTCAACGTCACGAGTCATCAGATCCATCCATTAGTCATCAAAACAAAACCACAATGACAGACCACACTGTATCCACTAGGACGACAGAATATAAATGTCAGTGACAATAGTGGGTAAGGATATGGAGAAATTGGAATCCTTTTAGAATGCTAGTGGGAATATAAATTAAGACAGAGCTGTGGAAAGGAGTCTGGCAATTCCTCAAAAAGTTAAATATAGATTTACCATAGGATCCAGCAATTCTACTCCTAGATACATATCAAAGACAACTGAACACATATGTCCATACAAAAACTTGTCTGTGAATGTTCATACTAACATTATTCATACTAGCCAAGAAGTAGAAACAACCCGATATTCATCAACTGATACACAGATAAACAAAATGTGCTATAGCCATATAATATTATTCAGTCATATAAAAGGAATGACATTCTGATACACACTACAAATGGATAAACCTTGAAAACACTACATATAATAAAATATTATTCAGTCATAAAAAAGGAATGACGTACTGATACACACTACAAATGGATAAACCTTGAAAACACTACATAAAGTGAAAGAAGCTAGACACTAAAAGCCACGAACTGCATGATTCCAGTTACATGGAATGTCTAGAGTATGCAAATCCATCAAGACAGAAAGTTGATTAGTAATTGCCAGGAAATGGGAGGAGGGGAGAATTAGGAGCCAAGGGATTTCTTTTTTTTTATTGAAATAAAGCCGATGTACAATAGTGTATGTTTCAGGGATGCATGCCTAGTTACATCCGACTCTGCGAGTCCATGGACTGTAGCCTGCCAGATGCACAATTTTGAAAAGATATAATCCATTTATGGTTATCACAAAGGAATTCTCTGGGGGGAGGGAATGTTCTGGAAATAGATAGTGGTAGTGGCTGCACATATAAAACCACAGCACTGTACACTTTAAATGATGAGTTTTACCTTTAAAAAAAATCACTGGTAAAAATAATATTAAATGCAAATATCCCTGAGAAAACAAGAAGGGGCATCCCCGGTCAACCAGAAATGATGAGGACTTCCTGGAACAAGGAAGGCAGATGGGGTTGGATGGAAAAAGGAGACCACAGCCCAAAATATACCCAAGAGGATTATGCTGGAAGAGGCTCTGGTGCTTGTCTCCAAGTGGGTGCATGGCCAGGGCGATGGGGAGGGAATCTACAAGCAATGCAACAGCATTACCCAGCTAGGTCCCTCACCCCACACTCCTCATTCATTCATGCCACAGAGCTAAGAAGCCAGGCATCTCCCCAAGGAGACTCAGGTGAAGTGAGCGGATCAGCCCTGCAGGGAGGAAGGGACCCTGCAGACCCAGAGGAGCAGCCTCTGGCAGACCCTGCCCAGCAACTCGCTCACCTTCACTGCCTCTGGAGGCAGGTTTCACCCTCCATCACCACCCCACCTTCCCCACCTCCCACCCCTATCCAGGTCATCAGATAACAGGCGCAGACCTTGAAGTCACCGAAAATCAAAGAAAACCAGCACCAAGAAAAAAGAGCCCCAAACTCAAACAGAACTAACACTCAAGAAAACAGATATGGAGAAGGAAATGGCAACCCACTCCAGTACTCTTGCCTGGAAAATCCCATGGACAGAGGAGCCTGGTAGGCTACAGTCTATGGGGTCGTGAAGAGTCGGACACGACTGAGCAGACTTCACTTTCACAGAAAATATGACAGTCTAAGTAGGAAAAATCCCTACCTGCATTGTAGACAGACACTTTACCGTCTGAGCCACCAGGGAAGTCCACAATATAGTATATACACTATTAATTTTGGAATCTACAGACCAAAACATTTATCTGAGGGGTAAAATTATGAGTGAGAATGATTTTTCCTTTTGCGTTTTATGTATTTTGTAATGTCTTTCTACAATGAATGTGAATTACTTAAGTAAAAGTTTTCTTCAAAGGAAAAAAAAAAGAAAACAGATAAAAGAGATAACAGAACACATCTTTGGAATAGATACACTTAATATCCTCTGAGAGACAAAAGGAGACTATAGCTATGACAAAGAATCCTCTAGGGCACAATGACTGTGTTCCCAATTTCTGTTTCAAATGGGCTTGGAGAAAGACTACATTTCCCAGCCTCCTTTGAGGCTTGATGGGCAGTCATGTGACTTCATTCTGGCCAATGGGATGTGGGCAACAATGACAAAAATCCCCTCCCCTACATCTGGCCCTTAAAACCATTTCAGGACACTTTCCTCTCTCTTCCTTGTTGCAATGATGCTGGTGCAGCCCCTAATTCTCACTTGAACCCCAGAAGCTTTACTGAGGAGAGAATAAAATCCTGACAATTTTCAAACATCTGGAGCAGCAACTAAAGGCAGTGAGTAGACATCCATGGAAAACTAAAGAAGAAACAAAACTCTTTGAGTAGCTGCCTGCCCGTTAATGTCACTGGCCTGGGCAGAGGCGGAAAAGACTGCCTGGACTTGCCAATTCCAGGAAGCCAGGCCAAGTGGGAGGAATGAGCAGAAACCCTAGGAGTGGATACACCCCTTTCTATGCAGCAGGAGCCTGATAAAGACTCTAACAGAAGGGAAGGCAGACGCCCTGCCTGTCTAGCAAACAATACCTATCTCTGGCTGCTCTCTGACCCCTCACCAAGGTCCTTGGAGCTCCTAAAATGAGTTTCAAAAGTAACAGTCAAGATTCCTCAAGAAATTAAACTTACAATTCCCACATGATCCAGCAATTCCACTACTGAATATAGACCCCAAAGAACTGAGAGCAGGGACTTGAACAGATATTTGTACAAATATGTTCATAGCAACAATATTCACAATAGCTAAAAGGCAGAAACAGCTCAAATGTCCATGGACATCAACAGTTAAACAAAATGTGGTAGATATGTCCAATGGAATATCACTCAGCCTTAGGAAGGAAGGAAATTCTGACATGTCATAACATGGATGCACCTTGAAGACATTATGCTAAGTGAAATAAGTCACAAAGGATAAATATTGTATGAGTCCACATCTATGAGCATCCTAGAGTAGTCAAATTCATAGAGACAGGGAGTAGAATAGTAGTTGCCAAAGGCTTGTGGTTGGGGGGTGATGTGGAGCTAGTATTTAATGGGGACAGAGTTTCAGTTGCAGAAGATGAAAAAATTCTGGAGCTAGGTGATGATGATGGTCACCCAAAAATATGAATGTACTTCATGCTGCCGAAGAGTACCCTTTTTTTTCCTTTTGAACTTTTTCTTCTGTATTGGGGTATAGCCAATTAACAATGTTATGATAGCTTCAGGTGAACAGCGAAGGGATTTAGTCATACATATACATGTATCCATTCTCCCTGAAACGCCCCTCCCATCCAGACTGCCATATAACATTGAGCAGAGTTCCATGTGCTATACAATAGGTCCTTGCTAGTTATCCATTTTAAATACAGCGGTGTTCAACAGTATACTTTTAAATAGTTAAACTAAGAAGTTTTATGTATATTTTACCATGATTATTTTTAGGTAACCCTCAGGAATTCCCTGGTGGTCAGTGGTAAGGACTCAGTGTTTTCACTGCAATGGCCTAGGTTCAGTCCCTGGCTGGGGAGCTATGATTCTGCAAGTCACAGAGTACAGCCAAAAAAAAAAACAGAATCAACTCCCAGTCTTCCCCGATAGCTCAGAGGGTAAAGAATCCACCTGTGATGCAGGAGACGCAGGTTCGATCCCAGGGTCAGGAAGATCCCCTGGAGAAGGAAATGGTAACCTACTCCAGTATTCAGTATTCTTGCCTAGAAAACTCCATGGACAGAGGAGCCTGGCGAACTACAGTTCATGGGGTCGTAAAGAGTCGGAGAAGACTGAGCAACTAAGCACACACAGCTCAGTTGAAGCTCTGGCTCGGGTGAAGCTCTGAGCTGGGAAGACACTCGAGCCCAGTGCGGTGGGGCAGGTGTGAAGGAGAAATCCCTCACACTGTGTCAGGGACAGAGTGGCTGCCATGGCTAAGCAGGAGCAAGAAGGAAAAATATAGCATGGCAACTATGTGAGTGTGCTATAGCAGGAAAGACGACAGAAGGGAGGGAAGAAAGAAGACAAGAAAGAGAGAAAGCTCTAAAAAAGATAGGAATATAGTTTGCAAGGACAAAGAACCCAGTCTACAACAAATAAGCAATCCTAGGCGTGCTTCACACTATAAAGGAACTCAATATAGCTTCTCTGGTGGCTCAGACAGAAAAGAATCTTCCTGCAATGCAGGAGACCCGGGTTTGACCCCTGGGTCAGGAAGATCCCCTGAAGAAGGAAATGGCAATCCACCCCAGTATTCTTTTCTGGCAAATTCCACGGACAGAGGAGCCTGGTAGGCTATAGTCCTTGGGGTCGCAAACAGTAGGACACGACTGAGCAACTAACACACAATAAGAATATAAATTCAAGAGAGGAAGAGGTTTTTTTTTTAAAAAAAAGATGATTTTTTTAAAGGATGAGATAAGAAGGAAGACTGCAGAGCGAAAGAAAATAAACTGAGGTGCACAGCACCATCATTAGAAATTCAGTAAGTGAACTACCAGTATCCTGGGGGCCCTATGATACCTGGGCAGCAAGAAATAAAAAAGATTAGATGGAAAATTGAGTTAATGGCATAGAGAAAAGATTGAAAAAACACCAGTGAATGCAAGGTAAAAAGGCAGATATTAATGCAATGAATGAAGATGATGGACAAGGAGGAAAAGCAAGACAATCAAACATAAGAACAACTGGCATCCATCAAGTTAACACTGAGATGTATCTGTTGAGCAGAAATAAAAAAAAATCCATGTAAATTCCCCTGAAATGAAGAACTAAATCTGCAGATAGAAAAGACATACCAGATACCAGGAAGAATTGCTTGCAAACAATTAATATCATGGCATATTATGGCTAAGTTTTTGATTCTTAAGAATAGAGAAAGAATGATTCTCGGAGTCACCTACAAAGGTGGGAGGAAAAAGCTGACTGCAGAATCTTCCACAGGAATATTTTTTTTACATTGTGTCTCAAAGCATCTTTATCTTTTATATAGTTCCACGATATATTACAAATACTTTTAAGTAGATAAATTAAGATTTTTTTGATGGAGTTTCAATATCAAACTCTCAAAAATTAATAGAATGACTATACAGAGAAGTAGAAGGATATAGCAGACCTGAAAAGCACCATGAACCACTTTAACATAATTAAGATTTATACGATTTTCACACAACAGTAGGATACAAATTCTATTCGAGCTCGCATAGACTATAAACTAGGAGGCACCGAAATATATCCAGAGACATAAAACAAGGTGCAAAAATTTCATGGTCTAAAGGTGTTGAAGTCATACAGTCTGTTCTCTTATCACTATGGAATTATATCAGAAATCAATATCAAAAGATAATTGAAAATAGCTCACATATTTTCAAGGGCAATGCCTCCACAGCACTATTTACCCCAAGAAGACAGTACACCTATCCTACCGAGTTCTAGAGAAAATATATCCCAGGCTAATATTATACCTGTCCAAGTAGTCATTCCAGTTTAGAGACAGATATTTTCAAACATGAAAGAAGTCAAGGAAGGTGGGAAAGAATCCCTGAAAAGTCCACATGGTAGTGATACCTAACCAATCAAGTGATAAATCAAAATGAAAAATTCAGGAATGAGAAGCTGTGATAAATGGACTCACAATGCACAATGGACAAATTTCAATAACAAAGTAAAGCTAGCATGGGCTTAGGGCTACAGAAAAGAAGGTCAGCATCATAGACTATGCAGAGCAAAAATACTGGAAGCTCTAAAAGTCAGGAAGAGGATGCGGAGGCCAACAAGTCATTCATTCTCACTACAGGGAGTCAAGCAACTCTCTGCTACCCCCAAATTGAAACAAGTAGAATATGACTTTACCGCAAGAGACAGTCATTCCTTCAATGATTCCTAACCCCTTATTGATTTTCATAACCTCTTCCGTTAATTTCAGAGGGTTGTGATAGTCTAGTTTCTTCACTTTCCTTCCTCCTCTGAAATATTTGAATAAAGTTAAAGATAATCATTCTCAGGCCATAAGCAATAAGATCTCATCCTCCTGAAGATTCCTTCTCTGTGTGTGTGTATAATTTGTCTGGCTGTGAACCAACCCATTCTCTCTACAGAGAGGGAGAGAGGTGTCAGTCACCCGCTGACTGGCTTTCTTCCTTACGCTGTGTGCCGCTTGAATTTTTATGTTGTTGCTGTTCTGGGGGAAGTTTTTGTTTGTTTTTTGGCCACACCCATGGCATGTAGGATATTAGTTTCCTAACCAAGGATGGAAACCATGACCCTTGTACTGGAAGTGCAGTCATAACCACTGGACTGCCAGGGAAGTTCCTGCTTGAATTTTTATGATGGATGCATATAACTGTCGTTTGATAAAATGAGGTCAATAATTTTAAAAATTGTAAAGCTATATCAGAGAAATGCTAACATAAAGAAGAATGGCAATCTTAATATCAAACAAAAATTAAGGCAAACACATTATAAGAAACAGAGAGGTGTATTTCATGTTATAAAAGGTCCAACCCATGAGGATAATATGATACTCATGAACACTGTACCTAATAACATAGCTTTGACACTTATAAAGCAACAATAGATAGAACACTATGAAAATCTGATGAAAAACAAGTATTTTGGGAGACAGATTTTAACACATCTGTCTCAGAAACCAACCTTTGTGAAAGTGACAAAATTAATAAGGATGAATGTTATGAAAAGAACATAAGTATTAACAAGCTTGATCAGGCGGGTACACATGGAATTCTGTATACAACAAACAGAACATGCATTTCTCCCCAAACACACTAAGCATACTAAACAGTATGAAAACTCATTTGTTGTTGTTTAGTTGCTAAGTCATGTCCTACTCTTTACAACCCCCTGGACTGTAGCCCACCAGGCTCCTCTGTCCATGGAATTTCCCAGGCAAGAATACTGGAATGGGTTGCCATTTCCTTCTCCAGGGGATCTTTCTGACGCAGAGACTGAACCCGCATCTCTTGCATTGGCAGATGGATTCCTTACTGCTGAGCCACCAGGGAAGCCCACGAAAATGTATTAGGCCAGAAGAAATCTCAACAAATTCCCCCATCCTTCCCCCCAGAAAAAACCCAACAAACAAATATGAGATAGCACACAAACCACACTCGCTACCCTTGATAAGAAATTAACAATAGAAGCACTTATTGAAAATGTTCTCCTGGAAGCACTGTGGTCTTGGGAAAGAACACAGCCCTTGGTGTCAACCCAGTAGCTGAAACTCTAGCACTCCCATTAACCAGAGCATTGTAATTTCAGAAAGGCCCTTAACCTCCCTAAACTTCGGTTTCCTCACTGTAAAGCTGAGATAAGAAAAGAATCTTCCCCTGGGGTTTAGCAGAGTCAACACAATACGTAAGTGTACATCCTTCCATTGAGGAAACATGGTATTGATAATTAAGTCTCTAAAAAGCATGGATTCAGGAGGGCAGGAGGGAGGGGATACGTATAGAAGACTTATGGCTGATTTGCACTGCTGTCTGGCAGAAACCACCCTAATGGCAGAAAATGAAGAGGAGCTAAAGAGCCTCTTGATGAGGGAGTAAAAAAGCTGGCTTGAAACTCAACATTCAAAAAACTAAGATCACGGCATCCGGTCCCATCACTTCATGGCAAATAGAAGGGGAAAAAGTGGAAGCAGTGAAGATTTTCCCTTCTTATGCTCCAAATTCATTATAGATGGTGACTGTGGCCATGAAATTCAAAGACCTTTGCTCCTTGGAAGGAAAGCTATGATAAACCTAGACGGCGTATTAAAAAGCAAAGAGATCACTTTGCCAACAAAGGTCTATAGAGTCAAAGATATGATCTTTCCAGTAGTCATGTATGGGTGTGAGAGTTAGACATAAAGAAGACATAAAGAACACTGAATAATTGATGCTTTTGAATTGTGGCCCTAGAGAACTCTTGAGAGTCCCTTGGACTGCAAAGAGATCAAACCAGTCAATCCTAAAGGAAATCAACCCTGAACATCCATTGGAAGGACCAATGCTGAAGCTTAAGCGCCAGTACTTTGGCCACTCATGCAAAGAACTGACTCATTGGAAAAGACCCTGATGCTTGGGAAGATTGAAGGCAGGAGGAGAAGGGGACGACAGAGGATGAGATGGTGGGATGGCATCACTGACTCGATGGACATGAGTTTGAGCAAACTCCAGGAGATGGTGAAGGCCAGATCTGCCTGGCATGCTGCAGTCCACGGGGTCAACAACTGAAAAACAGCAACGGCAGAAACCAACACAACACTGTAAAGCAATTATCCTCCAATTTTAAAAAAAAGTATGGATGCAAAATATCACAGCTGATATCAATTCATACATGCAGAGAGGTAAACTGAAGCACCAGGGGGCTGATTCAGGGGACAAGCACCAAACCTTGTTTTTTGCCACCTCCCACCTTCCAGGTCCTCTGCCTCCCCTGCCTCCCTCCCACCCCCAAGGTCCCCCATCCTCCCTGGAAGGAGCCAGGGAGGAGAGACGCAGCCCTTACCTCCAGAACAGCTCACACAAGCCGTGCAGCGGTCATTGCTGTCCAAGTAATAATCATGCAGACACTGCCTCTCGCAGTGGTGGAACCCCTCTGGGCACAGCTGCTTCGGGGAATACCCTGGGGAAGAGAAGCAGAGATGCCCCTGGTCAGGTCACCTTGGACGGTTGTTGCTGCTGGAGTACGGGCAGGGCCTGCCTCAGAAGGAGGTGAGTAGGAGGTGACATCGACAGAGAGAAAAGGACTCCTGAGGTCATCATTCAGACCTGAATTATGGCACCACAGACCCCTCTTTTATTGATTCAATTATTTCTCTTTTCTCTTGTTTGGGCTTAAGTGAGTTAGGCTGCTGTTTGTTACAACCAAAACAATCTAGACTAGGGACTTCCCTAGTGGTCCAGTGGCTAAGAATCTGCCAGGGGATATGGGTTTGATCCCTGGTCTGGGAAGATCCCACATGCCATGGGGCAACTGAGGCCGTGTGCCACAGCTGCTGAAGCCCAAGCACCTAGAGCCCTTGCATCACAACAAGAGAAGCCGCCGCAGTGAGAAGCCCCCGCACCACAACCAGAGAGTAGCCCTTCCTCCCTGCAACTAGAGAAAGGCCGAGTGCAGCAACGAAGACCAAGGGCAACCAAAAAATGATAAATTCTTTTTTTAATGAAAGAAAGTGGGTTTCCAATGTGGAGACAGGCTTGGAAGAACATAGAACAGGAGCTCCAAGAGAGGAAGGCAGTGGGGAAGGAGTGATAGCGTGAGACAGCAGGAGGGGGGCCCCCGCTGAGTCTCAAAGGACTGAAGGAGGCGGGGGTGGGGTGGGGGCAGTGCGCAGCATTCCAGGCAGAGGGAGCCGCCAGCGCAGAGGCCCTATGGGAGGAACAGACGCGGCCCTACAGAGATCAGAAAGGCCACGGGGGCTGAAGAAATGAGGCTGGAGCTTCTGGAGCTCAGGCAGCAGAATGATGTGTGTTTATTCACTTTGTTTCTTCTTTTCCCATACTCCACTTAGATCTTCTCCCCTGAGCACCACTTTTAGAATACAAAATCCAATGGTTAAGAAAGCAGCACTGAGACACATACCCTGCATGTGTGTGCACACTCAGCGGCTCAGCCGTGTCCGATTCTTTGCGACCTTCTGCACTGTAGCCCGCCAGGCTCCTCTGTCCATGGAATTTACCAGACACGAATACTGGAGCAGTTTGCCATTTACTACTACTCGAGGGGATCTTCCTGACTCAGGGATCGAACCTGTGTCTCTTGCGTCTCCTGCACTGGGAGGTGCATTTTTTACCACTGAGCCACCAGGGAAGCTACCATGTGTAAAATAGCTAGTGGGAAGCTGCGGTATAACAGGAAGATCAACCTGTGCTCTGATGATCTAGAGGGGTGGGATTCGGGGTGGGAAGGAGGGAGGTTCAAGAGGCAGAGGACATATGTATATGCTTATGGGTGACTTACACTGCTGTATGGCAGAAACCAACACAAGGCTTCCAAGGTCGTGCTAGTGGTAAAGAACCCGCCTGCTGATGCAGGAGACAAGTAAGAGACGTGGGTTTGATCCCTGGGTCAGGAAGAGGCCCCGGAGGAGGGCATGCCAACCCACTCCAGTATTCTCACCTGGAGAACCCCATGGACAGAGGAGCCTGGCCGGCTACAGTACAGGAGGTTGCAAACAGTCGGACACGACTGAGCGACTGAGCAGGCACACGCACGGTGAGTGTATGCCAGTGCTGCCTTCTCAACCATTTGGTTTTCAATGGGGTCGCAAAGAGTCAGGCATGACCGAAGCGACTTAGCATGCAGGCGCTCAACATAGCATTGCAAAGCAATTTTCCTCCGACTAAAAAATAAGTTGAAAAAAGGAAACTGAATGGTTAGGAAAGTGCCTGGCGTTGTTCTGGCCCTTAGAACTGGTTCCCAAGTGCCCTCTGTGCTGATGCTCGCAGTCTCTGAACAGCGCCTTTCTGACTCCAGATGTTCTCAGCGTTTGTCCTCCCTTTCCCGTCACCGCCTCTCACTTCTGGCTCAGCGTCAGGCAACCCCGGCCGCAGCTGCTTTGGCCCCAGAAACTCCCACACAGAGAACTGCTTTTCGCTGAGCCTGGGCTGCCAGTCCCTCCGCCCTCCCCTCCCCCAACCCCCTCCACACCCTTGTTGTTGTTGTTTAGTCACTAAGTCATGTCAGGCTCTGTGACCCCATGGACTGTAGCCCACCAGGCTCCTCTGTCCATAGGATTTTCCAGGCAAGAATACTGGAGTGGGGTGCCATTTCCTACTCCAGGGTAATCTTCTCAACCCAGGGATCGAACGCACGTCTCCCACATTGCAGGTGGATTCTTTACCGCTGAGCTACTACACCCTCGACAAGCTAAATGGAGCCCCTTCCAGTTCTTGAATGCCCATCCTTGCCCACTCCAGGCCGTGGCATATTCTCTGTCCTTTAATCAGAGCATACCCACTCCCCACCTTGGTTGACTCCTGCTCATCCTCAGGACTCCTCCTCCAGGAAGTCCCCCCTGCATGTTCCAACCAAGTCAGGTCCCCTGGAATGTGTTCTCAGGGCTCCCAGATGCTAACTGCCTGGTGCAGCAGAGACACATTTCGGATGGACTTTTCAGCCCACAGATTGCGTTTCTTGGAGAACTGCCCCCATTCCCCCTCTCTCTGCCCTGCTAGCAGTGGTCCAAGGCAGTTCTGTCATTGGGGAACCAGAGCAGAGGTGGACTCTGGCCTTATCTGAGCCATCAGATGCTTTCTTCTTGTGCTTTGGAACTGGAGCTGGAAGATGTTTGTCGGGCGTCCCCCCATTGCCCTGAAGGAGAAGCCCAGATGGGGAGGGGACTGAGGGCCAGCCAAGCTCAGTCAGAGCAGGGAGGGCAGGCTGCCTCCTCCTTGAAGAAACCCTCAGCTCCCTCAGGACAAGATGGGCTTCACCCACCCTGCCCAAACAGACCTTGCTCTCTGCCTAACACCAGGCCTGGCTTCACGTCGTCCCTGCTCCCCCATGCCTGGGGAGAGGCCTCCTATGAGGAGGTTAGCCTGGGCACAAAAGCAAGATGCAGAATAGGAAGGGGGTAGCCCCCACGTGGGCTCTTCAGTTTTTCAGCCCCTCCAAGTTATTTTTTTTAATAATTTTATTTATTTATTTTTGTGCTGGGTTGGTTCTTGTTGCTGCTCAGGCTTTTCTCTAGTTGCAGCAAGCGGGAACTGTGCTCGAGTTGCGGTGCATGGGCCTCTCATCGCAGTGGCTTCTCTTGTTGTGGAGCATGGGCTTTAGAGCATTCTGGCTTCAGCCGTTGCAGCTCCCGGGCTCTAGAGCACAAGCTCAGTATTTGTGGTGCACGGGTTTAGTTGCTCCATGGCCTGTGGGATCTTCCTGGATCAGGGATGGAACCCGTGTCTCCTGCACTGGCAGGTGGATTCTTTACAACTGAGCCACCAGGGAAGCCCCCCTCCCAGTTCCTGAATGCCCATCCTTGCTCACTGCAGGACTTGGCATATTCTCTGTCCTCTAACCAGAGCACACCCTCTCCCCACCTTGGCCCTGGCCAACTCCTGTGCTGCCTCCTCCCCGTAGTGAATGCCTCAGGGTCAGTGCCGAATAGGAGGGAAGAGCTCAGGGTTCCAGTTAGACAGCTATATGACCCCGCCTGAGCCACTTGCCAGCATGTGACCATGGGCAGATCCCTGAACCCCGCCTCCCCCACCATGGGCAAGTTTCCTCTTTGGGTTTCCTATTGGGGCTCAGTGAGCCCAGATGGTTACAGGGCTCAGCACCAGCACAGAACATGCTTCACCAGTGATAACTGTGGCTGTTGTTATGAATCAAGTGAATGACCTCCCTGCCACTGGGGAGTGTGTAAGCAGAGGGCTGGGGATCAACTGTCGAGGATGCTAAAAAGGGCATAACAGGCCTGGGTGGGAGGAGGGACCTGACGACATCGTTTCTCAGTCTCAAAGGTCTCCCTGTTTCCTTCCTCCACCAAGCTGCCCCCATACACAGCTGAGTGCGGACTGCAGACGGCGGGCAAAATGTCAAAAATTTCCCCGAGAGACAGAGGAAGGGGTTTTTGTGGGTTTTTCATTTTTCCTCTCTTGCATGCCCGGAAGCACAAGGTCAATAAAACTCCAGCAAAATGCCCCGCCCACCACAACAGTATCAGGTGCTCAGTCACCCCAGTCACTGGGCCTCAGAGTGGGGATATGGGGGGAGAGGGAGCACCCTTCTTCCCTCCACGACATCTAAGTAGAGGGAGCCAGGGACTGGATATCACCCGCTCTTCCCACTCACTCCCCATCAAAGCCCGGCCAGGCTGGTGCCAAAGGGGCTGGAAGGCATGGAAAGGAAGTGTCTGTCTTTCTCCCTGCAGCTGGGATTGTGGGTCTTATGGAAAATCAGAGCCCTGTGGGCCAGGAACGTTGACCCCTGCCCCCCTGGGGAGATGTGGTATACAACCAGCCACATAAACCTGGGCTGGTGGGGAAGGCTTTGTGGAGGGAAGGGTGCCAGGAGGGCAGATTAGAGGTGGTGGGGGAGGGCGTCCTGGGTGCATCAGGCATGTACAATGGCCCAGAACTTGAAAGCATACGGTAGGTTCAGAGGACACCAAGCAGAGGAGTTGCTGTCTTTCTACAGGGAAAGAAAAAGCTGGAAAGGTGATAAGTGACATCAGTGTAAGAACGAACAATAAACAACTGTTGGGTGGATGTAGGTGGAAGAGTGGATGAAAGGGGGATGGGAGAAGGTGGGGAGATAGATCAGGGATGGATGGGGAGGGGTCCAGTGCCATGGACTGAACTATGTACTCCCCCAATCCATATCTTGACTCTCTAACCCCCCAATGTAGTGGGTTGGCCAAAAAGGTCATTTGGGTTTTTCTGATGATGTTATGGAAAAACCCAAATGAACTTTTTGGCCAACCCAATATTTAGAGATCGGGTTTTTAGGAGGTAATGAAGGTTAAATGAGGTCAACAGGGTGAGGCCCTGATCAGATAGGATTGGTGGCCTTGTAAGAAGGGGAAGAGATCTCCCTCCCTCCCTCTCTGCCATGAGATAGTATCTGTCTGCAAGCCAAGAAGAGATTTCTCACCAGAAGCAAAACCAAACCCCGCTGGAACCTTGATCTTGGACTTAAGAACCTCTAGAACTATGAGAAAATAAGTCTGTTGTTAAGTCCCTCAGTCTGAAGTATTTTGTTACGGCAGCCTGAGCAGACTGAGACAGATGGGTAGATGTATGTAGGATAGGTGGCAGCAAAAATAGGAAGGGGGAGGGTAGGAGGAAGGAGACAAGAAGAGGAAGGAGACAAGAAGAGGAAAGGGTGGACGGGTTAGTGAGTGGGTGAAAGGACAGCATGTACATGGGTGGGTGGCTGTGTGGCTGACGGGCCATATGTGGCCCCTCATATGTGGCTATGTGGGTAAAGTCCCAAGTACTAAAAAGCAAGGGGCCCCACTTGTTATGTATGTTCCCAAACAACACTGAACCATAAAATAAAGGCAAGAGTCCAATAGAGTTCTACTTTTTCTGCTACAATGACTTCTTACGATCATTTCTTAGAAATAAAAAATATCAAATTCTTTCCCAAAACATTTCTCTCTGTCCTTGGGTGGCCTGAGCACAGGTTGAGTCTGCCCTCTTGGTGCAGCAAAGAGCCTGCAGGGAACAGACTGAGCAGGGTTACTGCCAGCTCAGGGCACACAGCCTTGGTGATCTTGGGCACCATGGCCTGTCACCATCCTCCAGACAGCAATGCTGGCCCCTCTACCTGTTCTGAAGACCCCTGCCCACCTCCTGTCCTGCTGTGGGCAGAGTGTAAGCCTGCTGTCCTCAGAGTGTAGGCACTCTGCCCTCTGCTGACATAACAATGAATATCTTTCCTCCCCCATGAGTCCCTGTTCCCGGAGATCAGAGACCACGGCTGAACTTCATCTCATGACTCCACCCAGCTAAGGCCACTGGATGTGCTTTGGGACTTGTGATAACCACAAAGGATGGGGATGTCTTATGACCTGGTGACCTTTAGACTTATTTGCAGAGTGGGGCAAACAGGCTCATCTCTGTTCTCGAAGGATTTCCTGATGGTGCCCAACATCTACCTTTCGTGTCCATCACTGTGCTGGGGACAGGGTCGGGGGGGGGGGTGCAAGCCTTCCAGGAAGTGAGCTCTGGGCAGGGAGATTTGCCCCCGAGAGGGCTGTAGTCCTGGCGGCCCTGGACAAACGTGCTCCCACAGCAGGAGAGATGAGGCCTGCAAAGGGCTTATAGGCCTGGAAATGAGGGGTGGTCAGGGGATGTCGATGGTCCAGGCTCTGGGGTTCACAGAACCCTGGGATCTGGCCGCAGTCAGCTCCCTCATTTTCTATCTCTGTGACCTTGGGCAACTTGCTTAACCTTGCAGCATCCCCAGCCTCGTTTGCAACATGGCAACAGCAAAGGATAATCATGAGGAGCTGATAAGATGATGCAACACACCTGAGGCCCCAGACCAGTACATGTGCAGCGAGTGTCTAATTGTTGTTGTTTAGTCGCGCAGTCGTGTCTGACTCTTTGCCACCCCCTGCACTCTAAGCTGCCAGTCTCCTCTGTCCACGGGATTTCCCAGGCAAGAATACTGGAGTGGGTAGAAGATTCTCCAGGAAATCTTCTTGACCCAGGGATAGAACCCACATCTCCTCCATTGGCAGGTGGATTCTTTACCACTGAGACACCAGGGAAGCCAGAATGTTCAATAAAGAGCAGTAATTAAGAGACCTCCTGGAGGAGGGCATGGCAACCTACTCCAGTATTCTTGCCTGGAGAATCTCATGGACAGAGGAAATTGGTGAGCGATAGTCCATGGGGTCCCCAAGAGTCGGACAACACTGAAGCAACTTAGCATGCACACAGTCATTAAAAACAAAGGCCTTCAGAGACCTACAGTCAATGACGATGTCGACTCTGGTGGTTCCCACTTACCAGTCTCCCAGAGTGTTGTAACTTGAAGACAAAATCCCCCTCGTCCCCACTGCAGCAACCCCCACTCACCCTCACGGCAGCGGTGACAGCACTTCCCGGCAGCCTTGTCATAGTAGCGGCTGAGGTCTCCAAGACAGGCATCCTCAGGGGCTCGCCTCTGGAGCATGAAACACACTGCTAAGTCCAGGAGGGTCCCAGACCCCCACCCTCCCTCCTGCCCCTCAGGTCCCAGGAGGCCTGGTATCCAGTTGCTGTCAAGACCAGGCCTGAAATGGAACCTCCTGTTATAGTAGTCAGGACAGAAACTCCCTTGAAACTGCTCCACCTTTGGTCTTCCCTGGAGCGGTGGCGGCAACCCCAGCCTTCTGTAACTCAGACCCCAAACCTTGAATTCTCCCTTGACCCTCTACTCTGGTGCTCACACCCAACCCGTCAGCAAGTTCTCTCAGCCTCTTTGGACCAGTATCCCCCACCTCCTCCACAGGTCCCAGTCCCTATCCCTTCTCCCAGAGAACAATTCACTCGCCTCCTACCTGGCGTCCAGCATGGGCCCAGCAATAAGAATCTCCGGTAAGAGCTCCTCTGGTGGCTCCCTGGTAAAGAATCCTGCCTGCCAATGCAGCAGACGTGGGTTCGATCCCTGATCTGGGAAGATCCCACATGCCTCAGAGCAACCAAGTCCATGTGCCACAACTATTGAGCCTGTGCTCTAGAGCCCGGGAGCCGCAATTACTGAGCCCACATGCCGCAACTATTGAAACCCACGTGCCCCAGAGCCCATTCTCCGCAACAAGAGAAGCCACTGCAATGAGAAACCCACACACTGCAACTAGAGAGTATCCCCCTACTCACCACAACTAGAGAAAAGCCCGAGTAGAAACGAAGACCCAGCACAGGCAAAAGTAAAACTTAAAATAAACATTTAAAAAATAAATTAAAAAAAAAAAGTGCATGCATGCACGCTAAGTCACTCCAGTCATGTGTGGCTCTATGAGACCCTATGGACTGTAGCCTGCCAGTCCTCTGTCCATGGGATTCTCCAGGCAACAATACTAGAGTGGGTTGCCATGCTCTCCTCCAGGAAAATAAAAACATATATCCTTTCAAAAAATAATCTTTGGTAAACTTGCTTGTTGAAGTCTAACTCTCATGCAGAAAATCACACAGGTCTCAAGTACATATGCACTGAACTTCTACAGCATAAACACATTCTGCCACCAGTTCCCAGATCCAGAAACAAGACACTAGTACCCAGAACCCCTTCCTGCCCCTTCCCACCACAGAAGGGCCCCTGCTACCTTGACTTCTACACCCAGAGACACATCATGTCTGCTTTTATACTTCACCTGGATAGAAACACACACCCTGACAACTGGCTTCTTTAACTCAAACTTCTAATGTGGGAATCACCTGCATTATTGCAAATAGTGACCATTCATTCAAGTGCACTGCCTTGCACTATCGCATCCTATGGACATGCTCAATTTATCTGTTCTACTCTTGATGGACCTTTGGGTTGTCTCCACTTTTTGATCATTATGCATAACCCTGCTAGGAACTTTCTTATACCGATATTTTTGGTGAACACATGTACACAATGCTGTGTTGCTGCTTTTTGGTATCTAAGTACTGTGCAACACTTTTGCAATCATATGGATTATAGCCCACCAGGCTCTTCTGTTGGTGGGAGTGGGTTGCCATTTTCTTCTCCAGGTTATTTTCCTGACTCAGGGATCAAACCCACATCTCCTACATTGCAGGCAGATTCTTTACCCTTGGGCCACAGGGGAAGCCCTGTGTACACATTACTGCTGAAGACATACCTAGGTATGGAATTGCTGGGTCATAAAGTATGTGTATGCTCAGCATTGATTGATTTTCTATACAGTTTTCTAAGTTGTACTAACTGACATTTCATGGCAGTGTGTGAGTGTTCCAATTGCTCCACATCCCTGCCAACACTTGGTATTGTCAGTTTGTAGATTTTCAGCCATTTGGTTGAGCTTATGGTGGCGTTTCGTTGATCTTTTATTTGCATTTCTCTGATGAGTGATGATGTTGGGTACTTTGCCACATGTTTATCAGCCATTTGAATATTCTCTCTTGTAAGATGCCTATTCAGGTCTTTTGGCCATTAAAAAAAAAAATTGGATTATCTGACTTTTCTTCCTGATGTGTAGGAGCTCTTTATATATTCTGGATACAAGTCCTTGTTGAATGCATGTTCTGCAAATATCTTCTATCTTCTGTTTTGCCTTTCCACTTTCTTAAAGGAGTCTTGTGATGAATAGAGTCCTCAGTTCAATGAAGTACAATTTATCAATCTTTCCTTTTATTGTTAATGTCCTATGTAAGAAGTATTTGCCTGCCCAATGTATTTAAATATTCTTTTTCTTTAAAAAAAAAGGGGGGGTGGTTGGAGTGGGTATTTTCTTAGCATTTGTTTGTTGGCTGTGTTGGGTCTTAGCTGCAGCATGTAGAGTCTTCACTCTTCTCTGTAGCATGTGAGATCTTTAGTTGCTTCATGGGAATCTAGTTCCCCGACCAGGGATCGAACCTGGGCCCATTGCATTGGAAGCTCAGAAATTTTAGCTACTGGACCACCAGGGAAGTCCCCAGTTAGATATTCTTTTACGTCGTCTTCTGGATGGTATTACTTAACCTTTTCAATTTGGGTTTCATTTTGGTGCATGGTGTGAAGTAGGGACCAAGATTTACTTTTTTCAGGAATAGGGTTTTTTTCTCTTTTTTTGGCCATACCACATGGCTTGCAGGGTCTTAATTCCCCAACCAGGAATCAAACCCTGGCCAAGGGCAATGAAAGCCCTGAGTCCTAACCACCAGACCACCAAGGAATTCTTAGGAATAAGCATTTTTCACAATGCTCTTCCACATGTTTCCAGGGCTCCTTGAAAGCTAAGCCCCTTCATTAGGCAGCGTTCATGAAAGTTTGGGGAAATGAACATCGTCCTTCCTGGTGAATGAGAGGGGAGCATGAAGCAGGTTTCTAGGAAGACCCATAATAAGAAGCTCCAGGAAGGGAGTGTGGGAGGGAGGTGGGGGAGACAGGGAAGGAGGGAGCTGTGTCCCACCTCTTTATCTTCAGCATCCGAAGAGATGGAGGCTAGCAGACAGGAGGTGGCCACTCATGGGATGGATTAAGCAGGGGCTTTCTTGATTTAGGGGAAGAAAGCAGAAACCACTGACGTGCCGGGAGAGGCCTGGCTGGCCCAAGGGGATTCCCTACTCTTCTCTCCACCTCAGGGAACAGTGAAATAATATGCGAACACTCTGCTATGGGCACAGAGCAGCAAGGAGGCAGGGTGGCTGGAAGGCGGACACAGGGAAGGACAATTATGTTCTTCTTCTCTTCTTTATTTGCACATCTGAAGTGTTGCCATATGAATTTGAAATAATAAACATAACCTACATTTGCAAACACCAGTCACACAGCACTTGTCTGTCTCATGTTACCCAAAGCCCAGGGCCTTGGGGGCATTCTGTGTGCCCACCTGTGCCCAGCCTTCTGCTCCAGCAGAATCTCATTCTTCTCAAGTAAACTGGGGGCACCATGGGGACTCTCTAGGGGCCGAGACCTGCCGGGACAGCCCAAGCTTCTCCCTGACCCTCAGCATCTCACCATGCGCACTTGGAAGCCTATGGCTGCAGGGAGCTGTGGGCAGTGGGGAGCTGAGGGCTCAGCTCTGCCAAGTCTGCTGAGTGTGAGGGAAATTCTGGGGCCCTGGTCTGGGTTTTCCCCTCCTGGCCTGCCTGCTCCTCTCACTGATAGTTATGGACTCAGGGGGACGTGGCCCTGCTCACTCTCCGCAGGGCCCAGGGGCACGGCGGAGGGGAGCACAAATGCTTATCCTTCATCTCCGGTCACCTCACCCTGGGTCAGCGGAGAGGGGAGGCACAGAGGAGAGGGGATCCATGGCATTATCAGTGTCCTCCCCAACCGTGAGTCACACATCACCGCCTTTAGGCCACCCCCAGCACTTTGGGGGCTTCTCTGGTGAATCAGTTGGTAAAGAATCCACCTGCAGTGCAGGAGATCTGGGTTCAATCCCTGGGTTGGGAAGATCCCCTGGAGGAGGGCATGGCAACCCACTCCAGTATTCTTTCCTGGAGAATCCCATGGACAGAGGAGCCTGGCAGGGGTCCATGGGGTCGCAAAGAGTTGAACACAACTGGAGCGACTTAGCATTAGCATGCACATGTGAATGCTGGCCCTAGTGGTAAAGAACCCGCCTGCCAGTGCAAGAGGTGTAAGAGAGATGAGTCGATCCCTGGGTTGGGAAGATCCCCTAGAGGAGGGCATGGCAACCCACTCCAGTTATTCTTGCCTGGGAAATCCCATGGACAGAGGAGCCTGGTGGGTTACGGTCCATGGGGTCACTAAGAGTCAGACATGACTGAGGGACTAAGCGCACACAGCCCTTTGGGGCCATATCACTACCCCACATTACAGATGAAGCAACTTCAGCTCAGACAAGTGCAGTTACTTGCCCAAAGTCACACAGCAACTAATCACAGATTTTGAGCTTCACTGTGTCCCCAGTTCTCGCCCCCTCTCTGGGCCTCAGGCTGTCCATTTTGAAAACAAAAATGGTCCAGGAACTTCCCTGGTGGTCCAGTGCTTAAGAATCCACCTTGCCATGCAGGGTACTCAGGTTTGATCCCTGGTCAGGGAACTAAGATCCCACATGCCTTGGGATAACTAAGGCTGTGCGGCAACTAAAGAGAAGCCTGTGGGCTGCAACTAAGACACAACACAGCCAAAAATTAACTAATTTTTTTTTAAAAAGCAGTAAATCTTAAAAATAAAAAAAGGTCCAATGTACTGAGAAGGACATCACATCACATCTGTGGTCTTTCTACCAAAAGTCCACAGTCTGAATCATATCATGAGACAAACCCAGACATACATCAGACAAACCCAAACTGAGGGACATTCTACAAACATGCTGCCCTTAACTCTTTAAAATGCCAGTGTATGAAAGATGAGGAAGAACTGTGGAATGTTTCAGAAGAAAAAAAAAGAACATTAAAGAGACAAGAGAACTGAATGCAATGTCTGAATTGGATTCTGAATCAGGCTGGGAAGGGGGATATTGCTGTAAAGAAGATTGAGATAACTGGTGAAATTTGAATGCCGGCTTTTTATCTGATTATGTTCTATCGATGTTGAATTCCTGAAAACCTGTTTCTGTAAGAGATGTCCTTGCTATAGAAGAAACATACTGAAATATTTAAGAGTGAAGGATCAAAATGTCTGCAATTAACTAGCAAACAGTAAAAAATGATGACCATCATCGTCATCAAAATAGATGTATACATAGAGAGACAAAACTAAAGCAATTGTATAAAACATGTGTAAATAATAGCACCTCTAGGTTCTAAGTGCTCAGGAAGGAGCGTGCGTGCACAGGTACTCAGTTACTCAGTCGAGTCCGGCTCTTTGTGACCCCATGGGCTGTAGCATTCCAGGCTCCTCTGTCCACATGATTTCTCAGGCAGGAATACTGAAGTGGTTTGCCACAGGGATCTTCCCGACCCAGGGGTCGAACCCAGGTCTTCTGCATCGGCAGGCAGATTCTTTACTCCTGAGCCATCTAGGAGGGCCCTCTTTTCAACAAGGAAATCTTTGTAAATCCATAGCTTGCCACCAGGGGGTGCTATCTTCTCGCCATCCCCAGGGGTGGTGGGATTTCAGCAGGATTTCCAGCTGGAGCGATCAGAGTCCCTTCAAGACAGCAGAGGACTTGGGGGCCTCTGTTCCCCATGTGGGGCTTATGCAGGAAGGTGGTGATCTCCTCAACCCCATGGAGGGGTGATCCCCGCTCCCCTCAGCCCTTCCCAGAGACAGATGGAGTCCAGGCTGCGGCATAGCTCAACCCTGTCCCCTAGCCTTCACCCTAAACGTCCCAGGCCCCTGTGGCTGGCCTTCTCTGGAAAAGATACCGGGGACTTTTTGTGCCTATGATGTAATGGTTTTACAAGCACCGAGAAAATGGGTCAGGGCAAGGTGCACATGCTGTTGCAGAAGAAACAACAGCACTGACAACCCAAGGGCCCTGTGAGACCCTATTACCACAGAAATCCATCTGTGAGAAGTGAAGAGCCTGCCCAGGCTCGGAGTCTAGCCAGCTGACTCGGCAACTCCAGGGCCACCCCAGAAACCCTCCCTGTGCTAGAGGGCTGACGGGCGCGAGGGCACCCTTCAGGGCTGGCACTTCTGTGCAAGAGGCAACCCCATCTTCCCGGGTGTTCCCAGCCCAGAAACTAGAAAGGGGTGGAATCAAAGCCCCGAGCTTTGCCTTTGCAGAGCTGTCCTTGAGCACCCCCGCCCCCCCCCCCAGCCAAAGTTGGCCCTGTCTCACGCCCTAGTCTCGGTCCTCACCCTCTGGCCCCATTCATTGCCCTCTCTGCCATCTCCCCATTGCCACACTGCCCCCTACTCCCATCATTTCCCACCACCCACTCACTTGGGCCCTCCACCCATACCAGCTCCTGGCATAGAACACAGAACACAGCAGCCTTCTCATCCACGGCAGTATCCGAATTCTGAGAACCTGCCAGTTTCTGCTAGCCACAGGCCCAGACCCTGGATGGCCTATCAGCTCCTGCTGCCCCCCAGGGAAGGGGGAAGCGACAGCCAGGCCGTGCTCTGGGAAGGAAGGGGTTGTCAGAAAGGGGAGAGTAGCGGGGGGAAGCCCAAGGCCTGGGAGGGGGCTTTTGGGTGGGGTTCCCCGGCAGGTTTGAGGCAGGGCAAGATGTCCACAGAGTGATGAGCTGTATAACCAGAGTCGTGTGGCTCAGGCTTAGTGGCATCAAGATAAAGAGTGGCCTGAAACCTTCCCATTTATAGATCTATTTTCAGGTTGGTTTGGTTTTCCCTACAAAACCTGGTAAATTTCACTTTCAGAAAGCCCCACCTGGTCACAGCTGCAGAAACAAGAGGCAGGCCACACCTGTAGGAGCCGAAAGCCCAAGCCGAGAGTCCACAGCTGGGTGGCAGGCGGGAGGGGTGGGAGGTGGAGGAGTCAGATCAGATGCAAAATACCCACAGGGCCGGAGCAGGGCAGAGCTGGGAGGTGTGCCCCACCTCCACCCCAGGGCTCTCCACCTCTGTTACTCAAAGTGAGGTGCCAGACCCCAGCAGCATGGGCACCACTTGGGAATTTGCTTGAAATGCAGAATCCCAGGCTTCACCTAGACCTACCATCTATCCCATTTTACAGATGGGGAAACTGAGGCACAGAGTGGTTAAGAACCTTGCCTCAAGTCACACAGAGAGGCAGTATTCGAGCCAGAATTTGGCCATCTGGCACAGGCTATTATCCACCAGGCTCTACATCCCAAGTCCTGTTTGTTTAACCTCCAGTTCTACCCTCAGTACCCCAGCTCTTGCTCACCTCCTCCCCATCTGGACCTGCGAATGGCAGACCAGGGTCTCCTTACATTCACCCCATCCCTTACCCCCCACTCATAGTACAGAGGCCAGAGTGATGTTTTCAAAACACAGACCTGGTCTTCTCCCTTACACCCTGTTGAAGATGAGTAGAAAACTTCCAACTAAACTATGGATAAAGCCCAAAGTCCTGACAGGGGCCCAAGAGACACTGCTGGACCAGTCCTGGCCATCTGGCCTGTGCATGCCCTTCCTCCCTCCGTCTTTCCAGCAGCCTTGTACATGTTGTTCCCCTGGGCACCCCACGCCCTGGTCCAGCACACCTCAACTCTTCCTTCAGATTTCACGCATGCATATCTCTTCCCAGAGGACCCCCTCCCTGATCACCCCCATCCAGGCCAGGTCTCTGCAGGCTAGAACAAGACGTGGGCAAGTTTGTGTCCTTGCTGGAGGCTTTAGGGGAGAATCCATTTCCTTGTGTTAATAGTTAAGACTGAGGGCCCAAGATTTCTCTGGTGGTTCAGTGGTTGAGAATCTGCCTTGCAATGCAGGGGAAGTGGGTTTGATCCCTGGTCGGGAAACTAAGATCCCATATGCCATTGAGCTATTGAGCCCATGTGCCACAACTGGAGAGTCCGTGCACCACAGCTAAAGGTCCTGCATGATGCAACAAAGATCCAGAATGCTAAAACTAAGACCTGACTCAGCCAAACAAATTAAAAAAAATTTTTTTAAGTGAGGACTTGTCTCTTTGCACACTTTCAAGTAAGGTTGCTCCCAGCCTCTAAAGGCTGCTGGATTCCTTGGTTCATAGCCCCCTTCCTACATCTGCAAAGTGCACAATGCTAGGTCAAGTCCTTCTCCTGTATCATACACCTCTTCTTCTGTGTCATCTCCCTCTAATGCAGCCAGCAAAGTTCCTCTGCGTTTAAGGACGCATGTGAGGACACTGGGCCCACCTGGGAAATCCCCATCTCAAGGTCTGTACCCTTAATCACATCTCCAAAGCTCTCTTTGCCATCTGTTAGTCTCTCAGTCATGTCTGAATCTGCGACCCCAAGGACTGTAGCCTGCCAGGCTCCTCTGTCCATGGAATTCTCCACGCAAAAATACTGGAGTGGGTTGCCATACCCTCCTTCAGAGGATCTTCCTGACCCAGGGGTTGAACACGGGTGTCTTTTGCTACATAAGGTTCCAGGGATTAGGCTACAGATGTTCTGACCACAGCCCTGCTCTTAAGTAACCACTAGGCTGTTCTGCCAACCTGTTGAGCTTTGTAAGTCTACTAGTCCTGGGGGTGAAGAGCCGACTCCTCATTGAGAAAGACCCTGATAATAGGAAATATTGAAGGCAAAAGGAGAAGGGGATGACTGAGGATGAAATGGTTAGATAGCATCACCGACTCAATGGACATGAGTTTGAGCAAACTCCAGGAGCTGGTGAAGGACAGGGGAACCTGGCGTGCTGCAGTCCATAGGGTCACAAAGAGTCGGACATGACTTAGTGACTGAAAAACAACAATCCTGGGGGCCCTAAACCCTTCCCTCTACCCTGAAGGTTCATGTGAGGTCCAGACCAAGAGACCACGTGAAACTGTAGTCATCCTCCTCCCGGACCTCAAACACACCCTCGGCCCACAGTCTGGCCCTGCCCTGGCCCTGGCCGTATTCCTCACAGCTGTCGAGTCGAAGAACAAGATCCGGTTCCTACCTCTGGTCTCCAGGGAGCTGAGGGGGAGTGTGTGTGGCTCCAGGCATCCTGGCCCCATAGCTGCACTGGAAGTGTGGTGTTGTGGCCACTGGACAATCAAGGAAGTCCCCATGATGACTTTTTGGAAGAGGAGAACTTCCATTTTTAGTTTTGGGTTTTGCCTTTTTTTAAAGGATTCTTGAAAGGTGGGCATCCTAAGTAAAAGGCTTCACAGAAGCAAAAGTACCGAGGCTGGAAGGAGCAGAGCTGTGGCGCACTCGGTGATTCGATAGGCTGGACAGTGGGAGCAGAAGGTCGGGAGGCCCGGGACTCAGGGCCAGATATCTGCACTGAACTCTTCATTTCCCACACTGCATTCCAGCAAACGCTGGTTCCACGAGATGTCAGCAGGGTACAAGAAAAATCAAAACCAAAATGCAGAGAATCACTGCAGTCCATTTGAGATGTTTCTCCAAGCCTTTTATCTCCTTACTTGCTCTCTGATTCTCCAAGGAAAGGTTGGGAACAGGGGTAGGGAGAGATGGGCGCAGAGAGACAAACCGTTTCCCAAACTCAGTTGGCTATAGAACCCTGGCCTCATAGGACGACTATTCTCTGGAAGTGACTTTGGGAAATGTGGCCTTGGGGCAATAGGGAGCCACTGAAGGTTGCAGAGCAGCTAATATGCAAGGGGCTGGACAGGGCAGAGGCGAGTAACATAACCAAGATCTGGCCTGGAGTCCCAATTCTGCAACGTCTTACTCTTCACATCCCCTCTGATGCTCCTCCTGCCCAAGTGAAGCCCCAGGCCAGCCAGCTGAGCCTGTTGCTCAAATGAGAGCCTTCCTGAAAGTTCTGGGGTGGCAGCAAGTGTCTGAGATGCACACCCGGCTATACCTAAGACATGATAAGATCCACCTCAGCCTTAGAATAACAGTCCCCAGAAGCACCAGCCACCAAGCAACACCAGCAGTGCCAAAGAAACTTTGATGGCGTTAATGAGGAAGGATGGATGGTGGGGGGGGTCAAAGATGGGGTACTTTGACTTTCTTCCCCTTCTTAGAGGTGCCTGGAATGCCACCTACCCTGGCATCAGCTTACCTGCCTAGAAGGGGCCAGCAGGTTTCCTTGCCCCTCTGCATCCTACTAGCTTACACATGGGAGAGGCCAGTGCCAGCCCCCACTGACTGTTGGGCTAGAGAGAACCCTTGACGCCCCTGTCCTGACTCAGCAGTAGAGAGAGCACATATCCTGGGTGGAAAGTGAAGGTTTGGTTTAGGGGTTTCATGGACCTGCAGGATTGGAATCATCTCAGAGGACCATGCCCTTCCCCGAACCACACGGGGTTTGCAGCAGGTAGTGAAATGAGGCCATGGATGATGCCTTTGGGAGTCCTCAGCCCCTAGGGGTTCAGAGCCCCCCACATGAAACCTGCTGATGGAGCTTCAAGAGCAAGCCCCGGGCCTACCCCGAACACCCATGCTGGCATGCCATCTGACCCAGATGTTGGTGAGGACGTTGACATCATCCATGGGGCAGAACCTGTTGTCCCAGGCTCTGCGGCCTGGCCACCTCCTCCCTCCCTCCAAAAGCTTTTCCCCATCAATCCAGGTGGAGGTGAGGACGGGCCCCTGTGGGCTCCCGCAGACCTGGACAGTTCTTCACACAGTACTGATGGCATTCCCCCACCCCATGTCCCACTTCCCACGTTGCCGCCCTGGAGGGCAGGGACTGTAACTGGTTCGCCTTCATCCTGCATCCATGATGCCTAGCATACAACAGGCACTTAATAATGGCTTACCTCTCACAAGGCCTCACCACATTCCAGGAGCTGTTCTCAGCACCTCTCCTCTACTATCCCGTATAATCTCCCAACAGTCTTACAAGATAGCTACTATGATCATCTCCATTCTATGGATAGGGAAGTTGAGGCCCAGATGAGTGACTTACCCTGCCCAAGAGATCACGTGGTAAGTGTCAGAAGCAGAATATAAACTTGGCAGGCTGACCCTTAGCCATGATGCTCTGTGTGTGTGTGTAGTCACTCAGTCATGTCTGACTCTTTGTGACCCCATGGACTGTAGCCCGCCAGGTTCTTCTGTCCATGGGATTTTCCAAGCAAGAATTCTGGAGTGGGTTGCCATTTCCTTTTCCAGGGAATCTTCCTGACGCAGGGATCGAACCTGCATCTCCTCGGTCTCCTGCATTGCAGGTGGATTCTCTACCCACTGAGCCATCAAGGAAGCCCAAACGTGATGCTCTATTGTCTCCCAAAAAAGACTCGACAGATTAGGAGCTTGAGTAAAATAGATGAAGGGGATTAAAAAGTACAAACTTCCAGTTATGAAATTAATAAGCCACGTGGATGTAATGTACAGCATAGGGACTATATTGTCACTATATGTCAATAATATCGTAATACTGGTGACAGATGGTTACTAGATATTGTGATGCTTGATTCATTAAGTATATGAATGTCAAATCACTATGTTGTATGAAGTAAAGTGAAAGTCACTCAGTCATGTCCGACTCTTTGTGACCCCATGGACTACGCAGTCCATGGAATTCTTCAGGCCTGAATCCTGGAGTGGGTAGCTTTCCCTTCTCCAGAGGATCTTTCCAACCCAGAGATCGAACCAAGGTCTCCCGCATTGCAGGCGGATTCTTTACCAGCTGAGCCACAAGCAAAGCCCAAGAATTCTGGAGTGGGTAGCCTATCCCTTCTCCAACGGATCTTCCTGACCCAGGAGTTGAACCAGGGTCTCCTGCATTGCAGGTGGATTCTTTACCAACTGAGTTATCAGGGAAGCCCTCACTATGTTGTATACCTGGAGCTAATAAAATATAGTATGCCGAGTATACTTCAATTTTTAAAAAGACGACATGAAGGATGCGGTAGGTGAAATAATGATCTTCAAAAATGTCCATATCCTACACAAACAACTTAAATGTCCATTGCTTCCACTGCAGGAGGTGCCAAGTTTGATCCCGGGTAGGGGAACTAAGATTCCAGATGCCACACAGAGCAGTCAAAAAAATAAAGTGTAACCAAGATGAATGGGCTTCCCTGGTAGCTCAGAAAGTAAAGAATCTGCCTGTCCTACAAGAGACCCAGGTTGAATCCCTGGGTGAGAAAGATCCCCTGGAAGAGGAAATGGAAATCCACTCCAGTATTCTTGCCTGGAGAACCCCAGGGACAGAGTAGCCTGGCGGGGGTCCACAGGGGTCACAAAAGAGTCAGACATGACTGAGCAGCTAACAAGACAAATGGAAGACCTTACCTTTGGGTTGGGATGAATCAACAGGGTAACATAGTGGCCCCCAAAAGATGTGGGGTCTTAGCCCATATCAGTAGAGAAGCAGGGCAGCTCCACGGAGGGAGGGTTGAGCTCCCAGGCCCTCCTGAGCCCAGGCAACACTGGGAACTGTGAAGTCATCTCTGGTGCCAGAGCCCTAGTTCAGGGGCCTGAGCTCTGCAGAGCTCCTGATTCCAACCCTCAACTCCCACTTGACGCTCGGATGTGGGCAAAACAGAACTCCTGCTTCTCTCCAAAACACTCTTCTGTCCATGTCCAGTTTTCCCATCTCCCACTCAACCAGGCATGGAGCCCGCAAATCTGGACAGAACCCCCCTTCCCATCTTGCCCTCTGCACTCACACCCAATCCATCTGTGGTCCTATGGAGTCTAGCTCCAAAGTACATTCTGTTTTCACATCTCCACTCACCCCTCCCCTGGACCACAGCAACAGCCTGACTCCCGCTCCACCCCCAGCAGATAGAAGGAACTTTAAAATGTATGCAAAGTCACTCCTCCACCCCGCAAAACCCTCCAGCCACAGACAGAGGTGTGTGTTATCTCCTACTTCCCCACCACCCTCCCATGCCATCCCGTGCCACACATGTGGCCTCCTTCCTGTTCCTCCAACTTTCACTCCTGTGTGTGTCCCCATCTCCTATGGAGAGACTGTCCTGTTTTCCCCATCTGGGGTAGCTGCCCTTCTCACTCTAAAAGGTTAGAATTCTCCCCACTGCAAGGGGCACTGTCCGGCCACTGTCTGTCAGTCTGGTGGAGTGTTAGTTCCATGAGGCAGAGACCTACGGAGCTGACTCGGAGGCACCTGCAGCATCCAGAACACTCCCTGGCATACAGTTGTTCAGTCGCTAAGCCGTGTCCGACTCTGTGACCCCACGGGCTGCAGCACACCATGCTTGCCTGTCCTTCACTGTCTCCCGGAGTTTGCTCAGATTCATGTCCGTTGCCTTGGTGATGCTATCTAACCATTCTATCCTCTGCTGCCCCCTTCTCCTTTTGCCTTCAGTCTTTTCCAGCATCAGGGTCTCTTCCAGTGAATCGGCTCTTCGCATCAGGTGACCAAATTATTGGAGCTTCAGTATCAGTCCCTTCAATGAATATTCAGGGTCGATTTATTTTAGGATTGACTATAAATATTAGTGGGATGCATGAATTGCTAAAAGTGGGCTTGGGGCCCATACCATGTGAGAAATACTCGTTGGAGGCCCTGGGTGGAGTGACTGACCAGGAGACCTCAGAGGCCAGGGTCGCAGTCTTCACCTCACTGGAAGAAATTTCTGAGAAAGGTGGACGCATCTTGGTTACATAGCCCCAGCTTCCAGAACCAGGATCGATGGGCAAACACTTCGAAGAGATAGACTTCAGCTTATCCTGGAGAACTTCTCGATGCCAGAGTGACTTCTCCATGCCAGAGTGACCCGGGGTGGCATAAGGTGCCTGGGGAGGAAGGAAGGGAGCACCCTGTCCCCGCAGGCCTATGAGAAGCTGAGTGATTACTGGGAACAGCCTGGGACAAAAGCCCTGGAGCCAGGCCTGGCACCGAGCAGCTACTCCTTTAAGATTTTTCTGAATGAGTGAATACTTGGATGGGCCTGAAGAGTTAGGCACTTATTGGGTAGTTGGACGGATTGGCATATTAAACACCCTCTCCACCAGCAAGGCCACTGAGAATGCCTAGGTTCTCGACCCTAGGCAGCTAAGACTCTAGAATGAAGTGCTCCTCCCCTCATCCCAACAGCCCCTGGCAGGAAGGGGAAGAGAGAGCGAAGCTGGAGGACCAGCTTTGCCTGGAGCTGCCTTTTTCGACCGTCTGTCCATAGCATCTGGGGCTCTGGTCCTATTTTGACCTTGACCAGTCCTGAGACTGTGGACAAGACCCTCCCCTGCCTCTGAGCCTCCACATCCTTGTTTGGAAAATGAGGACTGTGGTTCCAGACAAGCCACCAGCGGGGTCAGGGCGCCAAGGACCAAAGGAGACCACATGCGGTCCAAGCTGGACTTAATTAACCAGCCAAGGACCCCCAAACCTCCCGGGGCTCCCCTCAGATATCCCTTGGCTTCACTGTCCTTCTAATAATGTTCCTTGAGGTGAAGGGAGGGTTGAGGAAGGTGTGTACAAGTCTAAGCATGAATCACAACTCAAGAAACGAGGCGAGGTCAGATATGAGTGGGAGCAGAAGCAGAAACTTACAGTAAACGCTCCCCTTCTCCCAGCACTGACAGCTCTCGAGCTGAGTAAAGCTCCCCCACCATCTCCTGTCAGCCCAGGCCTCCTTCTGAGGAAGACCAGCTGGCATCTGCTTCCACCTTTTCACATCAGGGGCCCCCTCTCCGGCTCCCCTCCTCCTGGTAGAGAGTGGACTTCTGCCCCCCCCAGGCAGAACTGGTGCAGCCCTTGCCAAGACAAAACCGGAAAGTCTGTCCTCCACCCTCCTCCTGCTGGTACACCCGGGTGAGCACCTCCTCTATGGGGTCCGAGCTGAACTCTGGAAACCCCAATGGGAGGCATGAGAACCTGCCTCAGCAGGATGGCTAAGTCAGCGCAGAGGTCTGAAGGAGCTGGAATGGTGAGGTACAGGTCTGAGAGGGAGGCTGGCTGTAGCCTCAGCGCTGGCCTGGAGGAGGATGGGGGAGGCAGAGCTCCTGAAAAGGCCTTGGGCCTCCCTGCCCCCGGCCCCCCTCCCCTGACACCTGGATGAAAGGATAGAGAAGTTGGGCAGGCTTTCCGGGTAATGAGTTTTACTCTCACCAGAATAATCCTGGATCACATTACAAGATCGCATGTGGGGAGACCTTAGGGTGAAGCATCAGAGGCTAAATCTTTTTCTCAGAAGGTGACACACAGCAAGAAAGCCTTCTTGCCTCAGAGATCCAACCACAAAATGATGGGGTCTCATAAAACCAGAGTGCAAAGAAAAAAAGGACTTTAATGTTCGAGCCCTGATCCAAGCCCTTTTAAATAATGAATTTTCCAAGTTTTTATTGGGGCAATAGAGGTGGAAGAAGGCTAGAAGGTGGGGGGAGTGCTGAGATGGGCAGGCAGCCCTGCCCCCACTGGCACCCCAAATCCTGCCCAGAAATGACCCATGTCTGAGTGCCCGACAGACCAGGGACACTCAGCCTCCTGGGTCGGCGGGAAATGCAAATAAACACAGCAAGGATATGGCCCTCTTCACCAGTCACACTGACAGAAATAAAAACTCTGATAAGATCAAAAGTCGGTTGGGATGTGGGGAAGTCACTACTCTACTCTCAAACCCTGCTGGTGGGAGAGCAAAGTGTCTAGTCACCCTGGGAGGCAATTCTGTGGCATCTTTTCATTTGAATGCATTTTCACCCTGCGCCTCAATACACGCTTCTCAGCTTCTTCTCTGAGTAAGAGGCACGCATATTCCCCAAAGCATCCACATGGGGCTGTATGTTGCAACAGCAACCAACCAAACAAAAAACAATGATGGAACCCTTACTCCCCATCCATCAGGGACAGACATTAATGAACTATGGAACTCCCTACCCTTTTGGTAGAATACTAGGTGGCATTTTGAAAGATAAGTGGAGGATCTGTAAGTATTCACGTGGAAAGCTCTCCAAGACACACTGCCGACATGGTAAAAGCCAAATGAAGAAAGAGCTAAATGTTCCATATGGTATAGTATATGGGAAACCTGATACTTTTCATAAAATAGATATAATGGGGACATACATTTATAAAGCTCCAGTGGCACCAGTGGTAAAATACCACCTGGCAATGCAGGGCACCTAAGAGACGTGGGTTTAATCCCTGGGTCGGGAAGATCCCCTGGAGGAGGGCATGGCAACCCACTCCAGCATTGAGTGGATTCTCTTGCCTAGAGAATCCCATCGACAGAGGAGCCTGGCCAGCTACAGTCCATGGAGTCATAAAGAGTTGGACATGACCGAAGTGACTCAGCACGCATACACAGCTCACAGAGGAAACACCAAAGCCATAATGGTGGCTACATCTTCAAAGGAAACAGGATAAAGAGATGCCCAATAATTTAGCTTTATCTGTAAGATATTCCCTTCATGGATCTCAGCCTTGTCATGGCAAAGGGGCTTGTGCAACTCAATGAAACTATGAGCCATGCCTTGCAGGGCCACCCAAGATGGACGGGTCATAGTGAAGAGTTCTGACAAAACACAGTCCACTGGAGGAGAAAATGGCAAACCGCTCCAGTATTCTTGCCAACAGTACCCCATGAACAGTATGCTTTTTTTTTTTTTTGCATTGAGGATATATTCATTTACCCCTTGTGTAATTAAATACCTATTATTTTTTAATTTAAAGGGTGATTTTACTTTATAGAAAGGGAAGACATGAGTGCCAGCCACAAATTGCTAGCAACCTCCCCCAGCCCTTCTCATAGTCCTTCCTTCCCTTTATCCCCGCCAAGACCTTAATGCCCCAGACTTTCGCCCTCCCCCAGGTCATCAGCAGAGGACTTGGAGGGCTGGGAGGGGGTTCTCTAGCCAGGGCCTCTGGCTAGCATAACATATAATGCTGTCAGCTACATGCCCCTGCCCTCTGATGTGTGTGTGTGTGTGTGTGTGTGTGTGTGGCAGAGGGGAAATGTTTCACATTGCCCTATTGAAGATCGCAGGGGGCAGCTGCTTGTGTACTTTGCCACCTACACATTCCCTCCTTCAGCTTGATGCCCACTCCACATCCCTCCTCCTGTAGGATTAAAGTGGGGGCTCGCGCCTCCCCCAACACACTGTTGTTGCTTCTACCTCTGCCCTCTGTACCAATATACAGCATGCACTCACCAACACTTACTGTGTTCTACGCAGAAGTCCACTAGGACCTCTGTCTCATCTTCAGACCCTGCACTCAGTGCTTACGTGGCAGACCACGTCTGATTAATCTGAGTTCTCCCCCACCTCGTGCCTCTCTGGGTGCTGGCCACTGGTAAGTGCTCGATTTTCTTAAAGCAGTCCCCAAATTCAGTACTAGGGCTTCCCACAACAGACGGCTGTTCCACTGCTGACTTTCTTCCAGGGATGGACACCCACCACATGCTCCAGAGCGAGAAATCCATGGGAATTGGTTGGCTGGACAAGGGCAGGGAAAGCTGATCTGGCTGGTCTGACCCCCTCCCCCTGCTTCTCACTCACATCCAACTCTCCCTCCCTTTCTAGACCCATAAAGAGACTGAATACCAACCTCTTCTGGTCAAAGGAGACCCCCACCTGTCCTGCCCAGACCGCACAGGCCTCACTTGATCTACCCAGGACCCCCACTCACAAACAACCCATCTCCTGCTGGCAGTCTCCTCTGCTCCTTTATATTAAATGAATGAATGAATGAACGATCCTAGCACCCTGGGAGGGTGGGAGAAAACGCCCCCACTAGCCTGTCAGCCAACCGCCCACCTATGAATACTTGCAGGTTCGGGATCCCCCTCCCCGCCCCCCGATTACCACCCGTGGCCCCTCACCCCGCCTGGTCAGGGGATGAGGTGTGGCGCGCCCCTGTTCTCCCCTTCGTCCCACGAGCCCTACACCGTCGGACTCAGGGCAGCGATGGCAAGAAAGGAGCTCCGGGTCGCTCATTGGCGCCTCCCCAGGATCCTGTCACCCTCTTACCTGCGGGAAGGCTCGGAGCGCCCCCAGGAGCAACAGACCAAGCACAGCTCGGAGGGCGCGCATCCCGCGGCCGGGGCGGAGGACTGGGCTCGCAGCCCGCGCCCACCAGCTCAGCCTGGGTGGCGCGCTGCGCCCACGTGTGGTGCGGGAGACCAGGAGCCGCGCAAGCGCGGGCGGACCTCGCAGACCCTCGGCGCACCTCGAAGGCCCCAACCGCACGCTGCGAAGTCACTTCAAAAGAGGACGCTCCTTCTCCGAAGTTTCAGCCTTAACCTTTCCCTTCTACCACCACCCGAGGCGCACTAGGTACCCAGTTCCTGTTTCCAGGAACGCAGCTACTTAGCGGTCAAGACAAATGGGAGAACACACGTGCAGAGATGACTCAGGAAAGCCACACTCGCCTTTTGCTGTTTGAATGGCCCGCCCCGGATTTGACAGACCCGGGGCGTCCTGCTGCTTCAGGGTAGGGGGTGTTGCCCAGCCCAGCTGGGCTGAGGGGCGGGGAAAACGGCTCCCACCCCTGGCTGGCGGGTAGGGGTAGGGACTCAGGAGATTGGGAGGCTCCAGTGGGTCTCAACCGTCCCACCCCAATCCAAAGAAGGGCGAAACCCGAGTAGGCTCCTGCTCTGGACACTCTAATCAACCCAGACCTTCTCTCCTGACCTGGGAATTCTTTGGAAAGGAGCGCTGGAAGCTGCACAGAAAGCCACCGTTAACCGTTCACCACCATTCATAAATGTTCGCTGGGAAATGCATCAGTAAAAGGATGGATGGGCGGATGCGTGGGTGGGAGGATGGGTGGATGCATGGCTGAGTGGGAGGGTGGGTTGTGGGTGTATAGGTGGCTATTTAGACAGACTGACGGTTGGAGGGACTGATGGAGAAAAGAATAGACATTCAGTTATCAAACCACAGGTGTTTCCCTGCCCCCTGAGAGTTTTCTGCCTAGAGGAGAAGCCTAGCGCTCTTCCCTAAAAGAAAGACAATGTACAAACCTCATTCCAATTAAGTTCTCATTTGCAGCAGTTGATTTTCCCTTCCAGGGCTTCTGTGTTGCAAGGCATAAGGCCCTGTCTTCCAGAAATACCTCCATCTCTTTGGCCCACCAACAGTCATCTCCCATCAGGACTCTCCCAACAAAGTCCCCACAACCCTCCTTGAACTCCTGGATTCCCCTTAAAAAATGCCTATGCTGTGCACGCTCCCTGGAGACCCACTTCTAGGCTCTCCCCAGATACACTGGGCCCAGTGTCCTGGAATGTTTGAGTTAGGATTGTGTTAAACGATTAAGTAAGAAATTATGAAAGTGACCCCATGACATTCACAGAACCAGGCAAGTAGAAGAGCAACCCAGGATGCCTGCTCCCCAGTCCAGAACTCACCATGTAGAAGAGCTGGTGCTCTGAATAAACAAATACTTGTTAAACACACATGCACAAATAATAACATCAAAACAGCTGACATTCAGGGAAACACAAATGAACATTAATCACAAGCCTGAAAATTCCACCTTTCTAGCAATTGAAGAGATGCAAATTAAAGCAAATTTGGATACTTTTTTAGACTTATTAAGTCATCAGGGTTTTTTTTTCCTCCTTTATAAAAACAACTTTGGTAAAGTCCAACCCCAAAGTTGTGGTGAAACCAGAATACACATTCATATTCTGCTAGTAAATGCTACAACCTCTTTCAGAAAGCAATATGGCAATGCTTTAACAAAAGCCAACCTCCCCAAAAAAAGTTTACAACTTCTGGCTCAGTAATTTGATTCTAGTAAAGAAAGACTAAGAAAATAGTTGAACTATAACAATAAAAAAGAAAACTATAAACACAGTCACTTTTCTTAAACTATTATTTGTAAATCTTGGAAATACCCTAGTAATCACAACAGGGAATGGTTAAGGAAACTGTGGTCTACACAGTTAATGGAATACTACACACCCATCAAAAAAACTAAGCCCGAGCAAAAAGACAAGTCCATCAAAAATGATAATTATAGTGATGCTGTGGAAACATGTCTCTCCCTCCTGTCCTTCCCCTCCTTGGAGAGAAAGGGATCCTTAACCAAGTCTCCTCCTCAGAGTGGGAGGGGTGCTTCTCAAATTGCATCATTTACTTATTGTAATAATACTAGCTGTCTTTGAGCACTACTTTTTGCTAAGAGTTTTCAGACTGTTCCTTGAATCCTCAGGGAAACTTCATGAAGATTCAATGTTTGTGCCCATTCTGCAGGTGAGAAACTGAGATAAGAGCAGTGAATTCATGAAGCCAGGGCTCCCCAGAGCCAACGGTGCTCACGGCCCTGCCCCAACTGACTTGGTCCTAAGGCTTGGGACACACCTCCGTCCGACTCATGTCTGTCTTCAGAAGCTGCTCCAGTGCCACCACCCTCTCTTTGTAGCTTTCCTGGCACTGATCCCTCCCCTCCCCCAGCCATCTTCCCAGTCACAAAGGCGGTTTCTGTCGTTTTTTTGGTATCTCAATTCTAGAACTGATCTCACTGTGTCATGACTGTAATGACTGATTCGAGTATCCATCTGACCCAGGAAACTGGGGGCTCCCAGAGCACCAGGATGTCCTGGGAAACCTAATACAGAGCCAAGCCCAGGGCTGCCAGCCAATGACCAGTCAGCCCAGGGAAGGGCACAATCTGTGGCCAGGTAATAGGCTGGGTCCCAGGAGGGGGTGGAGTGGGGGATCGGGGGAGAAATTGCAGCTCCCTAGGAAAATGGCAGCTTGGGGGACTCTGGTGAGTAGGCATCGGCCAGACCTGAGTCCCTGTCCTCTGTAGGTTTCAGACGGTTCGCGAACCCATGAACGCATGTGAAAGTGCTTTGAAGAGCAGGAGGGGAAGTCCCGAAGGCCCAGGCGAGGCATAGCAGTGGGTCCTGTTGTGGGATCGTGAGGAGGGCTGGGGGGCAGCCCCACCAGATCGAGCTGTGGAAGCCAGGCCCCTAGGCCTGCAGGAGGCAGGAAGGTGCACAGCGCTGCCAGGACCATCTCATCTCAGAGGAAGGGGGCGGGAGGCAGGTGCAGCAGGAAGCTCTCTGCAAGGGACCGGGAACCTGTGTCACCAAAGGGATGCTGAGCAAGACATAAGGTTCCGACTCGGTTCAGGAAACGCAGGGACTTCCCCAACAGCTGGGAACCCCAGCCCCAAATGGCCCCAAAATACCCTCAGCAGATGAAGGGATTCTTTCTGTCGCAGGCGGCAACAGGCAGGTAGAAGGCTGAAAGTTGGGGCGGAGGGAGGGATAGAAAGTCTGGGCCTTTCTTCTCTAACTGGTACAGGTACTTCTCTGAGTCCCTTTCTTGAAAGCAGTGGTGAAGGTGGGGCTTCACTTGGGGGCTTCTCTGGAGAGACCTTCGCATCAAGCTGCTTTGCTTAAACTCAAGTCCCCAGAGCTCTGCCCTCCTAAAGGCCCAGAACTAGCTAGACCCTGGTGGCTCAGCTCCGGCCCCTTAGAGGGTGGTAAGTGTGGTGGAGTTCAGGCCTCGGCATTGGGAAAAAATAGTAGGGGCTCCCAGCTGGCTAGGGGAACCCCAGCAACACATACCCACAGGCAGGATACCCATGCCCTTGGCCAGATATTTAAGCCTGGCAGCAAGGTTTTATTCAAGTCAATCTTTCTATCTCCACTTCACAGATGAACAAACACAGAGTCGTTCAGTAACTTACCTGAGCTTGAGATTGGCAGGGTTGAAAGTTGGCTCCAGTCCTCTAACTTTCAAGGCTTCGCTGCCCTCTCCTCTCTCTCTAGGCCCCTGTTTCTCCAGGAGAAAGAGCACTGGTAACAGGAGTCCTAATCTGCCCATGTGACTGTGGGCACGTGGTTTCTTTTCTCTATAGTTATCTATCTCTGTGTACCACAGACCCTAGGAGCTGAAAATAAAAAACATTGTATCCCACTCTTTCTAGGGGTCAGCAATTTGGGAAAGACCGGACAGGGTGATTTTCTAACATCATATGTCAGCTGGGACTGTAGTCATCTGAAAAGCTTGACTGAGGCTTCCAAGATGAGCTACTCACATGGCTGCGGGCAGGAGCCTCAGCCGCACAGGGCTGCTTGGGTGTCCTCCCAACATGGTGGCTGGCCTCCTCCAGAGCAAGTGGTTCCAAGGGAGCAAGATGGAAGCCACATTATCTTTTATGATGGAGCTTCAGAAATCACACTTCATCATCCCCACGGTGTCTTGCTGACTGCAAGCCTGGCTCTCCTCAAGGTGTACAGGGTCTGCACAGGGGCGGGAGGACCTGTAGGCAGGTGGGGATCATCTGGGCAAGTTCCCTTCTCTGCCAGGTGTGGATTTGCCTGCTACCAGGCAACCCTCTGAGGGTTGCAAGGAGCCCTGGGAAAAAATGGACATTGAAAGCGCTTTGAATTAGAGGGGAGAAATGTAAGGCTTCACTGTCCTTTCGCTACACCTACCAGGTACCTAGGGCCCTGCTGAGGCCCCAGACCTCTCCATTCTGGATCACAGCTGAAAGGCCCACGCCTGGTGTTCCCCTTCCCTAGGGGTGAGTTAACCGTGGCATTCACCATTCCAGCCAAGAGATGACTCATGCAGTGGCCCACAGCAAGGACCTTAGGGGTCAGAGGTCTCTCCTACCTCTCAGGTGATGCCAGGTGGCTGCCTCAGAACAGGCCAGCCAGCTAGTCACATAGGCACCGTGGGGATACTTCCCTAGGCCCTTGGCACCCGGGGATGGCCTCAGTTATGGCTCCAGTTTGATAGGTATCAGCTCTGCTGCGGGAAGGCTACACGGAGAGTCAAGAGCCCAGGCCTGACTCCAGCCTCAAGACTTCTCCTCCCGGGGCTTCTGCACTGTGATCTGTGAAGTGAGGGGCTGGGATGTGACGACCGGCTTTGAAGACCCCTTGTTCTAAGGCCTTGTTCTCGGGGAGAGTGAGAAAAATAGGTCTGGATCCCCCTGTGGGCCTGAGGGCTCCTGGAGGATGTTTCCAGCTCTGTTCTTCTAGGCTGGCCTCAAGCCTTGGAACCAGACAGCCCGGCCAAATTCCACCTCTGCCACTTACTAACTGTATGTATTTGGCCAAGTTTTTCATCCTCTCTGAACCTCAAATTCTTCATCAGTAGTATGAGAATGACAATGTCTACTGTAAAGTGCTCTTTCAACTGTTTAGTCACTAAGTTGTGTCTGACTCTTTTGTGACCCCATGCACTGTAGCCCACCAGTCTCCTCTGTCCATGGAATTTTCCAGGCGAGAATACTGGAGTGGGTTGCCATTTCCTCCTCCAAGGGATCTTCGTGGTGTAGGGATTGAACCCATATCTCCTGCACTGGTAGCTGGATTCTCTAACCACTGAGCCACCAGGGAAGGCCAGAAGTGCTGAAGTGAGGATTAAATAGGTTAAGGTGAATGGCACCAAGGGGAATCTCTGCTCTCCCAGCCCAGGAGGGGCATCTGTCCTCAGTGACAGTCTAGGCTCAGGCACCTCTCATTCATTCGCAGCCTCGTGGCCATTACTTCTCATGAACTCCTAGGACTGGTAGATGGGGAGGACTTCCTGTTTTGTACCTTCATTTCCTTCTAACTTCCAAAGAGATGGAGAAGGAAGCTAAGACCAGAGAGGGAAAGAGATTTGGCCAAGAGCCACAGCATCTCGGGGATGACCTCATGGGCAGAGACTGTCCATCACAGAGTCCCCGTTTTCCCTAGACCTTCCTGCTCAGGGAGGCCGTTGTGAATGGGGGTGAGTCATTTAGACTCTCAGGAAACCAAACCCAGTCCAATATTAATCACGGAATCAGAGACATTGGGTACAAGAAGGAAACAGAAGCAACGGGTGGTAGCGGCGACTCAGGTGGAGGTGCAGGTGAAGAGCGTGTACTCATGAGCACATACACACATGGAGGTCCCCAGACCCATGTGCCCCCACCAGAAGGCCCAAGGAGGAGAGGAGCACTCCTCACAGGGCCATTCTTATCCCAATAAGTCATACCCCCTTCAGAAGCACCGTCCCCACCCTACAGAAGGAGACATTGAGGCCAGGGTCTGTTGGCTTCTTGGGAGGAAAAGAATCTCCTGGGGTAGGGATTTTTGTCATCAAATTCAGCGTCTGTCATCAGTACACAAGGCAGACTGAATGAATCAAAGGTGATTACCAGATACTCAGCACAGCAGCCCTGCAAAATGACAATTAAAAAAAAAAATTCCATGGGAAAAAAGATGCTCAGAGAAGTTGTTTACCCAAGTCAGCCAGTTAGTAAGTTCTAGAGCCATGATTCAAACCCCAGTCCGTGACTCCCCTCTCTAGGGTGGTGGTTTCCCTTGTTGTAACTTGTACACTTACATCTTGTTGTCCTGGGGGCCAACGGTCAGCCTGCTCCCCCTCGTCACCCTGCTCCCCCTCGTCACCCTGGAACCTGCTCTTGGCTCCCAGCGGTGTTTATCGTAAAGGAATTTTCTCTATAGGAATTGGCCTTCAGGTTCCTGTCACCCACCTCCTTCCCGACAGGGGCCAGGTCTCTGGCTGAGGAAGACTCTCCAGGGCCTGGACTTGAGGAGCCAAAGGCACCCCGTCCTCAGACTGAGACTTACAACACAGAAGGTTCCAGAAGCCAGGTTCACTTTCCTGAAGGCTGAGAACTTAGAGACCCAAGGAGGGACTGACCCAGGTTCTATCCACTGCTTGCCCCTCAGCCTGAAATTCTACCATTACTCACTCCTTTGGGCCAAGGTACCGAAGTCCCCAGTAAAAATGTAAATCATTCTTGGGGAAGCCACTTGGTAAGTCATTAATGGTGTCACCACCCCACATGGGCTGGTTTCTCAGAAGAGCCCGGGAGGAGAACAGGGCCAGAGGGTCTGATGGCCAAGTGTAATGTGCTGCTCACTCAGCAGTCTGAGGAAGCTCCGATTCAGACTCCAGCTTAGCATGGCCAAAAAGGGACCCTAAAAGGGCTCCTGCCCCCCCAACCTTATCCTCTGTCACCTTCCCTACTGGCCTCCTTTCTGTTCCTGGGGCCACCAGGCTTATCCCTGCCATAGGGCCTTTATACTTGCCAGTTCCTCTGCCTGAATCCCTCTTCCCCTAGCTCTTTGACCTGTCCAGGAAACTTTCAGGGTGATGGATATGTTCATATCTTGGTTGTAGTGATGGATGAATACAGATGCCAAAATTTATCAAGGCTTCCCCAGTGGCTCAGTGGTAAAGAATCCACCTGCAATTCAGGAGATGTGGGTTCAGTCCCTGATTCAGGAAGATCCTCTGCAGAAAGAAATGGGAATCCACTCCAGTATTCTTGCCTGGAAAATCCCATGGACAGAGGAGCCTGGCAGGACTACAGTTCATGGGGTCACAAAGCACTGGACGTGACTGGGCAACTAAACACCACCACCACCATAAACAGGTAAAGTTTATCATGTGTCAGTGACACTTTACTAAAGCTGTCAATAATTTTTTTTTTTTTTTTTGCTGCCCCTTCTCACCCTTCAGGTCTTGGCTGAGATGAAGACTCTACAAAGAAGACTCCCCTGACCACACAAGCTGATACTGCCGCTCTGTGTCCCCTCACTGTTTATTCCCTTCCAGGGACGGATCACACCACCATTTGAAATGGCGTATTTGCCAGTGGCCTGACTTTCCACCTAGAATCAGTGCTCAGAGGCTCAGAGACTATCTGATGTGAAAGAAAAACTCGGTTTAATGAGTATTTTCTGGAGGACTCAATGGCCAAGGCCAGGGGCCCTGGGAAGATGGCGGGTGTCCGCTCTGCCTCCCCGGGCTCCCACGGCATGGAAGCTGAGGACAGACTGTGCTCTGAAAATGAAACCCGGAACAGAGCCTCTGCCCTTGAGTCCGCATCCTCATCCATGCGGTCACTGCAGGCGGGCGGTGGGCCACACTCCCTAAAAGGAGGGACCCTTTTCCCAGCAGGAGTGGCCCATGGGTATGCAGAGTTCATTCAAAAACCCCGCTGGGGTTTTCCTCATCAGTCCCTCCACGCCACTGGGGGAGGGTTAGCCCCCCAGGCCCTTCTCTCTCTCCAAATAGGAGCCATGAGGCCTTAAGGCCTGGTGAGGCCTGGGGCTCACCAGCTACAAAATCCCAGAGATCTGGGGAAACTAAGGCCTGGCCCTGACTCAGGCCTGCTAGGTCTGGAACTCATGGGGTTCCTGCTGGAGACTGGGACGTGTTCTGTGTTATGGAAAACCAACAGTTGTCATCCACACCCCCAGCTACTCATCATTAACTAGTTTCTAGTTTGCATAAGAAGCTGGTCCAAGGTGTGAGAAACAGGAGATCTAGAGAGTGAGTCCCTCCCCTAACTGATTTACACTGACCTTGAGGCCGAAATCATGCAGCCAGTCAGTGCAGGGACAGCCCCTAGAGCCAGACTTCTAATCTCCCGCCTTCACCGTCACCCGCTTTGTCATGTTTCTTTGCTGCTTTGTGTCATCTGCCTTCTCCAGGCCTGCCATCTGGGAGCAATGTCTTGACCCAGAGTACCAGCCCTGGCAAAGGAGGCAGGCAGGGAGTCTGATGCCTGCAGAAACTGCTGGAGTGTCAGGGGTTGGGGGACTGTCAGCCTGTTAGAACGCTGCAGCCACGAATGCACACCCGACACAACCGTGCTGGCACACCCACCATCCCAGACGCCTTAGAGGCTGAGCCATCTGCCGTCCGGAAGTGGTTCTGGTGTCTGTCCAAAGAGGTGCTGAGGAAATAAGCCCCATGCCGAGGAAAAGAAGGGGGAATGTTGCCTGCCCCATGCCCACCGCCCAGCGGCCTGTGTGTTGGTGAGCTGACACTGCATTTCAAATGCCCACTGCTTGGCTGAAGTAGCCCAAAAGAGGCAGCCTGTCCTGTGTTCCTTGAGGCCTAAAGTCCAGCCACTTGCCAGCACCCACCCTCGTGCTTAGGAGCAGTGAGAGCAACTACTACCCTCGTTGGGAGGGACCTTGCTCGATGGTCCGAGGGCTTTCCTGAGCCACGGCCTTCCAGCTCTGTAGGAGCCACTGAACTGCGCCATGTGAAGACAGTCAGCACCTACAGGCGCCAGTGGCCATCACTTCCCAGTCCCCTGAGGCCCCTCCCACGCTGTGCTCTAGGGGCCAGAGCTTGGCCATCCAGGCCTGTGGGGCACGTCAAGGAGAGCTGGGTGCCCACCAAGAGCAGGAACTGCCCCAGGCCCACCTCCCATGGGACCGACCAGCACCGTGGACCTGACAGGCCTGCAGGAACAGGAATATTTGGATGAAAACAACACATTTCTGCTTGTTTGAGGGGGTGAGTGATGGGAACTGTCATTCATTCATTCAACAAACGCTACAGGTGCGTGGGTAGTACGCCTCTAGGCTAGGTGCTGGGCATACAGCAGCGAACACAGTCAAAACGGCTGCCTTTGAAGAGTTTCCATTCTAGTGAGGGGAAGGCAGACAACACATAAAATAAATCAGTAAAGCACATGGGATTTTTGAAGGGGAGACGTGCTATAAAGAAAAGTAAGGGGAAAGGACAAAAAGCGGGTATGCTGGGGTGGAGAAGTACACATTTAAATCAAGTGATCAAGAAAGGCCTCACAGAGAAATTGACTTTTGAGCAAAGGCATGAAGAAAGATTGAGAGGGAGGGAGCCAGGCAGATGGGGTGGGGGTAGGGGGTGGTTGGCACAGAGCAGCCAGTGCAAAGGCCCTGAGGTAAGGGTGAGATAGCCCCAGCGGCTGGTGGGGTGTGTTTAGAGGCAGGATACAGGGTTTTCAGGGCCTGTGGCCACTGTAAGGACTTTGGTTTGCACGCTTACTCAGATGGGGCCTACTCAGGAACTTTGAGCAGGGGAGAAGTATGACTTTGACTTGGGTTCTTCTGGGGTCTCTCTCTGACTGCCATTGCTGGAAATAGGGTCAGGGGATGGGTGGAGGAATGGAAACAGGAAGACCAGGGAAGAGGCCAACCACAGCCTTCAGGGGAGAGGTGGTAGAGGCTTAGACCAGGAGGGAGCAGTCGGGGAGCTGAAAGGGGGCCAGTCTCGGAAGGGAGAATGGACAGGATTTGCTGACGGAGGGACTGAAGACAACGCAAGGGAACCTGGGAAACCGGAAGGATGGAACTGCCTTTCGCTGAGATGGGAGAATGGGAAAATTAATTAGTCACCCACTGGTGACTTAGGCGGGAAGGCGAGTGCTGCAGGAGCACATGGCAAGGGCCACGTAGCCAGACTGTGACGTGGTGGGCATGGTGGTCAGAGAGGGCTTCCCGGGGGAAGTGACATTTAAGCTATGACCTGAAGGAAGAACGAATAGGCTGGGGTGGACTGGCAGAGAGTGGTGCTGCTGGGAAGGCCTCGATGAGGGCAGTTAGGGGGAACTTTCAGCAGCCCCAAGGGGCCCGAGTGTTGCCAAGGGTGAGGAGAGAGAGCTCCAGACGAGGCCAGAGGTGGGCAGGACTGGCCAGGCTGCTTACTCAGCACCCAGAAGAAAGGAGGCTTGGCCTTCGAGCAGCCCAATCAGACCGAGAAATGGAAATGGGTAATAAATAGCCACAGATGAGTCATCTCAAGCCCCAATTCTGAACCCACTTTGCAGCTCACCCCAGCCTGCATCCTTCCCGGGAGGGGCCCCTGATTTCAGAATGACCAGGTCAGGCAGAGCTGAGCCCCTAGGGCCCCCTTTGCCGGGAGCTCACCCCTGCAAAACCCCAGGCAGTGAGGCAGCTCTTCTTGCAAGAACTGGGTCCCTATCACCATCCTTGGGACTCAGATCAAAATGGAGAGCACACAGAAAACCCTTCTCAGACCACCAGTGCTTCACATTAAAAAAAAAAAAAAAAAGGATAGAAAGAAAATCCTTGTACAAATAAAATGCAATTGGAAGTACTCCGATGTTTGTTTGTTTTGTTTTGTTTTTAAGTATTTCGAAAAGTCAGACAAGGCCGAGTTCCCATCCCACCTCTGTTACAGCCACAGCTGAGCGGCCTGGAACAAGTTGGTTAACCTCCTGAGGCCTCTGTTTCACCCACTTCATAGGGTTGTGCAAAGATTAAAGGAGATGATAAATCTTAGCACAGAACTGGGCACACAGGAAGCTCTTGAATACTCATTGCCCAACTACTACAAAGACAGGGATCTCTTCTAAATATGTGGCCACCTAGTCAGGCCCCAACCACATGAACTGATGGAGCCATTGTTCTCCCCAAAGGTCCCCCAGTCTCCTGGGCCTCAACACTGGAGCACTGGCCCTAGCATCTCAGGACCTCAGCTGGAAGACATCATCTCTGTGCAAATGTCGTTAAGAAGATTGTCCAGGTCAGAAGCTGACATGAAACGTGCAGAAACGCCAGGGAGAACTATTAATATCTCCCAACAATAATACTGACTACCATCTACTGAGCAATCACTATGTGTACATATGTCAGAGCTCACCGGACTGGCCCTTGGATTCGCTCTCTATTGCTGCTGCAACAAAATAGCCCAGACTGGGTGACTTAAACAACAGGAATTTATTCCTCACAGTTCTGGAAGACCCAGATCAAAGTGTCAGCAACTTTGGCTGCTCCTGAGGCCTCTCTCCTTGGCTTGCAGTCGGCCACCTTCTCACCATGTCCTCATATGACCTTTCTGTGTGTGTGCACATCCCTGGAGTCCATTCCTCTTTTTTTTGCCATGCAATAAGGCTGAGTGGCATCACTGACTCAATGGACATGAGTTTGAGCGAACTCTGGGAGATGGTGAAGGACAGGGAAACCTGTCATGCTGCAGTTCATGGTGTCACAAAGAGTCGGACACAACTGAGCAACTGAACAACAACAAAGGCTTGCAGGATCTTAGTTCCCCGACCAGGGACTGAACCTGAGTCTCGGCAGTAAAAGCCTAAATCCTAACCAGTAGGCCACCCGGAAACTGCCTGTTTCCTCTTCTTTTCAGGACACCAGTCCTACTGAATATGGGCCTCACCCTATGACCTCATTTAACCTTAATTTACCTCTTTCAAAGGCTTGTATCCAAAGAGAGTAACACTGGGGGTTAGCACTTCAATATATGAATTTGAGGGGAACACAGCTCAGTCATGTTTACCTGCATGAGCTCATTTGTTCTCTCTTGTATCCACAAGACAGGCATTATAATAGCAAATTTATAGATAGGAAATTGAGTTGAGGACTTTGCTCATGGTACAGTGGATAGGAATTCTACCTGCCAGTGCAGGGGACACAGGTTTGAGCCCTAGTCCAAGAAGATTCCTGGACTAGGAATGGATGCCATATGGATGCCACAGAGCAACTATAGCCCATGCACCCTGACTACTGAAGCCCACAAGCCTAGAGTCTGTGCTCTGCAACAAAAGAAGCCACCACAATGAGACGTGCACACAGCACAACAAAGACCACTCCCACTCACCACAACGAGAGAAAACCCAAGCACAGCCGTGAAGACCCATCACGGTCAAAAATACATAATTAGAAAAAATAGAACAGAAATTTGTTTAAAAAAAGGAAGAAATTGAGAAGTGAGTGTCCAACAACACGTCAGGAAAACACAATTTCCTGTTGGTGGAGTGAATAACACTTCTCCGTGCTCCTCCCTCCCCCCAGATTCAAATAACTCTGAAGAAAGAGTCAGGGAATTTGGGGTCTGAAAATCTCAAAGCAGGAAGTGGCCGACTTCTCCCAGGGACTGTACTTGCCAGGTCTGAGGCAGTGGGGGCATGAGAGCCTGGCCCAGAGTTCCGCTGCCAGCATTGGCAAAGGAGACTGGAATGCAGGAAGGGTGGGAGGCCAGCTCAGGGACCCCCAAGTGCAATGGCTGGGAGATGGGCAGCGCACGTGCAGCAGGCAGGTGTCAGCACCCCCAGGAGAGCTCTACGATCAGCTGGTGACCCCAGCCACATCAGCGACAGCCTCGGAACTCTGTCTCCCCGAGAACTTCTCACAGAAACTCACCCGCTGAGGAGGTGGGATGACGGGCCTGAGCTCTTGGGGTCTGTCTGCACCCCAGGAATCCCGTGACATCACCTCTCTCTTCCCCAGCCGGCCCCCCCACTACCACCCGCCACTCCCTCAGTGGCTGGGCAGTGGTGGGATCGTGACAGGGCAGTCCAGGGCCTGACCCCAGAGTGGACACGTTGGAGAGGCCCAACGCCTCTGAGGAGTTATGGGGCGTGAGCCACAGGCACTGGGCTGTCAAAACCACAAGAGAGATTGAAAAAAAACTCCTTCCCAGTCAGAATGAAAAGTGAGACTGAGAGAAACTGAGTGAGAAGATCTCTGCAAACGGAAAGCCAAACGTCGGCTTCCATGAAAGGAACTCGGCGCAGTGGGTTGTTAAATGACTAAGTGCTGGGGCCACAGTGACATGGATGGGGCCTCCTGCAGCACGTGTGTGTGTGTGTGTGTGTATGTGTGTGTGTGAGGCTGTGTGCGTGAGGCTGTGCGTCCTCAAGATTACACATGTGCATAGGCACGGAGAACAAATTAGTGATTACCAGTGGGAGGAGGGACGCTATATGGGGGAGTTTAAGATAGGCTTTCGTTGTTCAGGCGCTCAGTTGTGTCCGACTCTCTGCGACCCCATGGACTGCAGCACCCAGGCTTCCCTGTCCATCACCAACTCCCGGAAGTTGCTCAAACTCATGTCCATCGAGTCGCTGATGCCACCAACCATCTCATCCTCTGTCTCCCTCTTCTCCTCCTGCCTTCACTCTTTCCCAGCATAAGGGTCTGTTTCAATGAGTCGGCTCTTCTCATCAGGTGGCCAGAATATTGGAGCTTCAGCTTCAACATCACAGGGATATGTTATTGTACAGCACAAGGAATAGAGCCAATAGTGCAAAGTAACTACAAATGGAAAGTAAAATTGTATAAGAATGAAAATTTTAATTAAAAAAAAAAGACAAGAGGTAACAAGTGTGGGGAGGATGTGGAATGGAGTAAAGGAAATCCGTGTGCATTATTGGTGGGAGTGTGAATTGGTGCAGCCACTACAGAAACCAGTATGAAGGCTCCTCAAAAAAAAATAAAAAGTAATATCATACGATCAAAAAAAAAAGATTATGTGTATGTTCATGGATGTGTGAGGTGTGTGGACACAGAGTGTGTTGGGGGGCATGAGAGTGTGTGCTCATGGCTGGGTGAGTAAAGGTGTGTGAGGGGCGTGCAGTCAGCAGAGCATTAAGGACCCTCTCCAGTTGCACAGCAGCCCCGGCAGAGACGCCCCCACCACCCAGGGAGGAAAGTGAAGCTCAGGGCAAGGAGGTCACTTGCCCATGTTCCCTGGCCTGGGGACCACACTCAGAACCCAAGCTTAGACACTTCTCCCTACTGAGCTGCCTCTCAAGGAAAACTAGAGTCCATCCCAAAGCCAGCCCCCTGGAGGCAAGATACACAGGGTGTTTGTCCCTGTGGGAGGCATGGTACAGGTTAGATGCATGGACTCTGGAGTTCATGATGGTCTGAGTTCAAATCTCGACTTGGTCATGTGCTAGCTGTGTGGCCTTAGGAATGTCACTTGTCCTCTCTGTACCTCAACGTCTCCACCCATAAATGGGAACAATAACCTTACCTCAGAAGGTGGTAAGAACTCAAAGGGTTAAGAGATGCAGAACTCTTAGAATAGCATCTGGCACATAACAAATGCTACAGAAATCTTCCTTTTAATATCATAGCAATCAATTCAGTTCAGTTGCTCAGTCGTGTTCAACTCTTTGCTATCCCACGGACTGCAGCACGCCAGGTCTCCTTGTCCATCCCCAACTCCCGAAGCTTACTCAAACTTATGTCCATCAAGTCAATGACGCCATCCAACTATCTTATCCTCTGTCTCCCTCTTCTCCTTCTGCCCTCGATCTTTCTCAGCATCAGGGTCTTTTCCAGTGAGTCAGCTCTTCATCAGGTGGCCAAAGTATTGGAGCTTTAGCTTCAGCATCAGTCCTTCCAATGAATATTCAGGACTGATTTCCTTTAAGATTGACTGGTTGGATCTCCTTACAGTCCAAGGGACTCTCAAGAGTCTTCTCCAACACGACAATTGAAAAGCATCAATTCTTCGGTGCTCAGCTTTCTTTATGGTCCAACTCTCATACCCATACATGACTACTGGAAAAACCATAGCTTTGACCAGACAGACCTTTGTTGGCAAAGTGATGTCTCTGCTTTTTAATATGCTGTCTAGGTTGGTCATAGCTTTTCTTCCAAGAAGCAAGTGTCTTTTAATTTCATGGCTGCAGTCACCATCTACAGTGATTTTGGAGCCCAAGAAAATAAAGTCTGCCACTGTTTCCATTATTTCCCCATCTATTTGCCATGAAGTGATGGGACCAGATACCATGATCTTCATTTTTTGAATGTTGAGTTTTAAGCCAACTTTTTCACTCTCCTCTTTCACTTTCATCAAGAGGCTCTTTAGTTCTTCACTTTCTGCCATAAGGGTGGTGTCATCTGCATATCTGAGGTTACTGATATTTCTCCTGACAATCTTGATTCCAGCTTGTATCATAGCAACGAGCTCCTGCATTTAATAAGCTCCACAGACAGGTGACTCTCAGAATTATAATATCCACAGATGTATCAGGGGCTGGAATGACTGGAAACTAAGAGTGGGCCAGGCTGGGTCTCAGTGTGGTGGTGACTGAGGCAGAGGTAGGTGGGGAGCCTTGTCTCCAGGGTTCTCTGCTTACTCACTCCCCAAGTCCCCATCTTTCCTCCTCTCCTCCACACATCGCCCGAGAGAGGCCCTTTTGTCTGGGAAGGTGACCTGAATTTCCAGGCAGAAAAATGAGGTCACGGTTGCAAAGAGTGGGACACGACTGAGCGACTGAACAATAGACTTCCCTGGGGGTACAGTGGATAAGAATCCATCTGCCAGTGTAGAGGACACGGGTTGATCCATGGTTCAAGTAGATTCCATATGTCTCGGGCCAACTAAGCCCATGTGCCATGACTACTGAGCCTAAGTTCTAGAGCCCAGGAGACACAACTACTGAAGGCCTCTCACCCTAGAGCCTGTGCTCATCAACAAGAGCAGCCACCGCAATAAGCCAGCACGCCACAACGAAGAGTGGCCCCCACTCTCTGCAGCGAGAGAAAACCCATGCCGCCATGAAGACCCAGCGTAGCCAAAAATAAATAAATAAAATTTATTTTAAAAAAATGAAGCCCAAGCAAGAACAGCTCTGGGATGCAGAGCTCACAGGCGGGGGCTAGACAGGCTCCCCAGCTCCTTTCCACCTCCCCAAGCCCGGCAAGGAGTTTCCTGGCACAAAGGGTGTCTTGGTCTCCTTGGACTGTCATAACAAAGGCTTACAAATTGCGCAGCCTACACAACAGAAACAGATTGTCTCACAGGCCAGGGGGCTGGAAGTCTGAGGTGTGTCAGCCAGGTTGGGTCCTTATCATGCCTTTCTCCTGGGCTTGCAGATGGAGGATCCCTGCCCTTCATCAGGCCCCCAGCCCAGCAAGGCGAGAAGATCCAATGAGCCCAGCAGGGCCTCATTGAGAGGCACAGGAAGGTGCAGGCTGAAGCTGGCTCCCTGAAAGCTGGTTTCCAGGGGTGAGGAGGGTCAGGGAGAGCCCATGGCCAGGCAGGGAGGCCAGGGACAAGTCAAGTTTGGGCAATAATCCCTGAAGGAGGAGGCAGATGGAGGCTTGTGTAAACCCCACGCCCACAGCCACTATCTTCCAGGCTGAGTCCCATACCATCCCACGCCCCCAGACTTTGAACCCAAGGATTCCTGGAAGCCTTAATGGTTTCTAGGCCTCTGAGTCTTCTGCAGAGGCATTCTCACCCACCACCCACCCAACTCTCCCAGGCCTGCAGGCCTACAGGAGCCCACGCCAGCAGGGACACTCAGGCAGATATCTTCATCAGTCATTCACTGGAGGAAGTCCCTAGAATTTCCCCTCTCACCCTCTCTCAATTCTGTGTTTCAGGCCAGGTGAAGCAGACTGCCCCCAAAACAGGACTCCTATTTTGCAATATACAATGAGCCCTTGTTTTCATATAATACTATCTCATATTTATGAAGCACTTACTAAGTGCCAGTTACTGTGTTGAGCATTTCATTACCCCACTATCTCATTTACTCCTCTACACACCCCTGTAATGTAGGTAGCATTACAACCATATATATATTTTATTTTATTTATTTATTTTTGGCTGTGCTGGGTCTTTGTTGCTGCGACGGCATCTCCCCAGTTGCAGCAAGTAGGGGCTGCTCTTTGCTGCGGTGCATGGGCTTCCCATTGCAGTTGCATCTCTTGTCGTGGAACACGGGCTCTAAGGCGCCCAGGCCTCAGTCGTTGAGGCATGTGCGCTCAGTAGTTGCTGCTTGTGGGCTCTAGAGCACGGGTCCAGTGGAGGGTGCTCCTCCGTGCTGCTGGTAGACTTTGGTGAGAGGAGCCAAGGAAGTTTATCTGAGTTCGTTGGGAGTGGGAAGGATGGGCAGCTGGGTCTCCCTCTGGGCTAGGGTCTTCTGATCCTTCTGGGGCAGGAAGGATCCCCCCTGCTCTGCACCAGATGTGGGACCTGGAAAATTCTCAAAGCTCCCTACTTCCCCTTCCCTCCTGCTGAGATGTCATGGCTCCCAGAACAGTCTTGTCACCTCAAGAGCTGGGTCCTTCCAGAGTCTTACCACATAGTGGGGCCTGGGGATCTCTTGAGTTTCAGGGGCTGTGTGAGGGGGCGCTTCTAGGGAGGGAGGGAGAAGCCTCATGGCCTCTGGCATCAGACAATGAGGACTTGAGGGAGAACATCTTGTGGTAAGGGCTCAGCCTGGTGCCACGACAGGGGGATGTCCCCAAAGACCACCTAAGCCACTGGCAAGCACCTATATTCATCACTGGGACCAACCTCATGCCACCCCCACCAGCCACAACATGGTCCCTTGGGGCCCAGGCTTCCCCTCCTGACTTCCTGCACAGTCACAGCCCACCACCGTCACACCCTGGGGTGTCAGCCACGGGCAGGGCGCTGGTCGCCACAGCCCTGTGGCTGACTTAAACCCTCCACATCCCTGTGGGCAAAACCCTCAACCTGGAGAGCTGACCACCGGCACATTCGCTGCACATGCTCTGAGGCTAGAAGGAAGAAGCAGAGGGAAGAGCCAGTCTTTCCATCGACCAACTTGATACTTTATTCCTGGTTCCTTCTAACCTCCCAGGGGAAGGGGTGAGCCCGACAGAGTGAATTCAGAGAGGGCAGGCCCCTGTGCTCGTTAGAATGACGTTGGTCTCATGACAGGGTGGGGTGGGGGACAGGAAGAGCTGACGACAATCATGAGTCTTATCACCCTCTTCTCAGGCCAGCCCATGGGCAGCCCTCCACCTGTCTAATCTCCTGTCCCTCTCTCTCCCTGGGACTATCACCCTGTACACATGCTGAAATGAGCCAGAGATGAGGTGAAGTGCCCAAAGTCACATGCTTGTTGTTCAGTCACTCAGTCATGTCTGACTCTTGGCGACACCATGGACTTGCAGCATGCCAGGCTTCCCTGTCCATCACCAACTCCCAGAGCTTGCTCAAATTCATGTCCATTGAGTTGGTGATGCCATCCAACCATCTCATCCTCTGTTGTCCCCTTCTCCTCCCGCCTTCAATCTTTCCCAGCATCAGGGTCTTTTCCAATGAGTCAACTCTTCGCATCAGGTGGCCAAAGTATTAACAGTTTCAGCTTCAACATCAGTCCTTCCAATGAACACCCAGGACTGATCTCCTTTAGGATGAACAGGTTGGATCTCCTTGCAGTCCAAGGGACGCAAAAGCTTTCTCCAACACCACAGTTCAAAAGCATCAATTCTTTGAAACTCAGTTTTCTTTATGGTCCAATTCACATCTGCACATGACTACTGGAAAAACCATAGCCTTGACTAGATGGACCTTTGTTGGCAAAGTGACGTCTCTGCTTTGTAATATGCTGTCTAGACTTTTCACACAGTTGGGAAGCAGGATTTTCTGTCCTGCAGCTTTACTGAATTTGTTCAAACAGCCTTTTTGTGGAGGCTTATGGGTTTTCTATATATATTCTATAAATCTGCAAATAGAGACAGATTTACTTTTTCCTTTCCAACTCAGATGCCCCAAATGGGAGTTGGAGGGGCTGTCTGAACCCGTCTCTTTGAGGCCACGCTCTGTGCCCCTCTCCAGGTCAGTCTTTCAATGCAGCGCCCCGGTTGGACCAGGTCTGACCCAGAAGACTGGGGCAAGCCAAGTAGGAACTTTGGTTGCAATAAAATGTACGTCCTCAGAACGTCAGGATGCTATGCTCAAAAGGTACCTGGAAAAATGATCCTGGAAAATCCTGTGCTTTGTGTTTCTTGGGCCATGAATGGTCTACCTCCACGAGGCTGGAGGAGCAGAAGTGGTCTTTCACCCCATCAAGGAGAACCACCTCCTACAAGGCAACCAGGAGATGTTTCTGTTCTTTGGGAAGTTGGAAGAGTCCCTTGGGGAGCCAGCTGAGGCTTGTTTGTCTCCACACACTCCCTAATCTTCTCACCAAGGGCCTGGGACCCACGGCTGCTGGTGGTTGAGGAATATGTCACAGCTGTTCCCAGTCACTCCCTACCTCCCATTCAGGAGGCCAGATACCCTATGGGGGTGAAGGAGCAGTTGCTAAGCAAGACCTATGACAGTCTGCCTGGGACACAGGACAACATGGTGTACAGAAAACCAGGAGCAGTCACAGAAGCTACCAAGCACCTCTTGACGCCATGTTCCTGGGACACTCTCCACATCCCTGTGCTGCATGGCCTCCATCTTCCTAACATCTGGGGACTCATTCATCAAATACCTATTTACCGCATGCCCATCATATGCCACATACCAAGCTAGGAGAGAGCTGAAAACAAGGCAGGCCCTGCTCCTGCCCTCAAGGAACTTTACAGTTGAGTGTAATGGGATAGGATGGGGACACAGAGGTGGGATCTGACTCAGGTGCCTCTGCCAATCCCGTGGGCTCAGGGGAGGGCTCTGAGGAGCGGACCTGGAAGTTGAGGCCTGAGTAGGAGTTTGGGGGATAGAGAGAGCTTTGAGCAGAGGGAACAGAACAGGGTGGATGAAGGCCCAGGAGAAGCCAATAAGTTTAAGAGCCAGAAAGAAAAAGCTTCAGCAGGGCTGGGGCCTCACCTGGGAGGGATGTGAGCCAGAGAAGAGGGAAGCAGAGGTCAGGCCTTGCTCCAGCATTCTTCCCGGCACTTCTTCCATGTGCGGGCTCTCTGCAGTCCCAGCACAGGGAGGGGGCCTCCGTGGGAAGTGACCTGTTGTCTGGTTCACCAGTGTCCTCAGAGCCTGGCATAGCGCCTAGCACAGGAGCTCGATGTATGAGTGGTGAATGAATGAATGAGAGAACGAATGAACCAACGGCCAGTGAGAGTCTGTGTCTCTGCTGTGACACAGCCAGACTCCCCTGTTCCTATTTCTAAATGATTGACATCAATTCTGGAAGATGCCAGTGGTCTTCAGACTTCCCAACCTGGAGATCCAGCAAAGGGACTGGGACTCGCCAGGGAGCATGACTTTGAAATCCAATGTGGGGCCTAGAACCTTCACAACAGCATTATCGACTCAATGGTCTGAGCAAAGTCCAAGAGACAGTGAAGGACAGGGAAGCCTGGCGTGCTGCAGTCCATGGGGTCACAAAGAGTTGGACATGATTGAGCAATTAAACAACAAAAAAGATGATCTTGCTTTTTTCTTTTGGGATTTATGCCAACAAACAATGACACTATTATTAAGCATGTAAGGTGTCCAACCACAAGAGTCCTTTGGTTTGGAGAAATGAAAGCATCCTTCCCATTGCCTTTAGGGACTTTCCATGTGGTTCAGTGGTAAAGAATCCGCCTGCCAATCCAGGACACCTGGATTTGATCTCTGGGTTGGGAAGATCCCTTGGAGAAGGAAATGGCAACCCACTCCAGTATTCCTGCCTGGGAAATCCCATGGGCAGAAGATCCTGGCGGCTACATGTATGGGGTCACAAAGAATCAGGCACAACTGAGTATACGACTCCTCTCCTCTCCCATCACCTTCACAATACAAGTGGGAGATCAGGCTAGAGGGAAAAGCCAAATCCTGAAATACAGTTTAGCCACTATTTTTGAGAAAACAGGAAGAAAAAAAAAAGTTCCAACTAAGAAAAATACCACCTCTGCTTAAATTCTAGGAGGGGAAGGGAGACACTAAAGCAATGAACCTCATGGGTAGTAATTTAATAACATATAAAGGGGACTTCCTTGGCAGTCCAGGGGTTCATACTTCCATGGCAGGCGGCATGAGTTCGATCCCTAGTCGGGGAACTAAAATCCTGCATGCTGCACAGCACCGCATGGCCAAAAAACATTTTTTAAGGAAAACACACGGGCTGGGATGGAGTAGTACAGGGCAGTGCAGTGTGTGATGGGGCGGATGCATCTGAGGGTCCAGGGGTTCAGGGAAGGCCCTCGTGAAAGAAGACTCTCCAGCTGAGATGCACACCTGGAAGGGGTAGAAGAAGGGGGACAAGAAGAGATCTGGACACCCCCTAGGAAGGGAGGGACAGCCTGGAAGAATCAGGAATGGCTTGCCGGTTCGTGGGAGGGCAGAAGTGACCAGGGTGGGGTGTAGGTGAGTGAGGCAGAGCTGGAGACGTGATGCTCTGTGTAGGGCCTCTCTCCCTGTGATCTTCATCCTTGAGGTCCCTCAGATTTGAAAAAGCCTGTTCCCCAGCCTGCTCATTCAGAGTGGATCTGGAGCGGCTGCGTGGGCAAGACAGAAGCCAGAAACCTTCTAAATGTTCAAAGGAACGGTCCTTCCAGAGAAACCACTGGCCCTCATGACTTAACGGCCTAGCACTGCAGTCTGGACTTTTATGGGAGAGAAATATTTCTATCTCATTCAAGCCGTTGCTCTTCTGGGTTGGCTAAACTTAGAAGGTGAGCTCAGCTGTCTATGTTGTCATTTTGTCTGACAGGTTTCCAGATTCTCTTCTGCCTCCGGCCAAAGAACTTCTAACAAAACCGCTGACTCCAACAGGCTCTCTATTTTTTTTTTAATGATTTATTTTGATTACTGAATTTCTTAACTTTTGCACCAGATGAGTACCTTACTTGCCTCACTCTAATGTCTAACTCTGGGTTTCACCAGGTGGCATAATGTCCAAGCTTGTGCTTAATTTTTTAAAATTATGATTTGCTTATTTATTTGGCTGCCTTGGGTCTTAGTTGTGGCACACAGGATCTTTATTGCATCATGCAGAATCTTTTCATTGCACCCTTCGGGCTCAGTAGTTGCAGCTGTCGGTCTTGGTTAGCCCTTGGCATGTGGAATCTTAGTTCGCCGACCAAAGCAGATTCTCCACCACCGTGGAAGTCTCACAGGCTTTCTTGAATTAAAATCACATGCGGGAAAACAAGAACAACAACAAAAAAAAAAATCCAACTCAAAACTGGGCAAAGGACTTGAACAGACATTCCTCCAAATAAGATAGACAAATGGCCTCTAAGCCCACCATCACTAACCATCATCAGGGAAACGCAATCAAAACTACAATAAACAAGATACGTCACACCCATTGGGATGGCTATTATTTAAAAAAAAAAAAAAAGGTAGAAAATAACTGTTAGTGAGGATGTGGAGAAATTGGAACCCTTATGCACCGCCAGTGGGAATGGAAAATGGTGTAGCGGCTCCTCTGAAAACAGTATCACAGGTCCTCAAAAGATTAAACACAGAATGACCCTACGATCCAGCAATTCCTCTTCTAGGTTTACACCCTAAAGAATTGAAAGTAGGGATTCAAAGAGACATTTGTGCACTCATGTTCACAACAGCATTATATACAATAACAAAAGGTGGAAGTGACTCAAAGGTACATCAGCAGATGGGTGGATAAATGAGATGTGGTCCATCCCTACAATGAAATACTCTGCAGTCTTAAAAAAGGCAGGAAATTCTGACACTTTACAACATAAACTTCGAGGACATTATGCTAAATGAAAGAAGCCAAAAAAGGAACAAAAAGACAAATACTGTACGATTCCACTCGGGTGAGGTAACCTAGTCAAATTCATAGAGATGCAAAATAATGGTTGCCAGAAGCTGGGAGGTGAGGATGGAGAATGAGTGTTTAATTGGAGCTCTGCTCAGATGGTAGAGAATCTGCCTGCAGTGCAGGAGACCTGGGTTCGATCCCTGGGTCAGGAAAATCCCCTGGAGAAGGGAAGGGCACCCCACTTCAGTATTCTTGCCTGGAGAATTCCATGTACAGAGGAGCCTGGCAGGCTACAGTCCATGGGGTCGCAAGGAGTCGGACACAACTGAGCGACTAACACTTTTACTTTCCCTTTCCAGTTTCGTAAGAAGAAAAAAATTCTGGGGATGGTTGGTGGTGAAAGTTGCAAAAGTATAAATGGACTTTAGGGCCACTGAATTGCAAATATAAAAGTGGTAGACATGTGTTTTGTTTTTTTGGCTGCAGTAGATTTTTGTTGCTGCTCTCAGGCTTTCCCTAGATGTGGCAAGCAGGGGCTGTTCTTTGCTGCGGTGCTCAGGCTCCTCCTTGCAGTGGCTGCTCCTGTAGCAGGGCATGGGCTCTATGGTGCGCCAGCTTCAGTAGTTGCAGCTCCCAGGCTCTAGAGTACAGGCTCAGTAGTTGTGGTGCATGGATCTAGCTGCTCCAAGGGATGTGGAATTTTCCAGGAGCAGGGATCGAACGATGACCCCTGTATTGGCAGGCAGATTCTTATCCACTAGACCACCAGAGGGGCTTCCTAGGCACTAGTGGTAAAGAACCTGTCTGCCAATGCAAGAGACGTAAGAGATGTGGGTTTGACCCCCAGGTCGGGAAGATCCCCTGGAGGAGAGCATGGCAACCCACTCCAGTATTCTTGCCTGGAGAATCCCACGGACAGAGGAGCCCACCGGGCTACAGTCCGTGGGGTTGCAAAGTCAGACACAACTGAAGAGACTTATGTTACGTTTTATACAACTGAAAATAAATTTTTAAAAAATTAATTAAAAAAAATTACATGTGGAAGAGACATTTCTTCAGGTACTGGAATCAAGTGACAAGCCGTGACACACTGCTCTAAGTGCCCACAGACATGTATGCATGATCACAGAGACATTTGGACTTGAGAGTCTCTGGAAAGGATATGTGCTGGCCAGGTAGCCCTGTGCCGACCACTCCAAGTCACTTTACCTGCCTGTCTACGGAAACATTGGAGGTTGGAACTCCAGACGGAGTGAGGGAAAACTCAGGTGAGAGTTTGTATTGCCTGTTATTGTTGCCAATGGCCTGGGAAGTCTGTGTGTCCGTCTTGCAGGGAAGAGCTGGTGAAGTCATGATGTGGAGGACAGTAACACTCACCCAGTATACCATGCGCCCCTTCATGTCCCGACTCCACGTGACTAGTTCTGTCCAATGTACCACAAGCAGAAGTGACCTGTGTCATTTCTGGGCTGAAGCCACTCGTGGAACCACCACTGGTCTGGGTCCCCGAGAAACAATGTCAAAATAGAGGCCCCACTGTGACCCATGACGAACAGGTAGTGTGAGCAAGTCAGCAAGAAATAAGTCTTCATGTCAGACCACCGTAATCTGGGAGTTAATTTGTTGCTGCAGCACAACCTTGTTTATCCTAATACATGTGCTGTGACTGGTGGGAAAGGTTTTCTCAGGTTCACAAGCTCCAGGTGGGAGCCACAGACCACAGCCCTAGTTCCACCCCTCTAAGCTAGAAATCTCAGAAAAAGCACATGCCTTCCCTGGGCTTAGGTTCCCCAGCTATTCCATTTTTATCCTACAAATTAGAAAGTTCATATTATTCAACATATAGGGGGAAAGACAGGTGCTGCTTAAAAATTCAGGAGGGCAGAGGTGAGCGCTTGCCTCTGACTTGAACCCTCCTGGCCTTTTATTTCCCCAGGTGTCCCTGCTGGGGCTCTGAATCATCCATGGTTTCTAGGGTTGGGCTTGAGATGGAAATAAAGGAGCCACGGGACTCAGGAACTTTAAGAGCATTCCTTTATCACTGGACCCTGGTGTCAGGGGTCAAGAAGAGAAGGGCTCATTCACTCCCCACTATCACAGCTTCAGCCTCATCTACAGGGCCCGGCCTGAGACCCCCCAAGCCCCTTGCTGAGGGGGCCTTTTAATGCTGACCTTGACCCCAGCCTGCTTTGGGGACCCTCACCCCCAAAAGAGCCACACTCAGTGCTGGATCCACCCCACCCGGCACACGCTGTCAGAGGCGTCCTTCCCCAGATGAGGAGGGCGAGGCTGAGGCCAGGGCACCTCTGAGATTCTAAGGGCATCAGCAGGACAGACCCAGCACATATGGGAATCTGGGGCTGCAGGGAGCACTGAACTTTACTTACAAACGTGTCACAGAATCCCCTCACCCCAACCCCAGGGGCCCTTCTGTGTCCCCAGGAAGGAGACAGGCTGGGGCCCACCCACTGGCCCAGCCTAGGAAGGAAGGTGGGGCCTGAGTCCACCTCCAGCCAAGACTGGGCAAGGCTCCCCTCTCGTGGGCACCCCTGCCAGAGGGGAGAAGCTGAAACGGCAGGAGCACCGTTCACCTCCAAGTGGCCAGTCCTCAGGGCTTTGGCTTGGGGGACCGGGGTCGGGACATGGAGGAGGGTTCTGACCAGACTGGGGTCGGGGGTGGGACTCGCGTTGGCACAGCCTAGGGAATGAAGAGAAAGGTCTCAGAGGGGGCCTCTTTGGGATGGGTTCCCCCCATATGCAGCCTCATCCCCTTCTGGATCTCAGAGTTGGAGTCAGCTTCCAGGGCACAGTGGGGAGCAGTGGAAACTGGAGAGGTGCTGGGGGTCAGGGCCAGGGATATGGGAGCCCACAGAGAGAGGCTTCCAGCTTCTGCACCCCACCCCAATCCCTCCCCCAGAGACTCTGCAGTCCCCAGGCTGCTCCAAGGTGTCTGCCCCCCCCAGGGCACCCTGGGCGTACCAGGTGAGGAGAGCCGGTGGCTGACAGCTTCTGATGGTGGGCCTCAGAGGAGACACTGGACCAGAGGTCCAGGGTCTTGGGAGCTGAGCTTTTCTCAGACTTCGGAGGGATAATGTCCCAGCCCAGCAGGCAGTGCTGTGGAGAGCAAGGGATTAAGGCGCCTGGCTGGGGGTGGGGCTCCCCACTGACCAGGCAAGCCCAGGGAGGGGCTGCACCTCTCCTCCAGGATTGGCAGCCTCCTCTAGGACAGGGCTGTGTCCCCCATGAGGGTGGAGGGACCCCCCCCGCAAATAATCAGTGTCTCCCATGACTGAGGCTCCCCCAGGGCAGAGGTCTGTGTCCACCACTGTTCCCCTGGGCCTCCCTTTCCTAATCCTGTGGACCCAAACCACAGATGGGCGGAGGGAAGGCTGTGGATGCTGATGGAGCACATCCTGTGTGCCAGGCTCTGCTCCAGGCCCCTAACAAGTACTGACTCACTGACCTGCCCCCCGCTTACCCCATAAGCCTGAGGACAGTACAATGGACCCATTTTACAGATGAGCAAACAGACTTTCCTCAGTACTCCTTCTCCTCGCTTCCACTCCAGCATCCTCGGGCTCAACTGGGAGTGAGTGGGGTCCCCACTGACCCCTGTCCTACCCAGGAGACACAAAGGGTGGCTCTATGGGGGAGGCATCATGGAAGTATAAGACCCCAAGTTCTACCTGGCTGACCATGGAAAAGGCACCTCCCCTCTGCCTCAGTCTCCTCTTCTGTAAATTGGAATAACAGCAGGACCTCTACTCTCTGGAGAAGGAAATGGCAACCCACTCCAGTATTCTTGCCTGGAGAACCCATGGACAGAAGAGCTTGGCAGGCTACAGTCCATGGGGTCACAAGTGTCGGACACGACTTAGCGACTAAACCACCGCCACTGCACTCTCTGTTGCTTGACCCCACAAGATAAACCCCCTGAGGACTGTGCACACGGCACACAAAAGCATGAGAAATCAGACCCTTCTGCATTATGCCAGCTCATGGGCAGACAGGGGCTGGGTGGGGAGCCTGACCTCCATCAGGGAACAGGAACAGCACAGGTGACTTGAGTGGCCCAGTCTGAACTCCAGAGACTGGGGTCCTTGAGCCCAGCATCGCTGTGTGGCTCTGGGACAGTCCTGGCCCTCTCTAGGCCTCAGGACACAACCGAGGACTGGGCCAGACAGGGGGCAGCCCTACCCGCATCCTCACCCGGGGCAGCGCCAGTGTGTCGGAGGCGTCGAAGCTCTTCCGCCGATGGATGCGGTGCCGGTGTGGGGGATCCAGGACGGACAGTGGGATGCTCACCCTGGGGGTGGCGACAGTGGGGGCACTCCTGCAGGTCTCTCCAGGCTGCGATGCCCGACCTGCCCCCAAGACCACAGGCCCCAGGCTCTGCTCTCCTCTGCCACCGCCCCTGTGACTCCCCCAGGTGTCCTGCCCACTCAGGCCGCTCACCTGACCTGCGCTGGCTCTGCCAGGGTCCCCGCACCCCACTGGGCCCGTGGCTTCCTGCACAGGCGGCAGGGGGTGCCAGGATCCGCAGGCACCAGAAACAGGCGCCGGTTGACACGGTAACAGTACACGCCTGTGAGACCAGAGAGGAGCAGAAGTCCTTTCTCAGCCGGGGAACCTAGACCCCCTGGACCCCAACCACACAGCCCACCAGCCCCTGCACAGCTCCAGTGGCCACATTCACAGGCCCACCCACGTGTACACGGAGCGTGCACACATACACGTGCTCACACACAACGACACTGAGCACCGCTTCTACTCAAGCATGACACATGCGTGCACACGTGCTAGCATCTTCATACATTCAAGTGTCATCTGTGCACACTCAGAGCACTGCTTCATATAGTCACATTTGTGGACATATACGGTGTGTTTATACTTGTAATCACACATACACAGTGCACACACATCTATGTCCACGTGAACACACCTCACACACGCATATACATACATGGATACAAACACTGTACGTTGCATGTACAAACCCACAACATAGACTCAGATGCTCACATGACTGAGCCGGAACCCCCCACCTCAGATGACCCATATGCAGAGAGGAGAGGAAGGGGGTGCGGGGCATGTGGGAAGCAAGGCGGTTGGGGAAGCTGGCAGTGAGTGCACAGGGCTGGCCCTACTCCCCATGAGGCCAGGCCTCAGCTCACCCCCACCCCTTACCCAGGGCTCACCATGCCCTGTCAGGACACCAGGCTCCCTCCCCGAGTCCTCAACACTCAGCTGCTTCCCCAGGCCCCCAGGCCTTGGCTGGGCTCTGAGGTAACCAAGTGTTTACACTCACATTCGTGGTCCTCCTCCACAGCATCACTCTCCTGCAGGCCTAGGAAGTGGGGTCTGTGAGGGCGAGAGGGTGAGCAGGCCAGGGCAAGAAGGCGAGCAGGCCTGAGCCTCCCTGCCCACCCTGTGCCTGCCCCTGCTCACTCAGGGCCACTGCAAATACACTCCTCCTTGTTGGCTTCCCGGAACTTCTGCAGCTTCGAGAAGAAGGCCTCAGGCTTGCTGGTGACGGCAAAGGTGTTGTCCAGGGACCCTGGGGGGACAACGCACAAAGGAGCTGCTGTGTGGCCAAGATTCAGGGGGTGCTTAGCTCTGGCAATCCAGGCCACTGAGTCGTGTACAGACCTGGAGGGGTCCCTCAACTCACGTGACACATGTATACCCAATCGTCTGTGCAAAAAGTATTTATAGAGCACCTGCTACAAACCAGACACTGTTTCACGTGCTGGGGAAAGAACAGCAACCAGACCAAGCCTCCACTCTTTTGAGGCTTACATTCTAATGCAGCCACAAACCAGTCGCTAAACAAACCTGAGATACCAAGTGGAAAGGTGACACCTATCAGGCAGGAGGAGAGAGTCAGGAAACAGCTTGGACGGCAGACGGGCCAGAGGGAGCTTCCCTGAGGATGTGACACCTGAGTGGAGACCTGATGAGGGAGGGAGGGAGCCATGGGGACATCCCAGGCAGACAGAGGAGCAAATGCAAAGGCCCTGGGGCAGGTGTGTGCTGGTACACTGGAGTCATACTCAGGAGGTGAAATGCGCAGAGCAGTGAGAGCAGAGATGTGACTGGGAAACCATTGATGGGTTTGGGGACAAGGAGTGATATGATCACATCAGCCATGCGCTTTTAGAGTACTCCTCTTCTGGCTGCAGCAAGGTGAGAAGCAGGCATACCAGTTAGGGGACTACTGCAGGCATCCTGGTGGAGACAAGACGGTGAATTCTAGAAACATGTTGAAGGCAGGGCTACCAGGATGTATGTATGAAAAGGAGAGGAAAAATCAAGGCTGATCTCCAGATTATGGCCATTAGCACCATGAACAGAGCTGCCGCCAAGAAATGGGAAAGACTATGGGAGGGTGGACCAAGAGCCATGGAAGGCAGGACCTTGATTTTGGACCTGAGATTAGTCTAGGACAGCTAATGAGCCAGGCAGAGAAGAAAGTCAGATACACAAGTCTGGAATTCAGAGCAGCAGCATGGGTTAAGTGGGTGAGAAGAGGGTGAGGAGAATCTTAACACTGATGGGGCCTAGGGAGTTTGGAGGTTGGAACAAGGAAGGAAATGAGGCAGAGGAAACTGGATGGAGCTACCAGGGAAGTGGGGAAGAGCCAGGGGATGCCCAGGTTTGGAAGCCAAGGGAAGAAAGAGCTTCGGGGAGGGAAGTGGGAGTGGTCGCTGTGTCCATGCTACTCAGGGTCCAAAAAGTGTGTGGACTGAGAACTCAGCTGGGAGCTGGTAATGCAGTGGTCACAGCTAACCTGGGGTGGTGTAAGGGACTAAAGCCTGATTTTAAGAAAAAGTCAGGGAGAGAAAATGGAGATGGTGAATCAAGATGGCCTTTAGAGTTTCATGATAAAGAAAAGCAGAGAACATGGGTATTAACTAGAAACAGGAGGGGAAGTCACAGACTTAATCAGTTCTCATTAATACTCCCAGCTTTACCCCAACCGGATGTGAGATTTGCTAAGCTTTTCAGTCTCTTGGCCCTCAGCCTTCTCATCTGTCAATGGGGACAGTAATAGTCTCCACCTGATCAGATGATTGTGAAGAGTGAAGAAGTTAATGGTAGGAAAGCTCTTGGGACAGGGCCCAGCACAGGACAAGTGCTCCGTGCAATCAGTTCTCATTAATACTTCCCAGTGTTCATATGCTGACGGAGCAGAATGACGGTGGAGGGAGGACAGGAGAGAATCACAGGAAGCAAGAGCTTTGGGAATCAAGAAGGAACGGGGCCAAGCACACAAATGCACAGACAGACTGGAGACAGGAGCTCAGAAAGGAGGAGAGAGGTGCACACGGACACAGGGACCATGTCCCCTCCGCAGGGGCCCAGCAGCCCCACAGAGCCCCTGCCTTGTGGCAGGAACTCAACTTCTCCAAGCATCAGTTTCCTCCTTCATGAAAATAATGATCCAACAGCCCAAGTTCTGAAGGCTGTCCACTCACTCCTTCAACCAGTGTTGGTGTGCTGGCCCTGTTCTAGGCTCAAGGAACACAGCACAAAAAGACAGCCAGGCCCCTGCTCCAACAGAGCTCATGAGCCAGACAAGAAACAAGCAAACAAGATGATTTCTGAGAATGAATGAACGAAGAACACAAAAGTAGCTGATGCTTACAGGCAAGGATGCAGGGGCAGTGTTCCTCCGACCCTGTGCTCATGCAAGGCACCTAATATTTGAGCTGAGTGCTTGGTGATGAAAAGGAACCAGCAGGTGTGAATCTGGGGAAGTGCATTCACAGCAAAGGGAAGAGGGACTTGCATAGCAGTCCAGTGTTTAAGGCTCCATGCTTCCAATGCAGGGGGCATGGGTTCAATCCCTGGTCGGGGAACTAAGATCCCACATGCTGCACAACACCGCCAAAGCAAAGCAAACAGCAAGTGCAAAGGCAGGTGGCCATGAGCACACAGCTGGTTCAAGGACCAGCAAGGAGGCCAACAAGGCTGGAGCGAAGAATCAGAAGATAGATGGTTAGAGATTATGTCACCGGGCCAGCAGAGGCCAGATCTTACCTCAGAAGTCTAGATAACGATTTTGGATTTACTCTAAGTGCTAGCTTCCTAGGTGGTGCTAGTGGTAAAGAATCTGCCTGCCCAATGCAGGAGACGTAAGAGACCTGGATTTGATCACTGGGTTGGGAAGATCCCCTGGATGAGGGCATGGCAACCCATTCCAGTATTCTTGTCTGGTGAATCCCATGCACAGAGGAGCCTGGCAGGCTACATGGGGTCGCAAAGAGTGAGGCACAAAGGAAGTGACTTAGCACACACACTAAGTGCTAAGTATTCTGAATGACATGATCTGATTCCCAGGTTTCAAAATTCATTCTGGCTGTTGAGTCAAAAATTGATGATAATGGGGTTGGAAAGAGGCCAGAGAGCATTCAGCCAGGAAGCAACTGAGGTTGCTGGGGGAGTGAGGGGAAACGTAAAGAGACGATACACATACAGTTTCCCAGGGCCTGGCATACAATAAATGCCAAAAAAATAAGGTAGCTCTCATTCGTGCAACAAACACTGTCTCTTTGCTTTTCACTGTGCCAAGGGCCGAGGCCGGAGACGTGGTACTGAAGATGATCCCACCTGGTGGGGGCTCAGGCAGGTGCATAAGCAAGCTAGGGCCCCCACCCCCAATCTCCAGGCCCTGGGGAGGGCCACACCTGCAATCCAGTCATAGCCCAGGTAGGGTCTCAGGCGCCAGCTCTTCTCAGGCACTGGAGACTCCTTTTCGGTCACTCTTGGCTGAGGAGGGAGGCAAAGAGAGACAAGGTTGTGCCAGCAGGCCCAGTCCAAAGGAGGCCCCACCTTGAGGGGAGGAAAGGGGCTATGTCTTAACTTACACCCTGACGTAGGCCCCAGGGTTCAGCTGAGGGCTTGGGGGCTGGAGGATAAGAGTTTGACCCCCCACTCTCCCCACCATGTGTGACTGTGAACAAGTCTGTCCTCTGAACCTCGGTCTTCCCATCTGCACAATGGGGCTGGTCACCTTCTTCCCAAAGTGCTCTCTGAAAAACTAATGGCCATAACTTATCAAGCACTCAGGCTGAGCAGGACACGACTCACAGCACCTCCCAGGAGTCTCTCACCCTGGAAGGGAAGCTGCCTGTGAGTGCATCTGTCAGAGGAGAAATTGAGGTTCAAGGAAGCCCCATCAATGGCTGCCCCACTCTCCCATATTACCTTGGACAACTTGCCCTGTCGAGCCAAGATGGACCTCAGAGCCTGGGCCTCCTGGGTTCCTGGACTGTCCAGCTCTGCTGAAAGCTCTGGGTCATTTGAGTCTGAGATGGCCAGTAAGGGAGTTGAGTGGGGCCTCGGTGGGCCCAGGGTCTCCTGGTGTAGGCATTTGGCAGGAAGGAGAGAGTTCATCCCAGAGCTGGGCTCGCCAGGCCAGTACCTATCACAGGGGTCACGAGGGTGGGCATCTTGTAGGCAGGAGGCTCTCGAGGCAACTGAGGACATCTCTTGGGACGATGGCACCTCCGAGTCGTAGCTGCTGCTCGAGTCCAGGCTCGACTGGAACAGAGAGGCTTGATCACCAGCCACCAACCCGCTCCTCATCCTGCTCAGCCTCTGCAGTGTCCCAGGCTATACCTCCCACGCTGGAACTCACGCAGTTTTCTCATCATCAGTAAAATGGGCACACTGCATAAGAGGACCTGGAAGGCCTGGATTCTGGCCTGAGGGTTAGGCAGCCCCCCTCTCACCCCTGGGACTTGGCCAAGGTGCTTACCTCTGAGGCTGCCTTGGCCACGGACCGCCGCACGGCATCCTGCCCGACCCACAGTTGCCTCAGGAGCTCCAGGTTGAGCTGCCGCAGCTGCACTAAGTCCCTTGTCTCCACCATCCTGGGCTTTCCACGACAGAGGTCACCGACTCCCAGACCACAGACTGCCCTCAGGGCTGGGTTCTCCTACCTGAAGCCAAGACAGAGAGCATGACAGCACTGAGGACGCTGCCCTTCGGAGCCAGAGTCCGAATCCCTACCCTGATATTCCCTAACTGGGAAACCTCGGGCAAGTTAATTAACCTCTCTATGCCTTAGTTTCCTCACCTGCCAAACAGACGATAATGCCATCAACCTCATAAAACTGTTGTAAGGACTGAAGGAGGTAATGAATATTATATTGGTGGTCCAGTGGTTAAAGACTCCACACTTCCAATGCAAGGGGCATGGACGGGTTCGATCCCTGATCAGAAAACTAAGATGCCACACTCAGACCCGCCAAAATATTTTTTAATTAAAAGAAAATCTTAGTCCAATACCTGGCACACACAATGAGCGCTCAATAAATTCTTATTATTGTTAAACTAGCCAGAGCATGTTTCCTGACATGTCAAAAGAGATTAATCTCTCCCCTTTAACAACCTTAACTATGAAATTATGACTAGTTTAATTTGTAGAAATCAACCCTGAATATTCATTGGAAGGACTGATGCTGAAGCTCCAATATTTTGGCCACCTGATGCGAAGAGCCGACTCACTAGAAAAGACCCTGATGCTTGGAAAGATTGAAGGCAGAAGAAGGATGAGATGGTTGGATGGCATTACCGACTCAGTGGATGTGAGTTTGAGCAAACTCTGGGAGATGGTGAAGGACAGGAAAACCTGGCATGCTGCAGTCCATGGGGTCACAAAGAGTCGGACATGATGAGCGACTGAACAATACCTTAATTTATAGTGGACAATTAGGGCAAGTCTACAAATATAAAACATTATAACTTTCGAATTCAACACAAATCAGATTTCTGAAGGGACTCGTCCTTCTCTCCTGCCCTCTCTTCTTCTTGTTTTTTTTTTTTTTTTTTTTAACAAATGAAGTTCAGAGAAATTAAAATACTAGCCCCAAGTCACACTGCTTGTAGTGGCATAGCCAGGATTTGAACCCAAATCTGGTTCCAGGGTCCATGGTTATGACAACCTTTCCCCAAACAGTGTGGAGGGGGGCATAGGAAGCCACCTCATTCTCCAGCCTTTGGCCTTCCAGGGATCTGGGCTCAAGGACACACTGATGCCTCTGGAAGAGATTTCAGCCGATTAGGGGAAGAGGCTTCATCTTCTCTCTTGAGCTCCAAGCCCAGATTCCTCCAACTAGAAATTCAGCCTCCCCCAGTACACACGATCCCTTTCTAACACTGGGTCCAGTCAGACACCCTGCTCTCAGAAACCCTGCCCTGACCCCAGCCCTTCCACCCACACTCCTCGCCTGTGGACCACCCACATCGGGGCCCCCTCCTCAAGGCCCGGCTGCAAGGGCTAAAGCAGAGAGACCCGCCCCCCACATACACCCAAACAGGGAAGGGAGAACAGTGGAGATGCGAGTACAGTGGTGGGTGGTGCAGACAAGTGGGGAAGACAGCCTGATCCCGGTCCCCGCCCTCATCTGACTGACGACTTTGGCCTCCATTTTCGCACAGCGTTAAAGAGGGAAAACCTCCGGCTCTGGAGGCTCTCTGGAAAGCTATAGCTGCGCCAAGGCGACGGGAAGGCAACGTTCAAAAGAGACACACTGGGGCAGCAGCAGTGCAGCGGAACACAGGGGCGGGAGGTCCCCTCCCGGGAATGGGAGACTCAGCCTCCCTCTTCTTTCCCATCACGGGACCAGGACGCTCCGTGGAAGTGCACGTGGAGCAGTCCGTCCAACCACTCCTCTCCAACCCCGGGGCCTGCCACTTCCGCACTCACCGCTGGGAAGTCGGGGAATCAAGCTGCCTGCCGCAGCCAGCGCTGCCAAGAGTTCCCCCAGGCCCACCTAACGCGTCACCAACTGGGGGCGGAGCCTGATCCGGGCGCCCTGATTGGACAGATGTGGGGCGGAGCCGAGACGCTCCTGGAAGCCGTTACTTCGCATCAGAAGCAGCCAGCGCAACATTGGGGCGGGGCTCAACGCTGATTGGTCAATTCCGAGACCCTGGTTCGATCGTCAGAATGCGGCGGGCGTCTTCTGGACCCCAGAAGACGGGCTCCGATTGGTCCGGACAAGGCCTCAGTCTTTTTCTCGTTTGGTTGCGGAAGTTTTAGCTTCTCGACCGGGAGTGTAAGCGGCGGCCAGCGACTCATGCTTTCATACTTTCTTTCGTGTACTTATCTCGCCTGTTTTGTGCCAGTAGGCACTATACTAATAAGCACTTCAGTTCAGTCGCTCAGTCGTGACCGACTCTTTGCGACCCCGTGGACTGCAGCACGCCAGGATTCCCTGTCGATCACCAGCTACCGGAGCTTGCTCAAACTCGTGTCCATCGAGTTGGTGATGCCATCCAACCACCTCATCTTCTGTCGTCCCCTTCCCCTCCTGCCTTCAGTCTTTCCCAGCATCAGGGTCTTTCCAGTGAGTCAGTTCTTCGCATCAGGTGGCCAAAGTATTGGAGTTTCAGCTTCAGCATCAGTCCTTCCAATGAATTTCAGGGTTGCTTTCTTTTAGGATTGACTGGTTTGATCTCCATGCAGTCCAAGGGACTCTCGAGAGCCTTCTCCAACATTACAGTTTAAAAGCATTAATTCTTCAGTGCTCAGCTTTCTTTATGGTCCAACTCTCACATCCATACGTGACTACTGGAAAAACCGTAGCTTTGACTAGACGGACCTTTGTCAGTATGGTAATGTCTCTGCTTTTTAATACGCTGTCTAGGTTGGTCATAGCTTTTCTTCCAAAGAGCAAGCATCTTTTAATTTCATGGCTGCAGTCACCATCTGAAGTGATTTTGGAGCCCAAGAAAATAAAGTCTCTCACTATTTCCATTGTTTCCCCATCTATGTGCCATGAAGTGATGGGACTGGATGCCATGGTCTTAGCTTTCTGAATGTTGAGTTTTAAACCAGCTTTTTCACTCTCCTCTTTCACTTTCATCAAAAGGCTCTTTAGTTTCTCTTTGCTTTCTGCCATAAGGGTGGTATCATCTGCATATCTGAGGTTTTCGATATTTCCTTGATTCCAGCTTGTATTTCATTCAGTTCAGCATTTTGCTTGATGTACTCTGCATAAAAGTTAAATAAACAGAGTGACAATATACACCCTTTTCGTACTCCTTTCCCAATCTGGGACCAGTCTGTTGTTCCATGTCCAGTTCTAACTGTTGCTTCTTGACCTGCTTACAGATTTCTCAGGAGGCAGGTAATGTGGTCTGGTATTCCCATCTCTTGAAAAATTTTCCACAGTTTGTTGTGATCCACACGGTCAAAGGCATTAGAGTAATCAATGAAGCAGAAGTAGATGTTTTTCTGGAATTCTGTTGCTTTTTCTATGATACAACGGATGTTGGCAATTTGATCTCTCTGGTTCCTCTGCCTTTTCTAAATCCAGCTTGAACATCTGGAAGTTCTCAGGTCGCATACTATTGAAGCCTCACTTGGAGAATTTTGAGCATTAGTTTGCTAGCATGTGAAATGAGTGCAGTTGTGCAGTAGTTTAAACATTCTTTGGCATTGCTTTTCTTTGGGGTTGGAATGAAAACTGACCTTCTCCAGTCCTGTGGTCACTGAGTTATCCAAACTTGCTGGCGTATTGAGTGTGGCACTTTCACAGCATCATCTTTTAGGATTTGAAATAGCTCATCTGGAAGTAGGAAAGAATTATGAGATGTCTCTGCCTGGAGAAGGGAGAGATAGCCTATGGGTAAGATATGAACACAGATAGCTATGATTTAGTCTGTAAAATATGGACAAGTTTATATGGTGTGCCTACTTTATGACAGATATTTTCCATATACCAATGTGTGCCAACCAACCTCATAAATGTGCTTTAAGATGAGTATTATTGTCCCATTTTACAGGCAAAAAGAAAACGAGCCCATGAAAGATGAAGTGACTTACACAGTAATCAGTGTGCTATATTCGAAATGGATAACCAATAAGGACCTACTATATAGCAGAGGACCCTGGTGGGCTATGGTCCATGGGATCACAAAGGGTCAGAGACAACTGAGCGACTACCACTTTCACCTCACTTCATATAGCACAGGAACTCTGCTCAATGTTATGTGGCAGCCTGGATGAGAGGAGAGTTTAGGGGAGAATGGATACACGTATATGTATGGCTGAGTCCCTTTGCTGTTCACTAAAACTATCAAAACATTGTTACTCGGCTATATCCTAATACAAAATAAAAAGTTAAAAAAAAAAGCAATCAGTATAATTCCCAATTAACAGAGGAAAGGAAAGGAAAGAAAGAAGAGTCATCTCATTAGATTCAGAAAAATCCACCAAGTGCTGTCCGTTTTTCTTAGTAGTTGGAAGTGGAGTGCCACAATATTTTAACTTGAAGCAGTGTTCCAGCATTTGACAAAATCTAACATTCATGTCTTATTAAAAAAAAAAAAACTTCCAAATAATCCAATTTTAAAAAGGGCAGAGAATCTGAATAGACATTTTTCCAAAGACATACAGATGGCCAACAGGTACATGGGAGGATGCTCATTATCAATAATAATCAGGAAAATGCAAATCAAAAGCACAGTGAGTTATTGCCTCACATGTGTTAGATTGGCTATTATCAACAAGACAAAAAATAATAAGTGTTTGCAAGGATGTGTAGAAAAGGGAACCCTTATGCACTGTTGGTGGAAAATCGATGCAACCACTGTGGAAAATCATATGGAGATTCCTCAAAAAATTAAAAATAGGAACTTCCTTGGCATTCCGGTGGTTAGAACTCCACCCTTCAAATGGAGGGGCCACAGGTTCGATCCCTGGTCAGGGAACTAGGATCCCACATGCTGCATGGCATGTGGCCAAAAAAAATTTTATAAAAAAAAAATTAAATTACCAATTTTTCAGCAATTCCACTTCTGGGTATTCATCTGAGGAAAACAAGAACACTGATTTAAGCACCTGCATATTCACTGAAGCATTCTTTACAGTAGCCAAGATATGGAAACAATCTAAGTGTCCAGTAGTGGATGAATGGATACAGAAAGTGTGTTATATATGTTACTAAATGCAAATCATGTGCCTGACATACAATCAGGCCAAACATTACCAAAACATTGGAGTTTAGAGTTATCACCACTTCAATTCAATATTACACTAGAGTTCTAGCCAGTCCAATAAGAAAAATAAGACATCTAGAATGGGAAGGAAGAAGAAAAACTGTCTATATTCACAGACAGCATGATAATAGAAAATCTCATGGTGTCTACAAAAAAACCTACTAGAATTCTTAGCTTTGCAAACTGTCAAAGTACAAGATGAATATACACAAATCAGTTCTATTTCTATAAGAAATCAGAAATTAAAAATGTTTAAATATCATTTAAAATAGCATCTATAAAAATAAAATATTTAAGAATAAATATGACCCCAAAAGTACACATATACTTTAAAAGTTATAAAACAGTGTTGAGAAAAACTAAAGACTAAACAATTAGAGAAACTGTGTTCGTGGCTTGAAAGATTCATGCAATCCCAATCAAAACCCCGATAAATTTCTTTGTTGAAATTGATTATTTCTAAAGTTGATGCAGAAATGCGAAGGAGCAACATATCCAGAGAAGAAAGTCAGATGACTTGCACTACCTGCTTCAAGACTTATGATAAAAGCTACAGAAAACAAGAAAGAGCAGTATTGGCTGTCAACACAGGCAAATAGATCAACAGAACAGAATAGAAAGTCAAGAAATTGTCCCACACATAAATGATGAATTAATTTTTGATAATGATGCAAAGGCAATTCAGTGGAGAAATGACAGGTGTTACAGCAAATGGTACAAGAACAACTGGATACTTAGACACCAAAAACACACACACCACAAAGCAAAACAAATTTCTGAAAACCCTCTTTGTACCATATTTGTACCATATGTAAAAATTAACAACTCAAATGAATCATAGATCTATTTGTAAAACCTGTAAAACTTCTAGAAGAAACCCTCAGAGAAAATCTTTGTGATACTGGATTAAGCAGAAGTTTCTTAGATATGACACCAAAAGTATAACCCCTAAAAGAAAGAATGGATAAATTGGACTTTGTCAAAATTAATAACTTCTATACTTTGAAAGACATTGTTAAGAAGATGGAAATGCAAGCCGTAAGACTGGAGAAATATTTGCAGATCACATGTCTAATAAAGATTTGTATCCAGATTATATAAAGAATTCTCAGGATTTCCCTGGTGGTCCAGTGGTTAAGAATCCACCTTGGAATGCAGGGGAGTTGCTGGGGAGGAGAGTTAGATCCCTGGTTGGGCAAATAAGACCCCACATGCCATGGTGCATTTAAGCCCGCACAGCCCAATTGCTGAACTTGCACACCACAACAAGAGTGTCTGTGTGCCACCACAAAAGATCCAGCATGTTGCAACTAAGACCTAATACCACCAAATAAATAAATATTTTTTAAAACTCTAACAACTCATAAGAAAACAACCCAGTAATTTGAAGTATATTTTATTTACCATACTGTGTTACTTTTCTACAGTGATTCAGTTATATATGTATATATATATTTTTCAGATTCTTTTCCATTATGGGGCTTCCCTTGTGGCTCAGACAGTAAAGTGTCTGCCTACAATGCGGGAGACTCGGGTTTGATCCCTGGGTCAGGAAGTTCCCCTGGAGAAGGAAATGGCAACCCACTCCAGTATACTTGCCTGGAAAATCCTATGGGATGGAGGAGCCCAGTAGGCTACAGTCCATGGGGTCGAAAAGAGTCAGACACAACTGAGCGACTTCACTTCACTCCACTCCATCCATATTTGATACCGCCAAATAAATAAATATTTTTTAAAACTCTTCAACTCATAAGAAAACAACCCAGTAATTTGAAGTATATTTTATTTACCATACTGTGTTACTTTTGTACAGTGATTCAGTTATATATGTATATATTTTTTCCAGATTCTTTTCCATTATATATTAATATAAGATATTGAATACAGTTCCCTGTGCTATACAGTAAATCCTTGTTGTTTATCTACTTTATATATAGCCATGTGTATCTATTAATCCCATACTCCTAATTTATCCCTCCCCCATCCCAACATTTCCCTTTGGTAACCATAAGTTTTTTCTGTCTATTAGTCTATTTCTGTCTTATAAGTAAATTCATTTGTATTAGTTTTCATTTTAAAATATTTATTAACTTGTTTATTTATTTGGCTGCATTGGGTCTTAGTGTGGCATGTGGGATCTAGTTCTCTGACCAGGGATCCAACCCAGGCCCCCTGCATTGGTAGCATGGAGTCTTAGCCACTGGACCACCAGGGAAGTCCATTTGTATTGTTTTTTAGATTGCACATATAAATGATATCACTTTACTTAGTGTGATATTTTTTAGGTCCATCCATATTGCTGCAAATGGCAATATCTCATTCTTTTTATGGCTGAGTAGTATTGCTATATATATAGAAGCCTGGTGGTTGCAAAGAGTCAGACACAACTGAGCGACTCACTTTTTCATATATATATGAAATGGACTTCTTTGTCCATTCATCTGTTGATGGATTCTTAGTTTGCTTCCATTTCAGGGCCAAAAAACAACCCAATTTTTAAAATGAGTAAAAGAACTGAACAGACATTTCACTAAAAATGAAATGCATACAGATGGTAACTAAGCACATAAAATATGCTCCACATCACAGAACTCTGCTCTCGAGGCTAGTCAGAGACTCCGCACAGCACCCTTACCCACCATGAATACCTGTAGCACCAGCTTTCATCCCAATCTGGCTTTCTAGAGTCTTCTCTAGACAGATGTATTGGGTTGGCCCAAAAGTTCATTCAAGTTTTTCTGTTATATCTTATGGAAAAACTCAAACAAACTTTTTGACCAACCCAATAAAATAAAACCACAATGAGACATCACTGCATAACTCTTTCTGTGTCTAAAATGATGGCATGTGAAATCAAAGACCCTTTATGCCAGTGTTGGCAAAGATGAAGAATAGACCCTATAAGGCTCTGCTAGTGGGAATGTAAAATGGTACAACCACTTTAGAAAACAGTTTGGCAGTATCTTAAAAAGTTAAATATAAATTGACTGTAAGACCCAGCAATTCCAGTGCTAAGTATCTATCCAAGAGAAATGGAAACATAAGTCTATGCAAAGCCTTGTGTAAGAATGTTCCTGGCAGCATTATTCATCATAGTCACCAAAAAAGGGGAAATAATCCAAATGTCCATCAGCTCACAAATGGACAAACTAAATGTGGTATCCGTACAATAGAAGTGCTTCTCCAGTGGCTCAGCGGCAAAGAACCCACCTGCCAGTGCAGGAGACACAGGCAACAGTGGTTCAATGCCTGGGTCAGGGTGATCCCCTGGAGGAGGGCATGGCAACCCACCCAAGTAATCTTTCCTGGAGAATCCCATGGATGGAGGAGCCTGGCAGGCTACAGTCAGTGGGGTCGCTAAGAGTCAGACACAACTGAGCATGCACACGGGCTATGCTGCAACGAAGATCAACAATCTTGCACACTGCAATTAAGATCTGGCACAGCTGAATAAGTAAATTAAAAAAATTTTTTTAATGGAAGATGTGTCAATGGTGGCCAGTATGTGAGGGCACAAAGGATTAAATCTTTATGTCTCACAAATTCAGGTCCATCAGAGAATGTCCACCGCTGGCAAGATGGTCCACAACCAGCTGGAAGGGACTAGGTGGCTGGTAAATGTCAGCCAGCATCTCTGCTCAGCCTCCCCAGTGAGGATATGAAAGTCCAGGGACAGAGGAGGCAACATGAAGGTGTGAAGTCACCTGGGCTCCTTTTCCTAAAGGCTGGGTCCTCCTACTGCTGGACACCTGGTCTACAGGACCAAAGCTGAGCCTTCAACACTGCATCTCCAAGAGACCAGCCAGCTGCTGCTCTGGTGGCAGATCAAGTACATCAGAATCCTTTGAAGGAAGTGATCTGTACTTAACTGAAATCGATGCTGTTCCAGATATGGGCTTGCTTGACCTGCCTTTGGGGCCATCACCAGCACCACCATCTGAGGGCTTCAGGCTGCCTGATACAGTGACATGGTCCCCCACACCACATTGTCTCACCAAGGGACCCATTTCTCGGCAAAACAGGTGGGACAATGGGCGTCTGACAAAAGGAGCCATTGGTCTTATCAGGTACCCCTACACCCAAGTGGCATGAGATATCATTCAAGGACCATACCCTGCAGCTCTGTTCTCCAGGAAGTAGACATATGCTGCTGTGTCCCCTGAAGCTAGATCACATGGGGACAGGAAGCAAACTTACTACTACTCATAGTGACTCCCTGGTAAAATTTGTGTTTCCTATCCCTGCAAACATTGACTCTGACAGGTTGAAGGTCCCAGTGCTCAGGGCTGGAAAACTTCCACCAGGGGATACAGTTGAGTACCCAGGGTTCCAGTGAACTTGAAGACATGACCATCACCTGGTCTTCAGGCCTCCCTGCTGGTGGACCAGCAGGCAAAGAGAGTTTCTATACTGCCAGGGGTGATAGATTTCGATCACCATGAGGAGTCAGAGGTTTCCCAGGTGGCACTAGTGGTCAAGAACCCGTCTGCCTATGCAGGAGACATAAAAGACGTAGGTTCGATCCCTGGGTCGGGATTCCCTGGAGGAGGGCATGGCAACCCACTCCAGTATTCTTGCCTGGAGAATCCTGTGGACAGAGGAGCCTAGCGGGCTACAGTCCCTGGGGTCACAAAGAGACATGACTGAAGCCACACAGCATGGCACGGGATGAGGAGTCAGGACTGCATGTACCAAATTAGGCAGAGGGTTCAGAATCTCCTTGGGTGTCTCTTGGTGTCTCCACACTTACTGATGACAGTAAGTTGCAATTGTGGCATTCACATCCCTCTCAGGGCAAGACAGTCAAAGGTTCAGACCCCTTGGGGAAGAAAGTCTCGATGACCCCACCAGGAAATAACCAGACCAGCTGCAGCTTTGGCCAAGGTAAAGGATGATGGAATGGGGGCAGATGAGGGACTGGCTGTATCACCTTGAAGCGGCTCTGTCTGGTGGGACTTAAACCTCCCCTCTCAAGGAAGGGTAGGATGGCAAGAGCAGATCTGAGTGATTGGAGGGGTGACCCATTCAGACCTCTTTGGCCTTGCTTGTCTTTTATTCTGACTCTGCCTGGGCTGAGTGATCTGAAGCAAACAACTTGCCAGACCATACTCCCTGCCTGAGCCCTGCCTCTCTCACCTTCACCACTCCCGTGGGCCCAGCTTGGTGCCCAGGTGATTTCATATGCAACCCAGAAATGCAGAGTCAGTCTCCCATGGGGCAAATCTTCAACCAACTGGAAGAGGGAGATGGCAGGTAAATTCTGCCCCTCCCTCCCCACCAAGAAATGATGCTGAGACTCTCATTACATGGTTCCTCAGGGTTACATTTGGTGGTGGCCAAGGGCTTCCCTGGTGGCTCAGATTGTAAAGAATCTGCCTGCAGTGCAGGAGTCCAGGTTTCGATCCCTGGGAAGATATCCTGGAGAAGGGAATGGTTACCCACTCCAGTGTTCTTGTCTGAAGAATTCCATAAACAGGAGCCTGGTGGACTACAGTCCATGGGATCACAAAGAGTTGGACACAACTGAGTGCTTAACACACACACACACAACCCCACCACGCACACTTCTGCTGGCTCTCCCTCCTTCCAACTCCCCCACAACCCGCATCTCTCTGGGGTCATTCTGTACATTAGGATGAGGGTACACATGTCCTCTGCATTAGGCTCTGCATCCTGGGGACCCCAGCCAAGGCACCATCACACGCTGACTCCCCAGTGTGCATCTCCGGGCCAGACTTGCCTTGAACTCTAAGTTCACATATGCAACTATGGAAGAGGGACCCAAAGTTCAACAAAATGAAACTCCTGATTTTCTCCCCCAAGCCTGGTCCACTGAAGCTTCCCCATCCTACCACATACCTAGGACAAAACTCGAGTCAGCCATGACTCATGCAGCACATCTCATTGTTTCTGTCTTCAAAAGGCCTCCAGAACTTCCCTTGGGCTGCCATGGTTAAGAATCTGCCTGCCAGCACAGGGAACACAGATCTGATCCCTGGTCAGGGAAGGTTCCACACGCAGTGGAGCAACTAAGCCCATGCGCCACAATTACTGAGCCTGTGTTCCAGAGTCCGGGAGTCACAGCTGAAGCTCTCGCACCTAGAGCTTGTGCTCTGCAGCAAGAGAACCCCCCGCAATGAGAAACCCTCACAGTGCAATGGAGAATAGCTCCTGCTCGTCACAAGGAGAGAAAGCCCTTGCAGCCGTGAAGACCCAGTACAGCCAAAGAGAAAGAAAGAAAAAAAAAAGACGTTTAAAAAGCAGATTTTAAAAAAGGTCTCCAGAAACGACCACTTTTCACAGCCTCCGTCACAATGGTCGGGTCCAAGACAGTGTCCTCTCTTCCCTGAAACACTGCAGTTTCCTCCTGACCAGTCCCCCTGCTTCCATTCTCACTCTCTGTCGTCTACTCTCTCCACAGCTGCCCAGAACCTTGGCTCAGATCACTCCATGGCATCTTCCTTGCTCACAGGTAAGCCAAGGTGCTCACAGGTAAGCCAAGGTCCTCAGAATGGCTGGCAAGACCCCAAGCTCCCCTGGGTCCTTTTCCCAACTTAACTCCAACTACTCTCCACCTTCCTCACTCTGCTGCAGTCACACTAGTCTCTTTTTGTTCCTTGAAGATACTGGGCATACTTGCACCCCAGGGCCTTTACACATGTGGCTCCATCTGTCTGGAATGCCCTGTCCCAGGTATCCGCACGGCTTCATTCCCCACCAAATTCATCAGGTCTTTCTTCAAATATCATCTTCTCAGAGAGGCCTACCCCAGCCACACTCTTGTTACACCCTCCCTGACCTTCCCCGCCTCATTTCTCCTGTAACTCTTATCTTCTGATACACTATGTCTTTTACACATCAGTTTTGCCTGCTGTTTGCCTTCCCCTACTGGCATATGAACTCCACCAAGGCAGAGCTTTTTTATCCACCTTATTCACTTGGAGAAGGAAATGGCAATCCACTCTAGTATTCTTGCCTGGGAAACCGATGGACAGAGGAGCCTGGCCATCTCCAGTCCATGGGGCCGCAAAAGAGTCAGACTGATTTAGCAACTAAACAACAACAAAATTCACTGCTGTATCTCCGGTGCCCAGAACCACGCTCAGCGCACAGCAGGCACTCGAATATTTTGCTGAATAAACTTCATTTGTACAAAGGGGAAAATTGATCACTAGGTTTTTGAGAGGATTGGATGCTATGCATAAATATGTCTGACATGCCAGGCCCTCCATAAAAGTCGGCTGTTCCTATCTCAAGCTTGAGTCTGACTCAAAGACAGGAAACCCTGTCCTGGAGGTCAGAGTGAACTTGGCTGACATCCGTGAGCAGGGCTCAGGGCTTGGAAGAGAGCGGTACATTCCTGGCTACATATACTGTGATTAAACGGGGACATTGTTACTGAAGGGCCAAAAATCTCAGGCTTTTGATTCCCCAGAACTCTCAGTGGACAGATGAGGTAGTCTGAGAAACCACAGGAATGAGTCTGGCCTTTGGGAATAAAGAACTGGGAGGTGCTGACTGAGGCGAAGTGGGCGAACACCTTTTTTTCAAACTACCGGTCTTGACCCAAGAGTGGCTGGTAAGCAATTTAGTGGGTTAGCACTTCTCCGTGAGAAAATACCTGTGTATTATGAAAAAAAAAAAAAAAAAGGCGGGGGGGGTGGTTAACGACTGACTTTAAGTTTTTTGGTTTCACTTGCACATGTGTGTACTCAGTTGCAATGAATTTCTAATAGTGCGTCAGGGTAAAAATATGTTCAAAAGCCATTAGGCTTTGGGGAATCAGGACTTGGGCTCTAACCCAGTCTCTATCACCCTCTAGCTGCTGAGGCCTGAGCTAGTCCCTACCTCTCTGAGACTCAGTTTCCACACTGGAGTTGAAAATGCTCATCGCTAAATACACAACACACATGGAAGCCCCTAGCAGTCGTGCCTACCTGCAGGAGGTTTTCAGTAGCATGTTAGTTCTGTCTGCCAGTGCTGAGGGTTGGTAAATGTGTGAGACTGTGTTATCAGGACAGGATTTGCTAATTCAGCAAGTATTTACTGAGTTCCAGTTCTGTGCCAGGTACTGGTCTAGATGCTGGGCACTTATCAACAAACACAACAGATAAAAATCTCACAGTGTGCTTATGTTTTTAGGGCTTCTCCTCTAGCAGGTGCAGACACAAACAGTATTACTCAGATAATGACTTGGGGGAGGGGTACTCAGAAGTGCCAGAGAAGAGCCCGGGTGCGTGGGGGTCTGGATGAAGGTCAGCCCTGGCGAAGGCCTTATGGAGGAATGTACACGGCAGTTTCAAGGAAGAGCATGCACCAGTGTGGCCGAAGCAGAGGACGCAGAGGAGGCAGGGGGCAGTTGGAGCTTGGGTCCTGAAAGGCCACCACAAGGACTTTGGCCTTGATTCTGAGTGGGACAGGGAGCCAGAGTTGTATTTTGAGCAAAGAAGAAACATGAGCTAAGTTCTATTTCCAGCCTCCATCAAGGTCAACTGGCCTGCTGCTTTGAAGCAAGTGTGAGAAAGCAAGGGGAGTGAGAGGCAGTAACGTGGCTCAGAGCCGTGATGGAGCAGACAAGTCAGGGGCGAGGTTTATTTTTAAGACAGAAACTGACAGGTTGGAGGCAGCATGTGTGACCAGTGAATTTGAGGTCATGCCCCACGTTGGTGACCCAGGAATCTGGAAGGGCGAGGATGCCATCCATTGCCATGTTGAGGCCTTTGACATGGATGAGCTGTGCAGGCAGTGGGTGGAGCAAAGCCCAGGGGACAGGTGTGCAGGATCAGCAAAACTGACTAGTCATGCCCAAGCCACTGCTGAGAGCCCTTCCAAAAAAAAAAGAAAAAAAAAAAAAAAGAAAGAAAGAAAAGGTCACAACCAAATTCTCAGAAGGCAAACTAGGGTGGACCAGTCTGAGTCATTACTTTTTAAGTGAAAAATGAATGGTTTAGAGTTATGGTGAAATCTGTAGAGAAATCACTCTAGATTTCCTGGTTCTTAAAGATCAGTTACGCCTTTTGTTCTTCTGAGAGCATCAGATTCCTTCCAAGAGTCAGGAGGAACCCACAGGCAGGTTACAGTGGGAACTTCCCCTAAGTAAAGTTAAGATCATTTCAAAATACAGCCTGTAGACTTTCTCATGTCAGAGAGAGTTTGCATAAGAATAAACTGAGCAGACACACAAACACAAGGGGTTTCCAACTAGGTTTTATTTTAGTGTCCAATATTATCAGCACTGATACAGGAGTAATTCAGGCAAATTTATCACCTTAAATACATCAGAGAAAAAACTCACTGTGTCAAGCACGTCTCGCACTCCAGCAAATGAACATAAAGACAGAGAACAGAACAAAGTTAGCAGCATTAAATTAAAGTGCTTTTTGCCACAATTCTTTCAGAGTCTCGCCCTCAGTGGTATAAACTCAATTTTATTTGTTGTATAAGAAGCTCAAAATCCCAGGGGATACATTAAAAAAAAAATTCATGTTTAGTTATTTTAAATAATTTCCCCTCCCCAAAGCACAAAATTCATTGAAATTGTGCAATGCTGATTTCTCCGGACATACTGTGAGGTGACCACCACCCGGGTCTGGCAAAAAGCTTGGCCATCCTCTGCTGCACAACAACCTTGGCTAAGTCCATCACTTTGTTCCACACACCAGAGTAGACTGAGGGTTTGAAGGACCAGTGGGCACCTGGAGAGCACGCCAACTGCATGATACCCGCCAGCGAGCAGAGGCCACTGAGCCATTTCCCTGAAGTCAGAGGCGGACTCAGAAGGGCAGGACAGGCCCCACTGCTCTGCCTGAGCTTGCCTCTTTCTGGGAGAGCAGTACTGCTGGCTTCTAGGAAGCTCTCTGACCTGCCAGGCAAAGCCTGTCACCTGAAGGCTGCCTGCCCCAGACGGTTAACATCATGGAGACAGGAACCTGCCCCCACTATGACCAGTAACAATCCCCACACTCAATACAGGAAACACTTCTCAAGATCAATGTGAGGCCCCGTGTGTCATCTGAAGGCTCCAGGGTCAGGGAGGGTGGGAGGCTGGGTGCTGGGTTCTCTGCGCTGTCTGCTGGCCGTGTGCAGCATGGCTGCCACAAGAGACTTCATCCAGAGGTCTGGTGGCCAAGGGCGGCTTCAGCCAAGGAGGGGTGAGGATTCGGAACACGTTTCTTGTGGAACCTCAAGCTGGTAGGGTGGGCTCTCAGACCCCATGAGCTCCTCCCAGAGTGACGTCAAACAGAAGGCCCTGTTTTGTGCCAACTACTGATCCTTCAGCCATCCTGGGTGGGGTCCACTCCCCTCAGCCTGCCACCAAGGTCCCCATCGTCCGCCATCTTTCCTTCTACTACATCCTTTAACGATCTGGACCAAACCACCTTTCAACAATAAGAAGCCAGACTATGAGGCTAAGGACCGAAAGAACAAGGGACACAACGAGAAGGGAGGCAAGTCTCTCCCCATCATGGCACTGGCTGCCCAAGACAGCACAGACAGAAGGACACAGCTTCCACACACCACCTCCCTCCCAGCCACATGCTCCAGCTGCCTCTGCACTATCTTCCTGCCCCTCGTGGCAGAAAGCCTGCCTCCGCCTAAAACCCAAGCCACACTCAGCCCACTGCCAATGCGGAAAGGCTGGTCTGGAAGGCTCTGCGAACAGACTGAAGCATGAAAGCCAAAGAACCACACTGACACAAAAGCCACAGCCTCCTGAGACTCTTGGAATCATTCCCAGTGCAAACTGGGAAGAAAATGCAGCCTCCCCACAAAGGCAGCCTTTCTCTGCAGGGGAGCTGGGGTGTGAGGTGGGCAGGTGTGCGGGAGCTGGGGAATGTGGGGGGCAAGTGTGTGGGGGTCGGTGTTAAGCGTTGGCCAGAGGAGGGGGCAGTATCTGCCTGATACCCTAAAGGCCCAACGAGGCCTTCTACAACGCTGGCCAATCCCAAGAGCTCATCAAGCAATCAATCAGCAGCTTCTCAATCAAGAGAGCATGACAAAGCAAAGATAAGACTGAACTCCCCAGTACCGTGCTGTCCAGACTCATTAAAAAAAAAAGTCTCCTTTAGGGGCACAAGTTGGAAGGTCTTCCTGCAACAGCAGGCAAAGGAGGGGAAAATAACTAGCGCTTCGGGGCTCAAGATGGTGGGAGACAGTGGGTGCTTTTGTTCTCACGGTGGCAGCAGTGGACAGGAGCTGCACGCGGGCCTGGTGGTGGGAGGCCCCCCGTGCTTGCAGCACTGTCCTCCTCACCGGGGCTCTGGCTCCGGGTGCCCACTATCTGCTGGGCTGCAGGTACTGGTGGGTGAACATGTTGAGTTCGCTGTCCAACCAGCCGGCTTTATTCCTGCAGAGAAAAGGTTACCTTGTAGCAGCAAGAGCTGATAACTAGCCGTGGCATCACCTGCCAAGCGTTGTGCTACTGGACACCTGACTTTTATTCCTCTAGTAACCTCCGCTTCACAGATGAGGAAAATGAGGTCCAGAGAGGTTAAATAACTTCCCACGGTCACACGACTCATTGGTGGTGGAAATAAACTCGGGCTTTTCCGACCCTTAAGCCCTGTGCTGGCTTCATGCTGGGCCCACCAGCAAGTTCCCAAACTGTTGGGAACACTGTGTTCTGCCTGTTAGCAAGGGGCAGTCCTTGTTGGATTTACCCTGTCCCTGCAGGTGACGCACAGCAGAGACGCCCATCCCCAAGACCCACGCCTCGTGAGATTTCCCCTGGGGATGAGCAGTGCATCTCCAGAAAATAGGTGTCCCTGGGCAGTGGGCGGGAGCGCACATCTGCCCTGCAGGGAGGGGAAGGCCCACGACGCCCTTGGATGCAGCCCCACTCTGTGCTGACGTCAGGGCAGGGCAGGAAGCCCCGAGTCCCCATGTGCTGATGTTATCTGGGCCTGAGCGGCCAAGGACTCTACAGAGCACTTGTACACGCAGCTCTGTGGCTGTCATGAAATCTCACTCCATCTTACAGATAAAAGCAATGAGACTCGGGGAAGCTCAGAGATTTGCCTGAATGTGAGGGCCGGGACCAGAAGCCAGCACTCCTGACTCCGGGGACCCATCCTCTCTCCAGCAACCTGCTGCCCGAAGCTGACTTTCAGTGGAGACTCTATGCAGACCTGGGTTCTGAGCCAGGCTCGGCCAGCCACGCGCTCCAGCTACCTCTGTGCTATCTTCCTGCCCCTCATGGCAGAAAGCCTGCCTCTGCCTAAAACCCAGAGGGGAGCTGGCTGGCTCCCCTGTGGGCATGGGTTTTGACAGACCACCATCCCTGGGCTCACAGAGAAATGGTGGAAGTGAGGGGTGGGTCTAGGCCAGTGTTCCTGCTGACAACAGAGGACAAGTAACGTGAGGAGGCTCAGAGGGAGCTGGTGCCCAGCAGGCTGGATCCTTCTACTCCTGGCTTAACCACCTACCGTGGGATCCCAGATAGGTTACTCAACACCTCTCCAAGCCTCAGTTTTCCTTTTTATAAAGTGAAGGTGATGACAGGCCCCTGCAGGGATGTTGAAGATCTGGACAGCACATATCAAGTGGCTGAGACACCGTAGTTAAGGACATGCCTGTGAGCTGTAACCTCACAGGATGGGCTTCCTCTGCTGCCACCTCACCTGAGCAGTTTGGCTTTGCTCTGAAGTGAATCAAGAACCTCGATTTTCTTGTTCATGGCGGCGATTTCCTGCTCCAGGTTCTCTCGGGTGACATCAACTTGCTGACACAAATGAGCAAAAGTCCCAGACAGTTCCCTGAAGGGGGAGAGAGTCAGGATCAACCAGGCTGTGTTGAGGGTAAACCAGATTTAAGGCAGGGCAGCCGCTAGGCTGCTAGTCACCTGCACTGGCCACCACCTATCCTGGTTTGGCAGCATCTGCCCCACCTCCTGCTGAGACCGCGGACATCACAACCACCACAAATACCAGCATTACCATAGTGTGAGAACCAGGAGCACAGGGCAGGACACCCTGACCTGGACACAAGAGATCAGGATTCAGATCCCAGTTCTGCTGCTGATCAGTCGAGTGCAAGAGCCAGGCTTGTGTGTGTCCAGCTGCTCAGTCGTCTCAGACTCTGCAACCCCATGGACTGTAGCCCGCCAGGCTCCTCTGTCCACGGGATTTCCCAGGCAAGAACACTGGAGTGGGTTGCCGTGCCCTCCTCCAGGGGATCTTCCCAACCCAGGGATCGAACCCACGTCTCTTGCATCTCCTGCATTGACATATGGGTTCTTTATCACTAGTGCCATCTGGGAAGCCCATAGGAGACACATGACTCCTCTTAAATCTCAATTTCCTCATTTTGAAAAAGAAAGTGTCAATAAGAACAACGACTTCAAAGTGTTTGGGAGGAAAATGAAGTATTAGGTGCAAAATGCCTAACAGAGGGCCTGCCACGTAGCAATAAAAAGCAGGCAGCCAGCACGTTCGTCACCACCACCTAGAACAAGCAACCACTCCCACCTGCCCAAAGATATGCCATGAAGACTGGCCTGTGGCTTAGAACATCAAAGCTATGTCCACAACACAAGTCCTTCAAGGTAACCCGCTAAAGATGCTACAAGTAACACCCTTCGTATTGCCGTCTTCCTTCCTGGGGGACCAGAGGCCTACTTGGCCCCAGCCCTGGACATACGGTGTCCCCAGAGGCTCCTCTCCCACTCTCAACCTCCATGTTGTCACTGCACAGCTGATGGCCAGAGTCGGACAGCGCTCGGGGCCCAGTGGTCTCCAGGTCAGGGTAGGAGGGCACCGTGGGAGCCAGCACCGGCCCCTCAGGCTGACGGGGACACTCACTGCTGGACCTGGTGGCTGCAGTTGGAGCCGGTGTAGCTGATGATGAGCTGCAGCTTCTCGCTGGCGTACTCCACAAACTGGCGCTTGAAAGCCCTCTCTTTGGCCTTGGTGGTCCAGGTCAGACGCTCGTAGACATAGAGGAGGCCATAGAGGCCAAGGGAGAGGGCAATGAGTCGCCAGCCCACGGCCTTCCACACCTGCAGAGGCACAGCGGTCAGTAGGTGCAGCCCTCTGCAGTCCCACCACCCAGATTCTTAGCCTGTTGCTGCTAGGACTTTCCCAGGAGCATCAAAAGGCCTTTGTGCCTCTACTCAGAACACTCCTGTCAACATCTTCTTGGGCCCCACTGAGACCAGAAGGGCAGGGATTGTCTCTAGCTGGAAAATGAGGGAAATGGAGTGTGGCCCACACAACATGACTTGTGCAAAGGTGGTGGGGCCACCGCTATGGTTGTGAGCACAAGAGGCACAGATCCAGGCACACAGACATCTTAAACAAAAATGCTAGAGTCCTCCGAAGGGACATTCCATTCTGGTGACACTGATGATGCTGATGCTGATGCTGAGTCACTTCAGTCGTGTCCGACTCTGTGCGACCCCACAGACGGCAGCCTACTAGGCTCCTCTGCCCCTGGGATTTTCCAGGCAAGAATACCGGAGTGGGTTTCCATTTCCTTCTCCAGACACTGATGACAAGTGGAGTTCTGAGTACCGGTCCTTAGCAGATAGCTTCTTTTGAGCTGCTCTGCAACACTTTGGCGCAAGGCAGTGCAGTTAGAGTCAAAGAGCAGGGGACTTGGAGCCAGAAACAGAGGCTCCAGTGCTGCCTGCCATCCTGGCTGTGTGACCCACGGCCAGTCTATTTACACCCGTTTCCTCTCAAAATAGGAATGATGGCTTCCACCCAGTTCCCAGGGTGGTTTGGAAAAAATGAGACACCGATTGTAAAAGGGTTACATAACTGTCAAGCGTCAGCTTCTAAGCTAATGACCCTCTGCCAGATTACCATCTACCAAAAAAAGAACCAGAGTAGGTACTGCCTACAGGCCAGCAGGGCGGGGCCTCAGCCCCAGCCTACCCTGGCCTTCCAAGCTAAGAAGCCAACTCCTGGCGGCTTTGCCAGCTACATTCTGCCACCACTCTACAACTCAAATGACCATCGCAGAGAGCACATGCCCACGTCATCAAGAAAATTCAAGGCACAAGTCACTCTGGCTGCAGCGTGTCTTGGGTCAAGACGTGGGGAGTACCCCAGTTACCAAGAAGGCAGCCTGTGACCTCAGGCCTCGGGGCAGAAGAGAAGGGCCATAAAACCACAGCTGGCAAGATGAGGGTTCACAGCCCAACCTGGCCTCTTTCTGGCTCAAGCCCTTGCAAGTTCTGCTGCTTCCTCACTTACAAATGAGAAACTCCTGGTCATGCCCACCTCTCTAGAACCCAGGTTTGTCAATTTCTCAGGTCACTTCCCTACGCACAGGACTAGCCCTACAGGGGAAAGAACATGGCCTTGGAGTCAGATGGGGCCAGAGCTCAAATCCAAGCTGTGTATCCTTGGTAAGCCAACTGCAGATTTTTTTCTGTAAAATGGGAACCTCAATGTCACCTTATGTTGAATGAGACTTCCGTCCAGAAATGTACATTTCAGGGCTAAGGTTGCATGGCTCCTGATATCACAGCAAAAAGTCATCACGATGTAAAGTGCCGGGCTGACGCAGGGACCACCGCCAGATTGCCCCTTGGTCCCACCCACCTGCCCCCACCCTTCCCGTGCTGGGCTTGTCACTGACCACTCCTCCAACAACGAGAATGCCCATGGAGGTCCTGGACGTCAGAGAGGCCAGGCCAGTGACCATGGAAACCATGAGCTCCTCTTGCGTGAGGGAGCCCTGGGGCAGTGGGGGCATGCTGGGGTTGGCCGGGGTCAGGGGCATGGGCCGCTGCACCTGTGGAGAGAAACAGGGGGGTGCTAAGAAGAAGAAGGCAGCAAATCTCTCATTCGTGAAACCCTCAGGAACCCTCAGGGCCCAGAGTCTAGAACAGGGACATGGGCCATGACTTCAACTTCCAAAATAGAAAATGAGCTCCAAGTGTAGCAGACAAGGATTTCGGCTTCCTCACAGACCTGCCAGCCCAAAGGTAAACATCGTGGATACCACAGATCATGAGCTGCGGCCACCCTGGAAGACCTCAGCTTAGGTCCCCAAGCCTGGGACGTGGCCCAAGAGCAGCCCAGGTGATACCTCCAGAGGTACAGAGATGGGGGTGAACATCTAAACATGAAAACGGTGGTATCTGGACAGATAGGTCATCTAGATTTAATAATTACATACTTATAAGCTTAATAAAAAAATACAGCTTGCTTTTTCACAAATATTAGTGCCTATGATAAAACTAGGTTGATTTGTGGCAGAAACCTGACCATGGTGGTGGCCCACATGCCACAGCCATGACCTCCAGGAGCTCCATTCAGAACGGCTTGGGTGCCCAGGGCGCAGACTAGCCTCCCTCAATGCCCAAGGGGGAGGGATTCCACTTGCCTGGTCGCTGTAGCCCATCAAGGCCCGGCGGCTGTTCTTGGGGCCCAGGAATCGGTTCACCAGCATAGTCCACCCAAGGGAAAAGTGAAATTCAATGTCCTCCTGAAAGTCGGCACACAGCTTGTCACAGTTGAGGTCGTAGCTGAGGGAGAAACACTGCCGAGGGACCAGCATGTCCATCTGACTCCGCACAGACACAGGAAGGAGGGGTTTCAAGCCGTCTGTTGGGTACAGAAGTGGAGAGAAAGCAAAGCGGCTCAGCCCTGTGCCTCGCCAGTGCTGAGCCTCACCACACCTGCCGCTGGCAAGGATGCTGGCAGTGCGACCCAGAAACCAGGCCCAGATGAGCCGGCCTGTGGGTGGGGTACGCAGACTGAGGCTCCATACCTGCTAATATGTGGATTTAAGGAGTAGGCCAAGCTCTCAGCCTCTGCTAGTCCCATGTGGTAACACAAGATGCCCCCTCCCCTGCTCACCCCTAGTCTATGCGTGGAATGAACTCACAACACATGCCCAGAACCTCAAGGTATGGAGCTGACTCATCACAAAAGAGGACAGAGAAGGAAAGGTCATTAGTTCTGCAGGCTGGCCTGAAACATCTCGGGCAGCCCAGAGCCCCAGTCCTGAGCCCCCGCAGCACTGACCCATCATCTCCTGCTGCATGGTTTGCAGGGAGCTGGTGATGGCTGTGGAGCAGCGGTCTGACATGTTTCGGCCCAGTCCTTCCTCTATGTGGCGGTGCAGTTCCTGCAGCCAGAAGAGAGGGAAAAGGAAGCGGCACCTTCTGCCAGTGTTCCCTCCAGGGAGCCCAGGGCGAGGCAGACAGAGAATGGTCAGCCCCGGCCCAGCAGGTGACAGTGGTAGGCAGGTGGAGTGAAGCCTGGGGCTCAAGTGGCTGAGGGGCCCTGACTCAGACCAGCAGGGGCTGAATTCCTGTCTCTCTGTGACTCCATCCATAGCCAACAGGAAATATGGGGAGCCCCTGTGCAAAGCACCTGCCACTTAATGACTCACATTCTTGTAAACCTTGAGGACTACGGGGGAAGGGTGGAAGTCCATCTGGTACTCGTCCACCAACACAGAGAGGCGCCGGATCTCCTCGGCCATTGCAGTCGACACCTGCAGCAAAGAAAGTGTGCTGGTGAGTGACCCGAGGGAATGTGGTTCAACTCCACAGCACCAGGAGAGTCTAACAGGCTCCAGGAGACTGGATCTGCCTCCCTGCAAATCTGCAGTGTCCACAGATGGTCTACAGAGTTAAAAGCTTTTGAATTCAGGGGTTTTAGACATTGGCTGACTGAAACTCATCTAAGTTGTGGAGGAGGACTTGCTCAGGGTCGCACGATGGAACAGCAAACCCCAGGAGGCATGACATTGTTGAATCAGGGCTATGGCTTTCTCCTGGAAGGCTGAGAAGCCCCCAAGGAATAGGATGTCTGTGTTTTCACTTTTTGAGTGCTTGGCCTCTACTCGGAGTCCAAATCTCCCCAGTGTCCTTCCTCCTCCGCTTCTTACCTGCCTCTCGACTTCCTCTGTAATCTGCTTAATTCTCAGTTTGTAGTCTTGCGCCAAGAGCTCCAGCTGCTTGTCAATAAACCTCAGCCGTTCCTGCCGCTCTTCACGCGTTTCCAGGCAGTAGACCCTGAGAAAAAGAGCCCTGGTTACCCAACTAAGCCAAGGAAAAGAGGAGGCACCAGAAATCTGTGTGGGCCCTGGCTGTGATCCTGGCATTCCACGCACACCCTGGGGGCCTGCTCTTCCCATTCCCAGGCAGGAGGGAGAGACAGTGCCAACAACTCGCTCTTAAGTTTTCCAAATTTGGAGGATGTGGTGGTGACAGACAGGGGAGGGTGCTTTTTCAGGAACTTTAGAACAAGTTCTGCCATTCATATAGAAAAAAGTCCACTAGTAAACAAAGAAAAGAGAAAAAGATGTACAACAATACCCAGAAGCCTGGCCCAAATCACCAAGTCTGAAGTACGGATCAGGGTTGGGGAATGGGAGTTCCAATATATACTGCTGGTGGAACCACAGACAGGGCCAGATGTTTCAGAAAGCCACGGGTAAAACTGGGTAAAGTTGAAATGCATACACCCCAAGACGGAACACTCCACCTCCAGAAATTAATGCTAGTTTCTAGCAGATGCACACCAGGGGACACAAAAATTCGTGTCCAGAGCAGCAGGGTCTCCACCAGTAAAATAATGAAATCTAAAGATCAATCTACAGGAAACTGAGAACTGCTCTATCTCAACAAAAACTCCTAACCTCCAACTATAGGCATCAACAAGGACAGAGGGTAAAAACAACGCTGAGTGAAAAGCAAAGCCAGGTGTTGCATGCTCCCGTACCTGTACATCTGAAACACATGAAGAGAAACACTGTGCATTCTTCAGGATTGACATAAAAAGTACTTTTTAATGAATGACAGGACTACACACCAAATTCATGATGGCAGTTACCTCTGAGGAGCAGGCAGAGGGATACTGGGGCAGGGACTGAAGAATCAAAGAGTATTCAACAGTTTTTTTCTGTGTTTTATTCGTTATATTCTGACAATAAAACAAATATTATCAACTGTGTGCAATGGAAACAAGGTATATTATTCTCTGTACTTTCTCATATATTTAATCTCTCAAAAAAGAGTATCTTTTAATTCTCTTTTTAACGTGTTTTTGACCATGCTGCACAGCATGTGGGATCTGAATTCCCTGCCCAGGGACCGAACCTGCGTCTCCTGCAGTGGAAGCTCGGAGACCTAACCAGTAGACCACCAGGGCAGTCCTTAAAAAAGGTATTCTGAAGAAGTGCTTTCTGTTTCTGGCCCTGAGAATGGCTGCAGTGCTCGGCGTAGCACTGAACTAAGGCTGGCAGCTCAGACTTTCAGGGAAGCTCACTGCACAGACCCGGTGGGACAGACAGATGCCCCACAATCTCCTCACTGGCTGCTCCTTGTGGCTCGAACGTGGTCTGGTGGAAACCGTGAGACCCTGCTCTGCTGGCTGAGCTCTGGCCCTGGGCCTGGCCTCAGACGAGGGTGAGGCAGTCATGGCTACGCTCCCTCCGCTAGTCTGCTCCTGGGCTCTTACCGCTGCTCCTGCGCTGCGATGTGCAGAGAGTCCATGATGAGGCGGACGGCCTCCGCGATCTGCTTGGCCCGGACCGTGTGCTGTTCAAACTTGGTCTTCACAGCTGACTGGGAGATGCACTCCTGGAACAGACAAGAGGTGCCAAGGGAGGCAGAAGCCACCAGCCAAGAGCCAGCCTCCGGCATTCAACTGCCAGGGACGTGGCCGGGGAGCGCCAAGGAGGCACAGAATCTCCAGACAACAGGATCAAAGGCTCATGCTCACCTCAAATCTCCTCTCAAAATTCTGAAACTCAAACATCCTCACTTGAAAGCCTTCTGCAAGAGCGCCCCCTAGGAGAAGTGCACCACATTAGTCCAGAGAGAATTCAGGCAGCCAAGAGCTTCTCACCCAGGGTTCCTCTCACCACCTCATTCTCACAACTATTTCTACCGGCTGACTTAGCACAAGACCCAATGTCTCAAGCGTCAGGGAAAAGCAAGAAAAGCTGGTTCCATCATCACCTCCTTCGGGCATGCCCTGGGCCTTCTGGATCCTGGCGTTGAGCACCTCCTTGGCGGACACGAAGAAGATGCGGTCTCCAGCCTGGCCCCGATCCACCACGCCCAGCTCGTCCACCAGGAAGCTGGTGCAGCGCTCCATGTGCTGCCGCCGCACCTAGAGCCCAAGCAGACAGGTATTGTACGACCAGGTGGGGCGTGAGGGGGCCCTCCTGAGGGAGCCCAGGGCCCCCGGTGGCCTCTTTTCTAAGAGTACAGGCAATCTAGTCACACGGCTCAGGATTCAGAAGGTATCAACACACACGCAGTGATCATTTCCCACCATCTGTCCTCCAGCCACCGGGCCCGCCAAATCCCAAGTCACAGGGTTCCTTGGGGTGCAGCCTGTCCAAGACACCTGAGGCATCAACAGGCAGAAATGTTTACACATGCCCCAGACTGCCTTGTTAAGAGCCTACAAAAGTCTCCCTTTGGTGCCCCCGAAGGAAAGGAAGCTGGGGGTTAAGAAACCCACACCTGTGAGGGGGCAGGGAGGAAGGCTCAAGAGGGAGTTGATATATGTATGATAATGGCTGACTTTGTTGTTGTTCAGCAGAAACCAATACAACATTGTAAAACAATTTTCCCCCAATTAGAAATACATTAAAAAAAAAAAAAAAAACACAGAAACCCACACCTGGACTCTGTACTGACAAGCTGAGTCCTCCCTGGCCTTGTTTATTGAATGAGAGGGTACCACCCAAAAATCCCTCCTGGCTCTGAAGCCCTAGGGATCCACTGCTGTACCTCCAAAGTGACAACAGCCTCCGGTGGACACCTTCCACATGCCAGGCCTTTACTCAAGGTGAACAGATCTCATCCTCTGCACAGCTCCATCTATTACACCCAGCCCACAGGTTAGGATTTACCTGGGTTAGTTAGGGTATGTTAGGGAGTTTATCAGTCACACTGCCCAGCATCTGCTGACTACACACTTGATCATCGCCCCATAGCACCTGTGACTCCTTTTTCTTTCATGTTACCCATAAAAAGTAAAGCATTCTGAGCTTTAAGAACCAGTTATTCTTTGCTCTTCTTTTAAGCTTCTTTCCTGGATGCCTTTCAAAACTACGCCTCTGACTCATTCTTCAAGAACTAAGGAGAGCCCTGGTCCCAAGCAAGGGCTTGGCTAATGTGGTGTGGAGGCCTCTCAGCATGGAGAAAAGCCTTCTGAAGATTAGAGGGGAAGGGGATACACATATACTACAGCTGATCCACTCTGCTGTACAACAGAAATTAACAAAATATTGTAAAGCAGTTACACTCCAAAAAAAAAAAAAAAAGAGGAGAGGGGTCCGGGGAAGTGAATGGGAGAATTGAAGTGGTCCCACAATGACCCCAAACACCTCATGGGACAACTTTAGTGATGAAACTCATTCAGGGAAGTGGCCAGGGAGAGCACGCAGAGAGTCTAGGTAGACGTACAGGGTGGCATTCCCCAAGTTAATGAGTAAAAGAGGCGCCCACCTCCTCCATGTACTCAGGCTCCGAGGCAGACGCGTCCCAGCGGTTGTTCAGGATGAAGATGTTTGGGCGGGACAGGCGCTCGCTCACCTTGTGGAAGAATTGCTTTTCCTGGATGAGGGGAAAGACCTCAGTGAAGGAGGGGCTGTGCCAGCCAAGGGCCTGCTGGCCCACCCACTTGGCTGGATCTTGGGACTGTGGGCAAAGGCAGAGGATGGGTTACCGTCTGCATCAGGGTGGACTCCGAGTTGGCCACCAGCACGAACACATCAGCGTCCAGGCAAAACTTGTCAATCCAGCTGTCCAGCTCTGTGGTGACATCGATGCCAGGGCTGGAGGCAACAGGGGTAAACCATCATCAGACCGGGGGCCCTATTCTTCCTGCTCTGAACAGACCTGAGGCAGCAGGCAAAGGAAGAGAAAGCTACAGAGGAGAGGGAAATCGCCCTTATTGGAGGGATTCTGATTTTTCATCTCATATCCTTCCAGACTCTCCGAAAATGTGTTTTTTGTCATATGCATCTATCACTTATATGAAAACCTAAAGATCTGAATTTGACTTTGTACATGCACGTGTGCGTGCTAAGTCGCTTCAGTTGTGTCTGAATCTTTGTGACGCCATGGACTAACTGTAGCCTGCCAGGCTCCTCTGTCCACGGGATTCTCTAGGCAAGAATACTGGAGTAGGTTGCCAGGCCCTCCTCCAGGTGATCTTCCCAACCCAGGGATCAAGCCTGCATCTCCTACGCTGGCAAGCAGGTTCTTTACCCATAGGAAGCCCCTGCATTTCACTTTGCGGGTACACAATTAAGGTGAAGTGCTACATTCATCTGAGTCCAGCAAGCACCTCATACCAAATTTCTTGGTATAGTTATAGCCTGTCCACAAAGCAGGAGCAAAGTGTTGCCTTGAGAAAAATAAAACACAACAGGGACCTCATCAAGAACAAGCTCTACCCCCTCCTCCAATAAACATACTAACATTGGGTTGAGGCCAAGAACCTTCCCCAGTTTCAAGCATCCTTCCTATCCCTCTTCACAGACCATCACTGGGAGATCTTCGGGGCCCTGATGCCTGCCAAGATGATACAATAACCAGACCCTGAAGGAAATCCACGAGGCTGGAAGATGTGGTTAAGCCGGTTTAAAAAGTAATATACTTCAGCAGAGCAACAACATGACCTCAGGGACACTGGCCTGGAGGACCCAGAAATGGAAACCTGGGCCCCTCCCCGTCTGCACCTCCTGGGGAGGCACCTGCCCTCTTACCTGTCCATCAGCACCAGGTCATCCTTGAGAAGCGGGCACTTGGAGTTGGGCCACATCACACTCACCAGGCTGCCGGCATGCAGCTGTTCATCCTGGTGAAGGGCATGCGCCAGCTGGTTCACCGTCTGATGGGGGTGGAGGCAGAAGATAATCAGGGTCAAGGAAGAGCCTCTAGGCTGGAGACCAGTGCAGCCTAGCCCCAGGACAGTGGCCTGGACCGCAGGCCAATCTGCTACCCCTCTTTCGTTTCATGCATACAAAGTCAAGAGTTGGGAGCTGCTAGCAAGAACCAACTATCCTTAACTCCTCCGTTAAGTTTCTCTCTTGGATGTTGCTCTGCATTAATTAATTCTTTATGAACCAAAACGAGCATCTGGTCCCAACGCAAAGTGCAGCTGGCTCTCAGAAAAATGAAAGCATGCGAGCCCTGAGCTTAAACACCAGAATCACAGAGCAAATGCAGGGATCGCTCTCTGGCAACACTCCCAGGAACAACGCATACACACTGTGCATCGCAAAGAGAAAAGGCCTGCCCAGCAATTCACAAGGACTATGAATTCCAGGCTCCAGAACCTCCCCGAAGCTCTCACACTCCCTAAACAGCCACACTAGGACAGGGCTTCCCAAACTCCACTACAGGGACACTGCCCCCTCCTTAGAGGCGCCTTGGGTCCTGGCCCAAGAGACCCACTGGTTGGTCTCAGCCCAGACTCGACCCACCAGTGTGACTAGGGCCAAAAGCCAGGCCAGCAGGGCCCCCTCACCTTGACACTCCTCTTCTCCTCTGAGCCCTCCGTGAGGAGGAAGGCCTCGTGGCCATCTGTGCCCTCCACCCGCAGGAAGCAGTTGGTGGTGTGGCCGATCCCGGAGGGCAGCACTTTGTCCCAGAGCATGGCATTGATCACGGTGCTCTTCCCATTGCTCGTCCTACAAGGAAACCCAGTGAAGCTACCACCATCTGCATCGCAGGTTGTCACTAAGAAGGGACAGCCTGGAAGTCCAAAGCCTTGTCCTCTATAGTGACATCAGCTCTGTGCCTATGAAAATGGATGGACAACCCTGGTGGCCTGTGCGTGTGACATGCCCTGGTTCATCATGGCAAAGCAACTATAAGGGGCTCCCGTGGTGTGATGCCAGCATGTAGACACTACCTGCCCTTGAGTGAGCCCCCTCAACATGAGGCTGTCAGCATCATGCAGGAGACCACCTGTCTGACTCAGAAGACTAACCCACTTCTCCTCTTCTACCAGAAGCCACTGACTCACCCCAGGGTGTCTTCCTCCGTCTAAGTGACCTCAGCTGAATGACTCCGAAGTTTTTCTACAGAAGGCAAATTTTGCTGCTTTTCTTGCACCAGGTTCCTCTTGAACATGAAGCCCCACCCATCACTCCCAGCTGATAAGGGTCTGCTCCAGGGTAGACTATGGTAGCATTCTGCCTGCCACCCCCTTTTCTACCTTCTTTTTCTTTAAAACAGCTCCACTCTACAAACTCATCAGCTCTAGCTCACCAAAGCCAGGGCCACAGTTCTGAGGCGAAGATGAAAAACGACAGCCCAGGTTGAAGGACACCCCAAGGTGATGACAGGCAGAGGGGCAGAGTGCCTATTCCTCAGGCTACCACTGTGTGCAGAGCATCCAACCTATCTGAGGCCTTTTTATCCCCCTGTGCTGTTGTGCTTAGTTGCTCCATCGTGTCTGACTCTTTTTGCAACCTATATTGGGCTTTAATTTTTTAAAGGTGCTGTGGTTTAAGAAGAAATATATTTGGTCTTTGTCCCCAGTTTCTGGCAATTCCTTGGAATTTCCTGAGTGATAGGAGTGTCCCTAGTTACTCATAAGAAGCTCCTACTGAGCATACCTGTTTACACTCATGAGGTGACTAAGGTGGGGCCCCCACACAGCCTCAGGATGGACCAAGTGATAAGAGGGTTGGGACTTCCAGCCCCACCCACTAACCCTCCAGGAAAAGGAAGGAGGGGGGCTGTAGATTAAGCCCCATCAATCTCTTGAACAGTGAGATCTGATGAGCTTCAGGGTGGAAGGCAGTGTGCTGTACTTCACAGGGACAGAGCTCCCCTGCTCAGGACCCTCCCAGACCTCCCTCTGTGCACCTCTTCATCTGTATCCCTCATAAAATCCTTTATAACAAACCAGTAACCTAAGTGAATGCTGCTCAAGCAGATTAAACTCGAGGAGGAGGTTGTGGGAACCTCTGATTTATAGCCAGTCGATCAGAAGCACAGGTGTCCGAATGGCATCTGAAGTGGGCTATCTGTGCACCAAGTTCTTAACCTATAGGGTCTGTCACCTCCTGGTAGAATGTCAGAACCAAGTTCACTATGCAGGACACCAGTCAGTGCCCACTGAGAACTGGAGAAGAATTCCCTGGCACTGCAGGAAACATTCCAGAGGTGCCTACTTGACCTCAAAGCATAACAAAGAGATCTGAGGGCTAAAAGTATAACACGTTTAAAAGAAAACATAGAGGGGAAAGCCTCATGACGCTGGAATTGGTAGTTTCTTAGATATGATGTCAAAAGTATAAACAAAGAAAAGTATAACTAAATTGGACTATTTCAAAATAAAAAACTGTGCATCACAGGACACAGTCAACAGAGTGGAAAGGTAACCGACAAAATGGGAGAAAACATTTACAAATCATATCTCTGATAAGGAAATTCAGGATTCCTACAACTTGAAAAACACACACAAAAAATCACAAAACAACTACAAAAACTCCCAAACAACCCAGTTTAAAAGTAGGCAAAGGACCTGAACAGCCATTTCTCCAAGGAAGATATACAAGTGGACAACAAACACATGAAAAGATGCTCAGTATCACTAAGCATTAGGGGATGCAAATCAAAACTGTAAAAGCTACTAACTCACACCCATTAGGATGGCTGTCAAAAAAACACAGTAAATAAGTATTGGAAGGATGCAGAAAAACTGGAACCCTTGTGCACTGCTGGTGGGAATTAAAATGGTACAGTCGCTATGGAAAACCATATGGTGGGCAGCTTCTCAAAAATTCAAGAACGGAATCATCATATGGTCCAGCAATTTAATTCCACTTCTGGGTATGTATCCAAAAGAAGTGAAAGCAGGGTCTCAAACAGATATTTGTTCATAGCAGCACTGTTCACAGTAATCAGAAAGGGAAAGCAACAAGTGCCCATTGGGGATGAATGGATAAACAAGATATGAAATATACATGCAATGCAATATTGTTCAGCCTTAAAAAGGAAGGGAATTCTGACAAATGTAATGACATGGATGATTCTGGAGGCTATTACACTGACTGAAATACACCAGTCACAAAAAGACGTGATTTCACTTATATGAGGTTCCCAGAGTCAGCAAATTCACAGACAGAAAGCAGAGGGGTGGTTGACAGCGGGTGGGGGAGAAGGGACCAGGAGATGTTACTTAACGGGTACGTTTCTGTTTTCCAGGGGAAGTTCTGGAGACTGGTGGTGGTGACAGCTGCGTAACAATATGAATGTGTTTAACAAAACGGAACTGTACACTTAAGAAAGGTTACAATAGGAAACTTTGTTATGTCTATTTTACCACTGCTAAATATAAAAAAATTAAAAGGAGAGCGCCAAATTCTGTGGTGTGCTGCCTGCTTCCCTGCCTTGGGGTGGTCGGATCCAGTACAAAGAGCATGCCTCCTCTCTCCCAGCTGGGAAGAAAGAAGGCATGAGGACTTCGAGACTCACCGGCCGAAAAAAGCCACCTTCATGTGCCGCCGGGCCAGCACCTCGCTGATGCCCCTCACTTTGGACAGGTAACCTTTGACGTCTAGAACCTGTTCTTCTGTTGTAACTGGGTCCAGTTCTGCATTCCTGTAGGTTTCTGCAGGTGCAGATTGAAAACAGTTTAGCCCACCGTCAGAGTTCCAGAGTCCCAGTCTGGATGGCGGAACCCACCCCTGCAGGACCCTGTTCCCCAGCTGGAGGTCCAGACTCCTGTGGGCCCCAGTGCAATAAAGACTGCAGGGTTCCAGTGCAAGTTTGGTTCTTACCTCTTCCTGGGTTTATGACCTCAGGCAAATGAACATTCCTGGGTCTTAATTTCCTTAGCTTTAAAACAGAGATAACAACAGCACCTACTTCATGTGGCTGGAGAAAGGATTAACTGAATTAAAATACCGAAGTGCCAAGAATGGGGCAGGTATCTGATGAAGACGCAAATGTTGACTGCCATCATTTACTTATATATTTGTACTTAATGTACACTCACCAAGTTCTCAGTATATGCCAGGCACTGCTCTGGTCAAACACAGCCTCATTTAATCTGCGTCGTGTGCCCATCAGAGCTAGTACACAGCGGGGCCAGGGCTGAGTCTGGGTCACTGTGCACCTTCCCGAGGCCCTGCCTGACCTGGCCCCACCCACCGCTCCAGCTGGGTCTCGGGCACCTCTGCCTTGCACGCTGCCTCACCACATGCCCACATTCACCACCGCTCCAGGCTTCGTTTAGTGCTTCCTCACCCCACCCCTCCGAAGAACTAACACGCCACCTCGGGGTGCTCTGGCTCATTCTCACTTAGCCTGCCCTGATCCCACCAACCTGAGTCAGGTCCTCCTGGCTTGCATCCCCGCAGCACCCTGGACTTCTTGCATCTTAGCCCTTGTCTCAGCATAAGGTAACTGCCCCGCTCACCTGTGTGCATCACCTACCACGTGAGGGCCTAGCTGTCTGACCCCCACATCCTACATTCAGCAGGTACAGTATCTGCTAAGTGAATGGATCCTGAGATCACTGCATTGCTTTTCCCCAGGGCCCTTGCCACGTGGCTGGATAACACATTATGACAGATGGGAGCAACTGAGAAAGACCCTGTCCCCTTCCCATCCAGCACTTGTGCCAGGAAGGTCCTGAGCTGGCTGGACTGCAGACGGGTGTCCGCCCCTCAGGACACCCTGGCTGCAGTGGACTGTATGTTTACGTGCCCCGTGTGATGACAGTGTGATGGTACAGCTGACCCTTGAACAACACGGGGGTTGGGGGTGCCAATCCTCCGAACAAAAATCAGCATGTAATTTAGTCAGCTTCTGTATGCATGCCCTTCTATATCCACAGTCTGCATCCACGGATTCAACCACGGATTGTGTACTACTGCAGTACTTACTGAAGTGGCTTGCCATTCCCTTCTCCAGTGGACCACTGAAAAAGCAAAATGATAGGATACCGAAAGAGGAATTCCCAGGTCATTAGGTGCCCAATATGCTACTGGAGATCAGTGGAGAAATAACTCCAGAAAGAATGAAGGGATGGAGCCAAAGCAAAAACAATACCCAGTTGTGGATGTGACTGGTGATAGAAGCAAGGTCCGATGATGTAAAGAACAATATTGCATAGGAACCTAGAATGTCAGGTCCATGAATCAAGGCAAATTGGAAGTGGTCAAACAAGAGATGGCAATGGTGAACGTCGACATTCTAGGAATCAGCGAACTAAAATGGACTGGAATGGGTGAATTTAACTCAGATGACCATTATATCTACTACTGCAGAATCCCTTAGAAGAAATGGAGTAGCCATCATGGTCAACAAAACAGTCCGAAATGCAGTACTTGGATGCAATCTCAAAAACGACAGAATGATCTCTGTTCGTCTCCAAGGCAAACCATTCAATATCACAGTAATCCAAGTCTATGCCCCAACCAGTAACGCTGAAGAAGCTGAAGTTGAACAGTTCTATGAAGACCTACAAGACCTTTTAGAACTAACACCCAAAAAAGATGTCCTTTTCATTATAGGGGACTGGAATGCAAAAGTAGGAAGTCAAGAAACACTTGGAGTAACAGGCAAATTTGGCCTTGGAATGCGGAATGAAGCAGGGCAAAGACTAATAGAGTTTTGCCAAGAAAATGCACTGGTCATAGCAAACACCCTCTTCCAACAACACAAGAGAAGACTCTACACATGGACATCACCAGATGGTCAACACCGAAATCAGACTGATTATATTCTTTGCAGCCAAAGATGGAGAAGCTCTATACAGTCAACAAAAACAAGACCGGAAGCTGACTATGGCTCAGATCATGAACTCCTAATTACCAAATTCAGACTTAAATTGAAAAAAGTAGGGAAAACCACTTTACCATTCAGGTATGACCTAAAATCCCTTATGATTATACAGTGGAAGTGAGAAATAGATTTAAGGGACTAGATCTGATAGATAGAGTGCCTGATGAACTATGGAATGAGGTTCGTGATATTGTACAGGAGACAGGATCAAGACCATCCCCGTGGAAAAGAAATGGAAAAAAGCAAAATGGCTGTCTGGGGAGGCCTTACAAATAGCTGTGAAAAGAAGAGAGGCGAAAAGCAAAGGAGAAAAGGAAAGATATAAGCATCTGAATGCAGAGTTCCAAAGAATAGCAAGAAGAGATAAGAAAGCATTCTTCAGCGATCAATGCAAAGAAATAGAGGAAAACAACAGAATGGGAAAGACTAGAGATCTCTTCAAGAAAATTAGAGATACCAAGGGAACATTTCATGCAAAGATGGGCTCGATAAGGGGCAGAAATGGTATGGGCCTAACAGAAACAGAAGATATTAAGAAGAGGTGGCAAGAATACACAAAACTGTACAAAAAAGGTCTTCATGACCAAGATAATCACGATGGTGTGATCACTCACCTAGAGCCAGACATCCTGGAATGTGAAGTCAAGTGGGCCTTAGAAAGTATCACTACGAACAAAGCTAGTGGAGGTGATGGAATTCCAGTTGAGCTGTTTCAAATCCTGAAAGATGATGCTGTGAAAGTGCTGCACTCAATATGCCAGCAAATTTGGAAAACTCAGCAGTGACCACAGGACTGGAAAAGGTCAGTTTTCATTCCAATTCCAAAGAAAGGCAATGCCAAAGAATGCTCAAACTACTGCACAATTGCACTCATCTCACATGCTAGTAAAGTAATGCTCAAAATTCTCCAAGCCAGGCTTCAGCAATACGTGAACCGTGAACTCCCTGATGTTCCAGCTGGTTTTAGAAGAGGCAGAGGAACCAGAGATCAAATTGCCAACATCCTCTGGATCATGGAAAAAGCAAGAGAGTTCCAGAAAAACATCTATTTCTGCTTTATTGACTATGCCAAAGCCTTTGACTGTGTGGATCACAATAAACTGTGGAAAATTCTGAAAGAGATGGGAATCCCAGACCACCTAACCTGCCTCTTGAGAAATCTGTATGCAGGTCAGGAAGCAACAGTTAGAACTGGATATGGAACAACAGACTGGTTCCAAATAGGAAAAGGAGTCCGTCAAGGCTGTATATTGTCACCCTGCTTCTCTAACTTATATGCAGAGTACATCATGAGAAACGCTGGACTGGAAGAAGCACAAGCTGGAATCAAGATTGCCGGGAGAAATATCAATAACCTCAGATATGCAGATGACCCCACCCTTATGGCATAAAGTGAAGAGGAACTAAAAAGCCTCTTGATGAAAGTCAAAGAGGAGAGTGAAAAAGTTGGCTTAAAGCTCAACATTCAGAAAACGAAGATCATGGCATCTGGTCCCATCACTTCATGGGAAATAGATAGGGAAACAGTGGAAACTGTCAGACTTTATTTTGGGGGGCTCCAAAATCACTGCAGATGGTGACTGCAGCCATGAAATTAAAAGACGCTTACTCCTTGGAAGAAAAGTTATGACCAACCTAGATAGTATATTCAAAAGCAGAGACATTACTTTGCCGACCAAGGTCCATCTAGTCAAGGCTATGGTTTTTCCTGTGGTCACGTATGGATGTGAGAGTTGGACTGTGAAGAAGGCTGAGTGCCGAAGAATTGATGCTTTGAACTGTGGTGTTGGAGAAGACTCTTGAGAGTCCCTTGGACTGCAAGGAGATCCAACCAGTCCATTCTGAAGGAGATCAACTCTGGGATTTCTTTGGAAGGAATGATGCTAAAGCTGAAGCTCCAGTACTGTGGCCACCTCATGTGAAGAGCTGACTCATTGGAAAAGACTCTGATGCTGGGAGGGATTGGGGGCAGGAGGAGAAGGGATCGACCGAGGATGAGATGGCTGGATGGCAGCATGGACTCGATGGACGTGAGTCTGAGTGAACTCCAGGAGATGGTGATGGACAGGAAGGCCTGGCGTGCTGCGATTCATGGGGTCACAAAGAGTTGGACATGACTGAGCGACTGAACTGAACTGAACTGCAGTACTTACTATGGGAAGAAAACCATGCATAAGTGGATCTGTGCAATTGAAACTCATGTTATTTGAGGGTCAACTGTACATAGGGATGGAGCCTCATGCCTGGGGTTAGTGTCCTTAGAAAGGAAAACCTGAGAAGTAGCCAGCCCCTTCTGCTATGTGATTACATGAGTTGCCATGTGAGAGCTGGAAGCCAGCCCTCACCAGACACCAAATCTGCTGCTGCCTTGGTCTTAGGCTTTCCAGCCTCCCCAAACTGTGAGAAATAAATTTGTGTTGTTTACAAGCCACCCAGTCTATGGTATTTCTGTTACAGCCACCCAAACAGACTAAGGCACTTGTGAACCACTGGGCTGACGGGTCCCAGCCCTGAGAACATTCCCATGGCACCCAGAGCATGACAGGTGCATTTCAGAGCCACCCAGTAAGTGTCCCCTGTAGCTGGTGCCAACGCGGCCTCCCCACGCCCACTGGTAACCCCTCTCAGACCATCGACATTCTTCCCTTAAGTGGGCACATGGGTGTGGCTTTTGGAATGTGCCCCAGAGGAAGCTGGCTCTCCAGCCTGTGACTGGAGAAAGAAAATTAAAAAAAAAAAAAGCCATCAGCTGACAAGCTCTTGCTACTGCCCTTTAGAGAACAGTCCCAGGCAGTAGCCTTCTCCTCCCCTGGCCGGGACCATCCCAAATACATCTCAGAATCACCCCAGTGCTTTTCTCTCCCTGGAGGCCCATCAGTAGGAGAGGCCTCCTGTTTTCACAAAAAGAGAAATCAAAACACCCACTCCTGATGCCATCACACAAACATCTTCATTATGAACCACGTGTTCCTCCACAGAACCATGGGAGTGAGTCAGAGCATCACAGAGGATTAGTCTTGGCTCCAGAGGGGACAGTGGCCTGGTCTGTCCCATCTCTGCACACCAGAACTAGTGCTAAACAGATACTAGACAGAAATCATTTCAACTATCAATCCTTCACCCTGGAAATTCAGATATTCAAACTGAACAAATTCTCTGGGAACACCTTTCCTGCATTAAGCACCATGCTGAGGGCAGGGCATGAAGAGTCCCTGCTTAGTCTGTTCAGGTTGCTCTTACAAAACATGACAACTGGGAGGCTTAGACACAACATAAGTGTGTTGCTCGCAGTGCTGGTGGCTGGAAGTCTTGGATCAGGGTGCCAGCCTGGTGAAGTGAGGGCCCTCTTCCAGGTGGGAGGCTTCTAGTCATATCCTCATGTGGCAGAAGAGGCGAGGGAGCTTTATGGGGTCTCTGATAAGAGCACTAATCTCACTCACAAGGGCTCCACCCTCATGACATAACCCCTCCCCAAGGCCCCGCCTCCTAACACCATCACACTAGGCCTGAGGATTCCAACACGTGAACACAGAGGGACGAATGTTCAGACCCCAGTACTGGGACTACTTCCTTTCTTTAGAGAGAGCCTAAAGGAGCAGCCTGACATGTCAGCCAACCAAAAGCCAAGCTGCTCCCGGTCAAGGCATCAAGCAGAGAGTGGCGTGTCCCCGAGGCATTCCCACTAAACTTCTAGAGCTCTGCAGACTAGAATTAGGAAACCCCTGGTCTCCCCTAAGCTCCTCTGTCACAGATGAGGAAACCAAGGCCAAGGAAGATTCAGCTCCTGGCTGTTCACTGATAACCCCAGGGCCTGGAGCCAAGGTGTGCCTTCTAGACAGGGAGTCTGAGACGACAGTAGCTGGAGTTGGTGCTAAGACTGAGTGGGGCCTTGGGAACCAGTCCTTCTCTGCTGACAGAGTGAGGATTAAGGTTGGGCTCAAATTAGTAACTAGAGTAAAAGGTGCCGGTGATGCAAGTTTCTTATTCAAAGTCCTGGTATCTAAAAATATCAGAGAGAGAACACCCTGGTCAGGAACAACCAACACCCAGACACAGGGTGGGGGACTAATGGCAGCCAGGCTAGGCCAAAGAAAACACCTGGACTTTGGAGTTAAGAGACGCCTAGGTACAGTCCACTATGTCACTTCCACAGTATCAGTGACTCTCAGAACCTCAGTCTGCTTGTCCCTCAGGTGAGGATACGATTCACCCACCCCTTATGATTAAGTGGAGCAGAATCTGTAGAATTCTCAAGGATGGGTCCTGTGTTTCCCTGGCCCAGTCTCCCCGGAGCCCAGTTTCACGTGATTCCAGGAGCAGAGTACCACTGAAGGCGACAACCCACCTGGGTGTGAGCTTGTCAAGGGCAGGGCTGTACCTCCCTGTCCCCAGTTCTGCCCCCTATATACTAAGACTGACAGGAGTGGGCTTGGCTAAGCAGGGTGCCCGTCTCACCTTCCAGGAAGGTGGCGCTCTCCTGGATGTAGGCCCCCAGCTGCTCAAAAATGCCATTGATCTTCTTCTTGGCGGTGACAAAGTGCTTGAGCGGGGAAGCATTCACTTCAGCCATGTGTCTCTTATCCTTCTTGACTGTGACGATGGAGTTGCATCGAGAGAAGAGCAGGGACATCGCGCTGTGAGAGAAAAGACATGTGAGCGAACCCAGGGACCTTTTGCTGGGGTGCAGAAGAGTGCGAGCGCCCTGCGAGCGTCCAGAACATGGGCCCTCGAGGACCAGATTGCGGACAGCGAGATCAGAGCCCGCGTCTCGAAACCAGGAAGGGACCGCCTGGGCCCATCTTCCTATCAGTGTGGGCAGCCAGGGCCCGGACCTCGGGTCCAGTTCTGGTTGTTCCCTGCTGGGTGAACAAGGACAGGCCTGCCTCACCCACCTCAGAGAAAGATGGGGGAACCACAAGGTAACATACAGAGATGTCCTCCTCTGAGTCTTAGCCAGAAAAGAATGACAGAAATCGCACTTATTTTCTATACATCACCTGCTGAGAAAAGGCACTGAACACTCAGAGCAGTGAAAGCAAAGTGATGCTCAAGGTCAGGTACTTCCACCCCCCTCCTTGGCCACTCTGCTGCCCAGTGCTGATGGCCCTAAATCCTATCAGGTTTTGTTTCTTTGTTTTTATTTTTATCTTTGGTTCCCAGTGGGGAGGATGGCAAGGAGGGCTGATCCTCAAATGAACGTGGTCTACTTCTACAATTTATACTTACAAATGTTTACTGTTATCTTTTCCTTATAAATGTGTCTACTGTAGAAAATGTGGGAACTAAAGAGGAAAAAGTCCACAACCTCACAGTTCTACAACAGGCACTGTTAACAGCTGCTTATCACCCCAGTCTGTTTTTGTGTGGTAGCTCTTTTGCCCTTACTCAATCCTCAGTCACATATACATCTTTGTGGCCTATTTTTGTTTTTTTCACATGGCAGTAACAAGTTAGGGGGCATGAGGCTTAACTCCAGAGTCCTAGAGATCTTTACTCAAAGTCAAAAGAGGCAGACAGACTAGAGAAGGTGGTCCCCAGTTGCAGCTGGCAGTCCCTGAACCAAAGTTCCTCAGAGTCCCCACCACGCACAGCGCCATTTCTTCAGCAGAGCCCTCAAAACCCTGGCAAGTCCCAGGAAAAAGGCCTTTCCAAGGATAAAGGGCGGTGTGCACAGCTGTGTACGCCTGGATATGCCCTCCTCAACACTCAGCACTTCCCTGTCGGTCCCTCCCTCCCCTGCCACCCTAATCACAGCGCCACCTGCTCTCCACCTGACCCGGCACACACTCTATCTGGGAGATGACAGGGTACTGCCCAGGAGTGAACCTACAGAGAAACTGCCAAAGCGTGCTGAACCAGCTCCTGAGAAGCAGAAAAAAAACCAAACATTCCTAATAACTGAAAACCAGCCCTTAGGAACTAACCATCCCAAAAAGTGAGGAGAAAGAGACCCACAGGGAAATGGGAACCCACATGTTTTATCTAAACCTACAAGTTATTTTTCAATGTTCAAGATTTCTGGAGAAATGAGAGAAGTGACTGTGTGTTCATTTCTGCCTTCCTCCTTAGGAATATACCACAGCTGTGAGATTTTCTTAGCATGGCACCTACTATCAAGGGCATGAGTAAGAAAGACAGGGACTTCCCTGGTGGTCCAGTGGTTAAGAATCTGTCTTGCAATGCAGGGGACGCACATTCAATTCTGGTTGGGGAACTTTGATCCCATGTGCCACAGAGCAACTCAGCCCACAGGTCGCAACTAGAGAGTCCCAGCGCTGCAACGAAGGATCCTGCATGACACACCCAAGATCCCACTGCTGCAACTACGACCTGACGCAGCCAAATAAACAAAGAATTGTCAAACCAAAAAAAAGGAAGAAAGACAGCAGATGGAGCTTCCCTGGTGGCTCAGCAGTAAAGAATCCACTGGCCAATGCAGGAGACAGGGTTCTGTCCCTGGTTCTGGAAGACCCAACATGCTGAGAAGCAACTAAGCCCGTGCTCCACAGCTACTGAGCCAGAGCCCAGGAGCTGCAACGACTGAAGCCCGTGAGCCCCAGAGCCTGTGCTCTGCAACAAGAGAAGCCACAGAAATGAGAAGCCCAAGTGCCACAACTAGAGAGGAGCTTGCTGCAACTAAAGAGAAGCCGTTACACAGCAAATACGACCCAGCACTGCCAAAAATAAATAAATACATAGAATTAAGAGATAAAAGAGAGATAGCATCACTCCAAGAAGGGGAAGAAAATACCTCTGGCTCCTCCAAAGCAGAAAAGGAGAGTACACTGCTATCAGGCTTCCTGTGGCCCAGCAGGAAAGACTCTTAGAGACATAAGGGATACACGTAAGCAGAAGAGGAAAGTCACCAGAAGGAGAACAAGGTAGCTGGCGCTGCAGATGAGATTCTGGAATCAGAGAGAGCTGGGTTCAAATCGTGATTGTGCTGTTTCTGGGCTGTTTAAACCTCAGAGCCTTGGAGTTGTCATGTGTACAAACGAGATATCATGCAGAGTCCGTGAGAAGATGAAAGATGACATGGCACAAGCTCAAAGGTAGATTTACATACTATCAAACAGCAACAGTAATAAACTCTACCAGCAAGATCACAGGACTCCCCCTGGAACAGGCAGCCTTCAGGGGCGAGCAGACGCAATTCTACCACCAGCACGCCCACAGCCAGCCCATGGCTGCCATAGGGATCGAGGCACAGGTCTGCTCAGGGGTGAGGCTCAGTAGTGCCCCACCCCAGAAGTGACTTGCTTGCAGGCAGCAAGTTCCCAGATATCAGTGGGGCTTTTAGGAACAGGCGTTTTCAAGTTCTGCTCATTCTTTGCAAGCCCAAAGGATATGACGCCAGAGGTGTTAGTGTTCAGTAAGTGCAAGATTCAACAGCATGCACGTGAGTTAAAGCCGAGTGCTCCAAGGTCACCTGGTCTGCTCAGATGGCAGCCTGTCCAGGGGCTGCCCTGCTTTCACGTTCCCCAGCCTGTAGCTGCATGCCTGAACCTCCCAGGTGCACCCTACCACCAACCCCTCCAAACTAATTTCTCTGCCCTTATTCATGCCTGAGTTGAGAGTCTATGTTTGTGTTACACATGCTGCTTTCAGCCTGGAATCCTCTGCCCTTATTCACCCATTTGGCCTACGCCTCCTGTCCTTCTAGACCCAACTCTAGTGTCACCTCCTCCATGAAGCCTTCCTTGACATCTGCATGGAGCCCACGCAACCTTACCAGACTTTCAGGATTTTTTAAATCACACTTTCTCACCATCTAATTTGTGAGCTTCTAGAAAGCCAGCCTCTGATACAGAGCAGTGACCTATTTCCATTTCTACTTTCCTCCTCCACAGCTGTGAGAGACATGGTTTGAGTTAGTGAGTGCCCCTAAAGGAAATTACCTTCTACCCTTCTAAACCTGGGATACATGTATTTACTTTTCTCTTAAAAAGCAGCTTTGGCCAAGCATCTGTTTCTTAGTATTTAGAGTTCAATGAGTCAAGAGAGTTGATCAAATCTGTCAGATTCCAGGATGTAATCCTTCCAAAGAGTGAGCTGGGCATACATATGTGCACAAATGGACCACAGTTGCAAATACACACACACTCCAAGACTGGGTCCCACTATCTTGGGATTCCACCAGCTGGCTTCCTAGGCTTTCAGAATCGGGGGAAGCAGCTGGTTCCTGAGCCTACTCTGGAAAGCCCCGATAGCCCCTACTTGACCACAGGGCTCACAGCAGACATGCGGAGCCAGTCCCCTAGGCGTAGCTGGGCCAGAGTCAAGCTCCAGTATCAGCTATCCACCAAGTGGCACCCATCAAGCTACTGCGACTGCCTCAAAGCGCTTCCCGAGGTCATGGTTTCAGAGAGTTAACACTAGCATTTTCCAAAGTGTGGTCCACAGAACTCTAATGCAGCCAATGTTCCATACACACAGGACTCCACAGTAGAATCAATTTGTAAAACACTACATTCTACAGTCTCCCCCTGCACTATAGCACACGAGCACAACTAAGACTGTGGGAAGGAAGGCTTGCTGTAACAACTCTCACTTAACTGTATTTAATGATGCATTTCACAAACTTATCTGAAGAAAACCTTCTACATAACAGGAGAAGGATCATACTTTGGGAAAAGCCTCATTCATCCTAGTAGTCGCCTTCTCCCATGACAAAGAACTGCTGGGGGCATAGTAGTAACACATACTAAACTAAAACCAATTCTAAAATGCTACTAGCACTTGCAGGTACTGAAAAGCTCAGCCTCAACCTGGGCTATTAGTGGAGGAGGATTAGGTGCCGTGGGTGCAGGGACAGCAGCCACAAAATTCACTCCAAGGTGTGTTTGGATCCCAAGCACAGTCCCTGAGTCCACACCACCTCCTTACCCAGTTTCATGCACAGCGACTCCTAGCAGGGAAAATAAAATGGATCCACAGATCGTCTGCTGGTACAACTGGAACAGAGGAAAAGCTGAGAAATTGAAACAAAAGAGTATACACAGTAAAGAGGCAGAGGAGACTCTTAGAAGAACTGTGATAAAGAGCCAGTGACCCAACTTCCGGCGGGCAGAGAAGGGGACAGAGGAGCCAGCACAGCAGAGAACAAATGAGGGAGATAGAGACTCGTTCTTCAGGCAGCCCAGAGATCCCAGCCATCTTTTTAACTGTCAATCTTTAAACGGACTTTCTCGGCAACCAGTAAAATCATGTGAAAGGAGACAGTTTTTTCCAACACAGGTTGGAAAAATCCAGCTCTGTTCAAGAGACCCCTGTCCAAGAGATTCGGCGCTAGATGGCCAGCAGAGTACACCCCTTTCCACTCCACACAATTCCAGGGTGCCAGATGTCTCGGCCACCACTTACTTTTCCGATGGTGAGAGACTTTCACAGGGTAGGCATCATGAACACGGGCTGGGTCAAAAAGAGGAAAAGAATTTGAGTTCTCCTCCCTCCTGTCTCAGGTTGAAGATGGCTACTGAATGACTCCGCCAATTCCGAGTTACTAGAAAAGCAAAGGGACAAGTCAGCAGGGAGAGGGAAAAAATGGTGCCAAACAAGTCTAATTAGGTTTAAAAAGCCAAACAAACTCATCCCCGAGGGAAGTTTACTCACTGAGGTATTGGGGGGGTAGGTGAGGAAGTGCCCTGGGGAAAAACAACCCACGGGTTCAGGGCCACGCCTGGGTGTGCACAAACATGTGTTCAGCCATGTGCTGGGACTCTGGTAAAAGCACATCCAGAGGGACCACAGGAGAGGGCAGAACCAGTTCAAGGACTAGGCTTGAGGGCTGTGGCACTGAGGACCAGAGACTGGAAGGTGGAGTTGAGACAGAGAAGTGGAACTTACTGAAGGCCTCGATCTGTCAGATGCTGTAAAATGTCTTACTTGACTCTCAATTCCACAGTGCAAAGACAGGCTTGGAATATTTAAAGATTTATGAACCGCGAGTTAAGAAGCCAAGCTTGGAACTGAGATATGGCCTCCCTCCCATTGACTGCAAGCCTCACTTGTTTTCAGTTATGTGGAGGGGGCTCACCTCACTCTTGGGGATGGCAAGGGTGACAGTCAGAGCCCTTTCTGGGAGGAGAGAAAGAGAACAGATAGAGAAATTAAAGAAATAGGGCAATCAAGGCTCACAACAGATGGAAATGGGAATGGGCAGTTTTGGCTTCAAGCGTCCAAGCAGCTAGTTATGTACATTTTCTGTTTGCCTTGTCTGTGTGTGTGCACGTGTGTGTGTACGTGTGTGCACGCGTATATGCACATATGTGTGCGTGCGTGCTAGGAGCTACAGTTAGCGATGGATAAAAAACAGCCCCTGCCCTCAACGGAGCTTACCGTCCATCCACAAGCCAAACAAGTAAAGCGACAACTGCCAGGGCAGTAAGTGCCCAAACTGAGGCGCCTACGATGATGAATATGGGCACCTATCATGTGCTGACTAAATGCTGGCAAATATAGAGAACTGGACAAGAAATGGGGAAAGAGCAAGAATAGAATCTAGCGGGGAAGGGTGAGAAAGCGGGAAGGCGGGGGAGTGACAAGAAGCCTCAGGAGACCCCACCCCCAAGTCCCGAACCCCGAGTTCCGCCCCCTCCTCAAGGGCCGCGGAGGGCCCGGCGGCAAAGCGGGAGCGCGGGGACGCCCGCCGGCCCGGATCCTGAGCCTTCGGGAACCCGGCGTCCCACCGGCCCACGCTGGGGTATCCAGGACTCGCCCTGTTAGGCCGGGTCGGGCCCCACCACCCGACACACTCGCCCTCTCACCTTCACCTTCCTAGCCTCCCAGCGGCCATCATACCCCCGACGTCACCAACGAGCGCCACTCCCACCAGAGGCGAAAGGAGGAGGGAGGACGAGCGCGTCACTAGCCGTCGCAGGTTCGCCGTTCTGGTCCCCGTGAGTCGGTGGACTCCGAGCTCAGTGAGTTCCACCCTACTAACCCTTATGGGTCAGGGGTCAGGTGGCTCAGCTCCAGGAGAGGCTCCTCGGCGCTCTTATTCACCGCCAGGGCGTCCCAAACCGATGACGTACTTTCGGGACTCTCGCTGCATCATGGGGGCTGTAGTTCCGCCAGGGGCCGGTCAGGGCTGGGGTGGGCGGGGCCACGAGCTGTCAAGGGAAAAAGAAACCAAGGGCGTAGGTTAGAGGTTCCCGCTCTTCTCTTCTCGTTTATTGCCTGAGAGCCCGACCCCAAGAGCCAGAGCCTGTCTGCTCTGCAATCCATGCTTGCGTTTGGTAATTATAGAGAAGAGCTCTCAAGAGAAATTCAGGAAGCACGCCTGAGCCTGCCGCCCTTCAACTGACTTTGAGGAAGTAAGAATAGCCACAGTCACTGAGCAGGGTACCCAGGGTATATCGTTCTAACCTTCACAGCAGCCCCAGCTGGCTAAGAGGGGAGATTACCCCAGCTCACATATGGCAGCTCACCAGGCCTCATTATGTGCCAGGCCTTGGGACACAGCAGTAAACAGGTTCCTGGTGGCCTCAGCGATGGCAGAGAAGGCTCCAAGGCTGTGCTCTCCAGTATGGTAGCCCCTAGCCATGTGCCACAAGCAAGCTCCTGAAATGTTGCCAGTGTAAACTGAGATGTGTAAGACTCAGTAGGAAAAGGAATGTCAACTATCTCATATTTTTATGTTGTGTGTAATGATATAGTATTTTTGGATAAATTGGGTTAAATGATATATACTACTAAAATGAAGTTCACCTGTTCCCTTCTACTATTTAAAATGGGGCTACTAAAAAATCTAAAATTACACAACTGGCTCGCTGTGATATTGTGGTTTATAATAATAACTATTTGGTCTTCATTCACTGTTTCTGCCACATAGCTCCTAAATACCTGCTAATTACCTATATAAGAGCCGCAGGGGCATCATTTGTTATATTTAGTTTTGTCCTCTGTTTATGAAAATACCTTCAGAGCTATTCAGATAAAGGTGAAATGACTGTCTTTTATGAATTATACCTTTCAGCCACAACTGAATTTATGTTAATGAGACAACTTTTGGAATGCTCCTAAGGATGGGGGCCGGTTGCCAGGGAAACCCAATCACTTGATTAGAGGGGTTGGAACTTTCAGCCCTGCCACCCTGCTCCACCTCCTGAGAGAGGAGTTGGAGATTGACCTGATCGCTAGTGGTCAATGATTTAATCAGCTGTGTCTATATTCCCAGTAAAAGAAAAATTCTTGTCACAGAAAGAATTCAGATACAGAGAGGTTAAGAAAGAAAAGCAAGAATTTATTTAAGCAAAAGTACAGTCTCAAGAAGGAAAAGGCAACCCGCTCCAGTATTCTTGCCTGGAGAATCCCATAGACAGAGGAACCTGGTGGGCTACAGTCCATGGGGTCCCAAAGAGTCGGACATAACTGAGTGACTATCGCTCATCAATCACGCTCTCAAAGGGAGAGCAGACACAGGCAAGTAGCTGCCCTGAGTTTTCTTAGCAAGCCAGTTATGTGGTACATACAAATGAAAGGGTGGAATATTCATTTGGAACTGCAGGCTTAGGGGTCATATTCCCTGATTTTCACCCCAGCTTCACCTTCTGGAGGGGAGGAGGGATTTTTGTCCTTATTTAGCCTTGATTGAAAGTGTTGTGGCATCAGTGTGTAATGGGTACTTCTTGTCTGCAAGGCTGATTTTATTGTAATGAGAACATAATGAGCAACAGGTTAGGTTTAGACACCAGAGATTCCCACCTTTTCTCACCTTTGTCTGCTTCCAGTACACTTATCACCCCAAAATGTGTGGTTTCCTCTCAGTCTGGAGATTCCTGCTTTTCTTTTTCTGACCATTACAGATGTGTGGTTTTCTGCCATCTGGCCCGCACTTTCTCTGCTGATATCTAGCTACCTGCATGCTTTAATACCTACATAATGAGGTCTTCATAAAAAGCCCTGAGCTACAGTCTAAAGAGCTTCCAGGTTAGTGAACACGTGGAGGTGCTGAGAGGCGGGTGCACCCAGAAATAGCATGGAAACTCATCACTCCTTCCCACATACCTTGTCCTATGTATCTTTCATCCAGCTGTCCTTTTTATTAAAATTTTTTATTCATTTATTTAATTTCGGCTGTGCTGGGTCTTCGTTGCTGCACAGGCTTTTTCTCTAGTTGCAGCAAGTGGGAGCTACCCTCTAGTTGCAGCGTGCAGACTTCTCATTGTGGTAGCTTCTCTTGTGGCAGAGCACAGGCTCTAGGCATGAAGCTCTTGGGTTCTAGTGAACGGCCTCAGTAGTTGTGGCACACAGGCTTAGTTGCTCCACAGCACGTGGAATCTTCCTGGACTAGGGATCGAACCTGTGTCCCATGCACTGGCAGGCAGATTCTTATCCACTGTGACACCAGGAAAGTCCTGTGCTATGCTGTGCTCAGTCACTTTAGTCATGTCCAACTCTTTGCTACCCCATGGATGCTGGGCTCCTCTGTCCATGGGATTCTCCAGGCAAAATACTAGAGTGGATTGCCATGTCCTTACCCAGGGGATCTTCCCGACCCAGGGATCAAACCTACATCTCGTGTCTCCTGCATTGTAGGCAGATTTTCTTACCCAGTGAGCTACTTGGGAAGCCCATGGAAAGTCCTAGCTGTTCTTAAGTGATATCTTTTTATAATAAACCAGTAATCTAGTAGGTAAACTATTTTCCTGAATTCTGTGAGCCAATGTAGTAAATTTAATCAAACTTGAGAGGGGAGGGATCATGGGAATCAAGTTTACAAATGGTTAGTCAGAAGCACAGGTGACAACTTGGACTTGCTGTTGGCATTTGAAGTGGGGACAGTCTGGTGGGACTGAGCCCTTAGTCTATGGGATCTGATGCTTTGTTGTTGTTTAGCCATTCAGTCGTGTCTGACTCTTTTCGACCCCACGGACGGCAGCACACCAGGCTTCCCTGTCCTTCACCGTCTCCCAGAGCTTGCTCAAACTCATGTCCGTTGACTTGGTGATGCCATCCAACCATCTTGTTCTCTGTTGTCCTCTACTCCTGCCTTCAATCTTTCCCAGCATCAGGGTCTTTTCTAATGAGTTGGCTCTTTGCATCAGGTGGCCAAAGATTGGAGCTTCAGCCTCAGCATCAGTCCTTCCAGTGAATATTCAGGGTTGATTTCCTTTAGGATTGACTGGTTTGATCTCTTTACAGCCCAAGGGACTCTCAAGAGTCTTCTCTAAGACCACTGTTCAAAAGCATCAATTCTTCAGCACTCAGCCTTCTTTATAAATAGTGTCAAAATTGAGTTAAATTTGTAGGACACCCTTTCTGTGTCTACTCAGAATTGGAGGATTGCTTGGGGTGGGGAAAACCCACACACATTTGGTGACCAGAAGTGTCATAAGTGGAATATTGTGTGGAGTTTAAGGGAAAACACTCAGATTTATGGTTCATATTATATAGTAGTTTCTCGGTATCAGCAGGGGATTGGTTCCAGGATCTCCCTCAGGTACCACAATCCTCGGATGCTCAAGTCCCTTATATAAAATGGCATAGAACAGCTCCCTCCATGTGCAAATAGGTATTTGGGTATGGAAAGCCAACACTGTCTCTACTGGACTGCACTGCTCTAGGGTATAATCTTGCCACAGATACCTCAATAGACAAATTGTTTGCCTCTGGACCAATGTTTTTCATGGGACTGAAATTAAAAGACACTTGCTCCTTGGAAGAAAAGCCATGACAAACCTAGACAGCATATTAAAAAGCAGAGACATCACTTTGCCAACAAAGGTCCTTATAGTCAAAGCTGTGGTTTTTCTAGTAATCATGTATGGATGTGAGAACTGGACCATTAAGAAGGCCAAGCAACAAAGAATTGATACTTTCAAACTGTGGTGCTGGAGAATACTCTTGAGAGTCCCTTGAACAGCAAGGAGATAGAACCAGTCAATCCTAAAGGCAATCCACCCTGAATATTCATTGGAAGGACTGAGGCTGAAGCTGAAGCTCCAATACTTTGGCCACCTGATGCGAACAGCCAACTCATTAGAAAAGACCCTGATGCTGGGGAAGATTGAGGGCAGGAGGAGAAGGGAGTGACAGAGGATGAGATGGTTGGATGGCATCATCAACTCAATGGCTATGAATTTAAGCAAACTCCAGGAGATAGTGAAGGACAGGAAAGCCTGGTGTGCTGCAGTCCATGGGGTTGCAAAGAGTTGGACATGACTTAGCAATTGAATAACAACTGGACCAGCTTATCAGCTCCCAGTGAGGTCAGAAGGAGCTGTTCCACCCTTTCTGTCCTAACTGAACTAGTAGCTTCCCCTCCTGAGAGTCAGACTTTGGACTGTGAGGCCACACCCAGACCCTGCCCCCAAACCTGTACTCCTACCTCATAGAGCAGCTGTCTGATTGCTTCCTCCTCCAAACTCCCTGGCTAAGGGAACTGTCCGTTCTCCAAGGGCATGAAATAAATTCCATTTCCCTTCTTTGAGGAGGCCTGAAGGTTCTCCCTCCTAAGCATCTGTCCTGTCCATTCCTTCCTGTGAGCTCTGGCCAAGGTGCTGGTCACTTGCCTGAGCCACTGCAGAAGCCTTGGAATCCTTGCCCAGCCTTCTAGCATAAGCCTCCAACCAGCACCCTACTTTCTCTCTGAAGCATTGCATCAAGCTCTGAGGCCTCCAATGACCAGACTCCCTCAACTTGGCTGATGGTGTGATTGTCGGGGCACAGGGCAGGGGTGGGGTACAGCTGCAGGACATCTCTTCCACGTTACCTATTTCTATTTTGACGGACATTTCCACAGTGGACATGAATTGCATTTGGCATCGGAAGAAGGTTAACACTTAAAAGCAACCCTAAGACACACACTTGTATAGCACAGACCAGTTCAGAAAGGACACCCAAGAAACTGAATAGACATGTCACTTCCGGGGAGAACTAGAAAGCTGGGGGTCAGAGGTGGGAAAGAGATTAAGATTTGCACTGTTTGAATTCACAGTGCATGAACTGCATGCGTGCTCAGTTGCTTCAGTCATGTCTGACTCTTTGCAACCCTATAAACTGTAGCCTCCCAGACTCCTCTGTCCATGGGATTCTCCAGGCAAGAATTACTGGAGTGGGCTGCCGTTCCCTTCTCCAGGGTGATCTTCCTGACCCAGGGATTGTACTCCTGTCTCTTAGGTCTCCTGCATTGACAGGCAGGTTCTTTACCACTAGCGCCACCTGGGAAGCCCCTTCACCATGGGTTATTTTAAAATAAAAACTTATTTTTAGAGAGAAGGGATAAATTAGGGATTTGGGATTAACAGATAACACAACTGTTGTTGTATACAAGGACTGACTGTAAAGCACAGGGAACTATATTCAATATCTTGTAACAATCTGTTGTTATTGTTCAGTCACTAAGTCATGTCTGACTCTCTTGTGACCCTACGCTCCTTTGTCCATGGGATTTCCCAGGCAGGAATACTGGAGTGGGTTGCCATTTCCTTCTCCAGAGGATCTTCCCAACGCAGGGATCAAACCTACATCTCCTGCTTGGTAGGCAGATTCTTTACCACTTAGCCACCAGGGAAGCCCAATAGCCTATAGTGGAAAAGTATATATAATGGAATCACTTTGCTGTGTACCTGAAACATGTAAATGAATTATACTTCAACTTTTTTAATTAAAAAAAAAAAAAACTATCTCCTCAGGACACATATGAAAAACCCTCGAATGACTCCAACTAAATAAAGTCCAATTCTCCTTAGCCACAGAAAATGAGTTTTGCAATCTGATCCCCTCCACATCGCCCATACCAGCCAACCTGCTTCTCAGTCCCACCTATGCCTTGACAGCTCCATCTCCTGACCTGGAGAATGTCTCTACCTATTGGAAACCTCCTCCCCCTCCAAGGCCCAGCTTAAATGGCATCTGCTTGCAGGCTTCTCAGCTTCCCCATGGCTCAGTTGGTAAGGAATCTGCCTGCAATGCACGAAACCCAGGTTTGATCCTTGGGTTGGGAAGATAGCTTCGAGAAGGAAATGGCAACCCACTCCTGTATTCTTGCCCGGAGAATCCCATGGACAGAGGAGCCTGTCAGACTACAGCCCATGGGGTCTCAAGAGTCAGACACAACTTAACGACTAAAGCACAACCAGCAGGCTTCTCAGTCTCAGCACAGCTGGTATTGGGGTCAAGTCTTTGTTGGAGGCCGGGATGTCTTGTAGGATGTCTAGGATCACTCCTGGCCCCGACCCACTACTGCCAGCAGCATTCCAACCCCCTTCCCAGGTTGTGACCACCTCAAATCCCTTTAGACATTGCCAAATGGCCCTTGGGGGGCAAAAATCACCTAGAAAAACTAAGCTCCCCACAGTTCTTACAGCCATTGTGACATTTATCATCCTGGGTTCACAGTGAACTGCATTTTGTTTTTTTTTCTGTCCCCATCCATGACTACAGGGTACCTAGGAGGTGGGGGTGGGGCAGGGACCAGATTTTTACTGAAATCATATTCAAATCCCCATCCTTAGCACTTACTTCTGTGACTTTAGGTCAATTACTTGGCCTCTCCAAGCCTACATTTCCATATCTATAAAAAGGCAATGCTAGTCCCCAACCCAGAAGACCGCATGCTGAGTGCCTCACATGCATGATGGCCAGCCCACAGCAGGGGTGGACAGAGGCTGGCACTTATTATTAATAGATGGGCTTCCCTGGTGGCTCAGGCAGTAAAGAATCTGCCTGCAATGCGGGAGACCCAGATTCAATCCCTGGGTCAAGAAGATCCGCTGGAGAAGGGAATGGCTACCCACTCCAGCATTCTTGCCTGGAGAATCCCATGGAGAGAGGCTCCAGTCCGTGGGGTCACAAAGAGTCAGACACAACCAAGCAACTAACACTTCATAACATTAATAAATGTCTTGACATGTTATGGATGCTACAAATCTGCCCAGGGTGTGGCAGGACCACCAAAAGTTCTCTGTTCCCTGATGTTCATGTGCGCAGGAAGGGTCAGCAAAGGCTTCAGAGGAGAGTGACACCTGGTTTGGATCTTGGGAGATGATACCATGCGCCCCAGGTAGCAGGGCCTGGCTCATATGGAGGGTTTATGAAATGTACAAATGAGACAGAGACCCAAGTCACCCAATCTGCTGACACAGCCAGCCTTCCTCGCTATTAAAACCTCTCCCTGCAGACACCCGCCCTGACACGTGCACACCCGCCTACCCGAGCATCTCCCACTCGGTGGTTTGAATGACCTTTAATAGGAACGCTGTTTCTGTCTGTCCCTCTCTCCGAGGCATCCAGGACAGGATGACACAGTGCAGTGTGCAGATACACCACTCCCTGCTCTGCCCCACCCCCAGCAAAGGTCAAGCAGAGGATGGAGCTGTGACATCCATGCACTTCCTGTCTCCCAGGAGATTTTCCCAGTCACCATCTCCAAGGGACAGCGTTCTGCTCCCATGATAGGCACCAGGGAGGATGGGGCTGCTGCAGTCCCACAGTCGTGTGGGGACTTGAGTCTGACCCAGGTCTCAGTGTCAACCCTGGAGCAGAAGGCCCCGAGGCTGCAGCTCTGCTGGGGAGAAGCTCTGGGGTGTGACTTCTCACCCCTAGAGTCTCTCTGGGCAGCTGGGTCAGCCCCTGTTGTGCTCAAGCACTGCCCCTTGGAAGAAGCAGAAGTGGGACTGGGTTTTTTCAGGAAGATGGGTGAGAAAAGACCAGTTGCTACAAAGGAGTGAAAGTGAACAGTTTTTCCCGGGAAGACATCCAGAGCACCAGGAAGGTCCCAGCCAAGGAGCTGTGCTCTGCCTCTGGCCTGCGGCCCCATCTCTCCGAAGGTGGCTCAAAAGCAGTAAGAGGTCAAGAGCCTGGAGGCTGGATCCTCGTTCCCTGGGCCCCGAGGCGCTGGAGGCTGCTGGGCAGTGGTTGTTGACCAAGAGGAAAAGGTCCGTGGTGGCCACTCCCGGCCAGTTAGGGATCGACGAAGGAGACTGCGATGTAGCGAGTGCCTTTGGTGGTGGGGAGCCCCTCGTGGTAGTGTGTGAGTCGCCCGGGGTGCATCAGGGTCCAGCCCTTCCGTGGGGCTCGGATGGAGCAGTTGTAGCGCAGGAACCGACAGCCCCCACCCTGCGAGACAGGAAGTGTCGATTCCCCAACAGGAAGTGCCAGTTCCCCAACGGGACAGCGGGCCCTCCCCCCACCCCCACCCCCATTCTCCCATCTGAGCCATCACAGCCAAGGGGCCCCTCAGTACAGCCTGCCTGAGGATGCCCTGTGAGCAACAGCCATGAGCTGCCTAAGGGAGACACTCTGCAAAGAGCAAGGAAACAGAAGCACTGGCCTTGGAGGCAGGCAGCACTGGGTAGTGACTCTGTGACCAACCTGAACCTCAGTTTGCCCTTCTGGAAAATGGGCATTAAACTGTACAGGGTTGTGAGAATTAAATGAGAAGATACAAGTAAGAGCTAGCTTAGGGCTGGGTTTCTCAACCTTAGCACTATGGACATGTTGGGTCAGATAATTATTTTTGAATTGTGGCAAATACACATAACATAAACTTTATCATCATAATCATTTTCAAGTGTATAATGATAATAAGTACATTTACACTGCTACAATTATCATCACATGAGTCAGATAATTCTTTCTTATGGGGGAGCTGTCCTGGTTACCCCTGGCCTCTACCCAAGAGATGCCAATAGTACCCTCATAGTTGTGACAACTGAAAATGTCTTCAGTTATCGCCAATGTCTGCTGAGAGGGGAACACTGTCCCCTATGAAAACCCCTGATATATTGTAAACTCTCAAAAAAAATGACAGGTGTTTTATGGGTGTCCTTCACAATGCCTGCCCAGGGCTGAGTCCCCAGAAGCTTTTAGAAAGAGTAACTTGGGACTTCCCCTGCAGTCTAGTGGTTAAGACTTTGCTGTCCAACGCAGAGGATGTGAGTTAGATTCCTGGTTAGGGAACTAAGATCCCACATACCTCATGGCCAAAAAAACAAAAACATAAAGTGAAAACAATATTGTAACAAATTCCACAAAGACTTTTAAAAGAAAATAGCAGCTTAAGGAGTAAATGGTGAATAAACGGTCGTCTCCCTAGCTGATCACACCCTGAGGCCCCCAACTACTCCCTCCGCACTCTCACGTCTTCCTGGTTTCCCCATCCTCCCCTCTGATCACAAGCCTGTGCCCCATACCTGCTCTGATCTTGTCCTGCCATTCCCAAAGCTGCCCTCTTATTTCAAGAGTGATGAAAACCCTAAACTTTTTATTACTAAAATAGCTATTATTTTCCTTGTTTACTTATTATGGATTCACATAAGCAATTACCTGGATGAGCTCATTTAATTCTCACAATTCTACAGGGGGGTCCTCTAGGTTTTCCCATCTAAGATATGAGGGAAATGCTAAGAAACATACCTGGTTACGCGTTACACAGAGCTGGTGAGAGGAAGGCAGGACCCAAGCCCAGCCAGTCTGGCCCCCAGACATCCCGAATCCTTGCTCTGTTGTATCTAAAGCTTTCTCCCCCCAACCAAATTGTGCTCTGAGCCCACCTCTTCCAATAAGCCGTCTCCACGCACCAGGCACCCTCTCTCTAGGGTTCTCTGGCACTGGCATACCCTGACTGGCCACCCTGTGAGCTGCTTACTCCCCAGTCAGCCCTGCCCCTGGCCCGCCCCTGGCCCAAGGTGCCTGCTGCTCACCTCATAATCCACTCCAACCCGGTTCAGGGCGATGTTGATGGTGAAGGTGGAGGCGTCGTGGTGTGGCACCAGCGAGGGCTGCTCATCGGGCTTGTAGCGGACGACAAAGGCAAGGTCGAATTGGGCCTGCGCCAAGGAAGTGGGACAAGAGAACTGGACTTAGAGAGAGGCTCCCAAATGCTGGGAAAGGCAGGGGTGCACAGAAGGGACCCCTCATCCAATTGCTGCAAAGTCGACCAAGACGGCAGATCTGCTTACGCTGTGTTCTCCAGTGTCTGGCACAGACAAGGTTCTTAATTAAAACATGGGATGGAAGGGAAGGAAGAGAAGGAAAAGTAAAGAAAGGGAGGATGTGGAGGGAGGAAGGGAAGAGCAGGAGAAGAAGATGGAGAGCGGGGGTGGGGAGGAAGAGAAGAGAGGAAATGAAGGTAACCCTCACGACTCTTTCTGGCTGGTGATTCCTTGGGAGCAAGGCCCTGGCACACTCAGAGCAGGTGTTTGGAGAAAACCAGGGTAAACAAGGAGGAAGTGACTGAGTGAAGGAGGGCAAAGGTCAAAAAAGGCAGCCAGACACATGAGGGAAGGAGCTAAAGGAAGGGGCACGCCAGCCAGCTAACAGGGGCTTGTTCGGTGGACTAGCATAGGAGCCTCTGGAGCAGGATTTAAGTACACAGAGAAGTATGCAAAGAAGTGAGTCCCGGCTGGAGGCAGAATGGCCTCTCCTTACTAACTAGATGACTCCCAAGACCCCGCCTCCCGAAGCCCCACCTTCCGGGGGCCCAGCCTCACCCCTGAAGGGAGGAGACGCCACTCCTGGAGACTAAATATTCAGTAAACTCTCCCCCAAGCCGGGAACGCTTTCCTCCCCGGCAAGCCCCAACCACCCCATCCCACGCCCTCATCCCGCCCTCATCCCAGCTGCACCCCAGGCGCGCCCACCCTGGTGTAGTAGCCCGGGTAGAGTTTCTCCGTCATGGGGGCGATGTACTCCACCAGGAACTTGTGCCACTCCCGCTCAAAGTTGATCTGGTTCATGTGGATGTCAATGGTTGGCACGTTTTCGTAGCCACCCTGGATGCGGTTGTCCTAGACGTGACCAAGGAGGATTTGGTAAGCAGAATTCTAAGATCCAACCCCCCAACACACACCATGAAATTCCAGCTCCCTGGTGTAGTGCGTGTTCAGTTGTTTCAGTCGTGTCTGACTCTGTGCAACCCCATGGACTGTAGCCTGCCAGGCTCCTCTGTCCATGGGATTTTCCAGGCAAGAATACTGAAGTGGGTTGCATGCCCTCCTCCAAGGGATCTTCCAGACCCAGGGATAGAACCCTTGATGTCTCCTGTGTCTTCAGCATGGCAGGTGGATTCTTTACCCCTGAGCCACCCAGGAAGCCCCCGCTGGTGTACATGCTCTGTCTAAATCCCCTCCCTTTGACCTGTGAACCTGATGGGATAAGGTTAGGTTACAGGACAAAAGTGAAGGGATTCAGGAGATGTAATTAATGTAATGTCTACCCCTTTGGGTTCATCCAAAGGGAGATCATCTCAGGTGGGCCTTCAAGGAGGGTCTGGAAGACAGAGATTTTGTGTCCTGCTGGCCCAGATAAAGCAAGCTGCCTGAAATGATGCCACTGCAAGGATGTGAGTTCTGTCACATGAGCTTGGAAAAGGACCCCAAGCTTCAGATGGGATCCCAGTCCTGGCTGACACCAGGACTGCAGCCTTGTGAGACGCTAAGCCGGACTCGCAACCCACAGAGACTGGGAGATAATAAATGGGCACTGTTTTAAGCTGATAAGCTTTGTGGTGATTTGTTACACAGCACAGAAAACCAACACAGAGGCCACAGGTTAGTTGGGGTATTAGAGCCCCAGTGCTGGCCGGGTCGCTGGAGCACAAGGATTCATCAGACCCCCCATGTGGGCTATTTGAGTTACTGGGTTCTGGAGATGAGCTCTGGCACCAAGTATGTCAATTGGGCAGAACCATGAATCATGCTTAGTCCAGCTGCTAGCCCAGATGTTAGCTTGTCCCAGTGACATATAGGCCCAGGGGTTCACGTGCCTTTAAAAATGGTTCCTGAACTTTCTAAGAGGCTTGCAGGTATGAATTCCTCCTTCAGGGAATGCACAGCCTGTCACATGCACCATGCCTTTTGCTTCTTAACACTGGTGTCTGGTGATCTTAACACTGCTGTCACTTCCAAATCCTTCTGCATCCCACATTATCTCATTCCTCCCCCATCTCCATGCCCAATCTGGGGAAGGAAGTGAAATCACTCTAATGACAAACCAGGACTGGAAACCTAGCAATTCAAGACGAAGCAGCTCTAAGTCACCCAGCAGCAATGGCAACTTGAAGACCAACACTCCATCCCATTTCTCACTCCCTCTACTCCTAAGTGTCTGCAGGCACCCCTGCCAATGCCTCCGTCTCCAGGAGTTCCAGAGAGGTTGGCCAGCTTGTCAAGAAAAGAGCCCCGAGGGCAGGCATGGGGGAGGGGCAGCACCCTGCCATCCCAGTCAGGCATCTGGACCCCCACCTTGTTATCTCCCAGGGACCACTGGCCGTAGTGCTCCATCTCCTCCACCAGCTCATCACAGGCCGTCTCCGTGAAGATGGGGAACCAGTAGACGTCTGGGCAAGGCTGAGGAGGGTGGGGATTCGGTCACAGGGTCCAGAGAAGCATCACTTCGTCCTCCCGCTGCCCGCATGGCCCTCTGCAGACCCTGCTGCAGGCAAGGCCCCTCATGTGGCCTATGTCCAGTCCCAAACCCCGGTCTGTGAGCCCTCCTTGTCCCCACAAGTGTCCCCAAGGAGCAGGAGGTCAGCAGGCTGCTGAAAGGAGGAGGAAGCAGAGCTCAGAGCTGGCCCTTCTCAGCCAAGGTCACAGAGCTGCCAAAGCCTGGAAAGGAATATGCAAATCCAGGAAGCAGAGGCCACAGGCTCCAGGAGAAGCAGAGAAGGAAGCATCTGTTTCTCACTCTAGGCCCACAGTCCACAGCTGAGACCACAGTTGGGGACATTTTCTTCTTTCCTGCTCTGGCCAGGGAAGATGCCTCAGGCCCCTCCGCCCCTGAAGACTCCAGCTGCAAAGTGCCAGCAAGATGCAGGGGCACCCCACTGCACGTTCCCTCACCCCAAGCAGCACCAGAGCATAGGAAGCGGGCTCCTGCTCCTCCCCCAGGTCAGCTGGCCCTGTTGCTCTGCCCTCTGTCCCCCGCAGCCGCTGCAATGTGTAAATCCAGCAGCTTTGTTCGCAGAGGGTGCTGGGGCCTTACCATCTCCACCATCTTCCCCGCCAAGGCCTTGGTGTAGTTCTCGTGGATGTATTTCTCCTTCCAGTCCTGTGGGGAGAGACGGAGCTCGGGTCCTCGGGCCAGCCTGGGCCAGCTGGGACTCACCTGCACGGGCTGTTCCAGGAGGGAGTTCTGCCCCCCAGGCCCGGTGGGGTGCAGGAGCCGTGGGGGTGGGAGTGGGGGAACCTGTATGCTCCTATGCCTGCTGGGTCATGTGAGCTGTTTGGGCACACAAGTATGTCCATGGGAGTCCATCTTTGCATGTGAGTGTACATGTGTGTGCCGTGTGTAGAGGTTCGCCTGCAGGTATGTGCCTGTGCCCACATCAGCCACAGGCTTGCAACATCTAGTGATGCTGTCAAGACTTCCTCCTCCTCTGATCAGCACAGCACCCTCAGAGGTGAGGCAGGCTGGGATAGCACACCCATTTTAGAGCTGAGATAACTGAGGCCCCACAGATTCTGGCCAAAAGATAACGGAAGGACTAAACAACCTTCACTGCCACTTCTCAAGAACCAAGAGCAAAATCAGGGTGCTGGGACCAAAAGCAGCGTACTGAGCATGCCCCCTGCACTCAACAACAGAGGGCAAAATACCTAAGCTACTGCTCCGGCCGGACCCCTGGACACAACCCAATTCTCACCCTATAGAAGGAACAAGCTCACCCCTCCTCAGGGAAAGAGTGAGCAAGGGAACCTGACGTTAGTTCTCACTCCCCACTGCTGCAGAGGGACCCCAATAAAGCCTTGCCTGAAAAAAAAAAAGATAACCGAGGCCCCAAAGGTGGACAGGCTTAACTGTCACAGCTGGACCACAAACCTCAGCCTGTAACTCCTGGTCCCTCCTCCACCAAATGGCACTGCCTCTAGAGACACTCTCCTCTCCACACCGGAATCCTGCCTGACAAGCCCTCTGGCGTGGAGGGAGCCAGGGGGGCCCATGGGGTCCCAGCCCAGCCAAGGTCAGGCTCTGGGAGGGAGGTGCCTCAGGTCACAGGATCACAGAGGTCCCTTTTGTTCCCATGCCTGCCCACCCACCCGGGGCCTCACCTCGGGGTTGCTGAACACCTCCCAGAGGTCGTTGTGGAGGTGAGTGGTCTGGTAGCTGTCCAGGGAGAGCAGGTGGCCAAAGGAGTGCCGGTTGGTCAGGAACATGAACACATCCTGGGGAGAAGAGGCCGGATGGAAGAGAGCCTCCCTTCTCCTGCACACCCCACCCCTGGGGTGGGCAAGACTGAAGCCTCCTCTACCCACCATATTTAAATTCACAACCCAGTGTGGGTCACTCCATTTCCCAAGTGCCCAAGGCCTGAGCCAATCAAGGAAGACTTCCCGGAGGACTGAATAGGAGTGAAAGAATGAACGTGCAAAAGAAAAGGATGGAGTTCTGATCCTGGAGTGAGTTGTGGGCACAAGGAAAACATCATCCCACTGTCACATTAAAAAAAAAAAAACACAAGATAGTATCAGGTGGGGCACAGGGAAACGGTAAGGGCGTCTCTTGGGCATATTACTTGGAGTAAAGGTGGAAAGTTCAGTTTTCTTTAGGTTCTGTCGAAATGTACATAAAAGAGATTGTGTAGGGCTTCCCTGGGCTCAGTGGTAAAGCATCCACCTGCCAACGCAGGAGATGTGGGTTCAATCCCTGGTCCGGGAAAATCCCACAGGCCATGGAGCAATGGAGCCTGTGTGCCACAACTATTGAGCCTGTGCTCCAGAGCCCGGGAGCCACAAGAAGAGAAGCCATTGCAATGAGAAGACCAGGCCCTGCAGCTAGAGAGTGGCCCCTGTTCACTGCATCTAGAGGAAAACCCGCATCGCAATGAAGACCCAGCACAGCCACAAAGAAGTAAACAAAATTTTTAAAAAGAGAAAGATAGTGTGATAACTGGGTCTACTAAAATGATCCTACAGACCCCGAGGGGCAGCCCTCATACCTGGGCCCCCAAGTGCCCCCACCAGGGCCTGGCAGCCTATAAGCAGTCCTGCTGGGATCTCAGAAGCCACAGGGCCCATGGGAACAAGGTAACTCGTCTTCCCCATCAACGGGGCCTCTTCTGACTGCCCAGCCCAGCTAACCTGCTGCCGGATATTGGCACAGAAGGCCATGTCGGGGTCCAGCTTGCTGTGGTGGAACAGGTCTGTCTCCTGCAACTCAGCCCGCAGGGCACTTCCCTTGATCAGGTAGATGTTTGAGATGTAGGGTACATTCCAGACACCCCTAAGGGAGAGAGGGGAAGATGGAGGGGGTCACAGGCAATGGTATGGAGTCATAGGCTGGGGGTCAGGGGTCAGACAAGGGGGAAGTCACAGGCTGGGAGGGCAGGATAGTGCTGATTTGATTCCCCTACTCTGGGCACATGGTCCCAGGATAACTGTCAGGAAGTCCTTCTGGTGTCTGACTGCAGTCTTCCTTGCTTCAGTTCAGCAGGAATTTGAGCACAACAAGGACAGGAATACTGAGGGAGGCGAGGCCAGGTGGAAGACAGAGGAGGGTGTCCCCCCATCCTGCAGGTACTCACACACGCCGCCCCTGCACGATGTCCACGTAGTCCTCGGAGCGGGCGTAGTAGCCATCTGCACTCAGTGCCCCCCAGAAGTTCGACCACAGCCTCCCATGGCGGGTCATCAATGGGGTGATAACGTTCCTGGGGAAGGGAGCATCTCAGAGGGAGTCCCTCTGACCCAGAGGAGATTGGGGCAGGTTCAGGTGTGGGGAAGGGGAGGGAGAGCGCCTTCAACCTGCAAGGACCTCCCTGCAGTAGGGCCTGGGGTGGGGTCTGGCCCATCTGGTGCCAGCTCCCCCCACCCTTCACAGAGCAGCCAGGAAAGGCACAGAGGAGGAGGGGTGGGGGTAGGGGGTGGGACAGCTTGGAGCTTGGAGCCAGGAGGTAGAGAACATCCTAGACTAAATCAAGGTAGCCAGGCAGTACAGTGGATAAGAAACCCACCTGCCAATGCAGGAGACACAGGTTCGATCCCTGGTCCAGGAAGGTCCCATATGCTGCAGAGTGACTAAGCCTGAGCACCACAACTACTGAGCCTGTGCTCTAGAGCCCATGAGTCACAACTACCGAGGCTGCAGAGTGCAACTACTGAAGCCCATGCGCCTAGAGCCTGTGCTTTGCAACAAGAGAAGCCGCTGCAATGAGAAGCCTGTGCACTGCAGAAAGAGTGACAAGATAGCCAGGCTGGGAAAAGCCCAGGGTCACAGGTGAGACCAATGTGGAGGAGGAGACAGGCAGGGGAGGGGCCCCCACCCAAGCCCAGACTCAGGTCCAGGGCCATCGTGAGCCCTGGCTCTGCGGGCCTGCCTGCCAGCCGGCTGCGGCCAACCCACAGCCTCACTTGTTCTGCTCGATCAGCAGCCGCAGGGTTCTGGGCTCGGTCAGGGCCACGTCAGCATCCACGCTGAAGTAGTAAGTGCAGCCACGGTCCTGCCGGCACAAGTCCCTGTGGGGAGGGAACACAGGGTCATCAGGGTCGGGGTGCTGGTGCCAGCCTCCCTACCACCCAGGATCCCTGCACCTGCAGTCCCCACCGCTGCCCACATCTCTCATCACCAGGTACCAGCCAAGGGTCTTTAGGGAGCTCAGGTCAGCCCTGCTGCAGGCTGGCACCAGCCGCCTCGAGGTCCCTCCCGACTCTGAGACCCAACCCCTGGACTACAAAGCTGTCAAGATAAGGCCCAGAGCCTGGCATCTGGCACCCAGTGCCCTGAAAACCTGGGCACTGGGGAGAGCAGACCACAGACAGGCCCCTACACTGCTCAGTGCTATGGGTAAACCGGCTCTGCCTTTCCAGAGGACAGTCTGGCAACCTACACTAAAAGCTTTAAAAATCTCACACTAAGTAAAATCAGTCAGACAGAGAAAGACAAATGTCATATGATATCACTTGTATGTGGAATCTAAAAAAATAATACAAACCAACATATTTACAAGACAGAAATAGACTCACAGACATAGAAAATAAATATACAGTTACTAAAGTGGAAAAAGGGGAAGGGGAGAGATAAATTAGGAGTATGGGATTAACAGATACACAATAATATACAAAAAATAAACAACAAGGATTTACCGTCCAGCACAATAAATAATAGCACCATAGCACCGAGCAGTGTAGGAACCTACCTGTGGGCCTCCTCTCCCCAGTGCCAAGGTTTTCAGGGCACTGGGTGCCAGTTGCCAGAAAGCTAATGATATTCAATACCTTGTAATAACCTTTAATAGAAAAGAATCCGAAGTTGTACACCTGAAACTAGCACAATATTGTAAATCAACAATAGTTAAAATTTTCTTAAAAATCTATGTTCTTTTTGTTTACTGGCACCAGGTTCAGCAAACTATGGAGCACAGTGCAAATCTAGCTCACTGCCTGGGGTTTTAACCCTTTTCTCTTTTTTTGACTGTGCTATGCGTCATGCAGGATCTTAGTTCCCTGACCAGGGATCGAACTCATGCCCCTCTGCAGTGGAAGCATGGAGTCATAACCACTGGACTACTAAAACAATCCCCAAGAACTTTTTTCAAATTTACTTTATTGATGTATAGTTGATTCACAATGCTAATTTCTGCTATACAGCCAAGTGATTCAGTTGTACATATATATATACATTTTTTTCATATTCTTTTCCATCATGGTTTATCACAGGATATTGAATATAGTTCCCTGTGCTACACAGTAGGACCTTATTTTCCATTCTCTATATAACAGTTTGCATCTGGTAATCCCAAACTCCCAGTCCATCCCTCTCCCACCCCGTGGCAATCACAAATTTGTAAGAACAGTTTCATATTTCTAAATGGGTGGGGAAAACAAAAATCAAAAGAAGTCACGTGAAAATCATATGAACTTCAGATTTCAGTGTTGATAAAGAAAATGTTATTGGAGCACAGCCACGCTCATTCATGCTCTAATAGCCGGGCTGAGTGGTCATGGCAGAGCCCTCAAAGCCAATTTACATAGAGTTACTAGCTGGTCCTTTATAAGGAGTTTGCCAGTCTCAGATCTGTACTTTCTAACTCTTTTATAGTCCACACAAATTAAACTTGTTTATTTCCATGATAAAGGAAAAAAATCACAGGCTGTTTCTCCAATTGTCAGCATTTATCTCCTCTGGCCCTCCAGTCCTTCCTCTGTCTCTCCTTTGCTTCCCGAACCCAAATGACAGTGCTCAGCACTCCCTAGGAGCACTGAGGTTGACTCAGTGATTTCCCTATTTGAGAGATGAGAACATCGAGGTCAAGGGAGGGGCAGGACTTGCTGGAGACCACATAGGCTTCTGAACCTCTGTCTCTCCGCCTGGGGCTCCTGATAACACGGCCCCTCTGCCACGACCCTCAACTCACGCGCCCATGTTCCTGGCGTCTGCGTTGGCCACCCGCACCTCGGGGCCCACCAGTTTCACAGACTGGTACTCGTCGCCGTGCTCTGCCAGGAACTGCTCCACCTGAGCCTTGTGGTGCTGCTCCTGGGGGCAAAGGGATGGAGGCTGAGGATGAGGCTCCACCCCCTGGGACCACAGCGTCTTCTGCTGCCCCAGGCTGCTCCCTCTCATTGCTGGCACATCCCCGGCCACCTGCTGGAACTTGCTCCCTGGAACTCTGCCATCGTCAGACCTTCTGCCTGGAGTGCCCTTCCTGGCCAACCTCTGACCGTGCGTGCGTGCTAAGTCACTCCAGTCGTGTCCGACTCTTTGTGACCCACCAAGCTCCTCTGCCCACGTGATTCTCCAAGCAAGAATACTGGAGTGGGCTGCCAATTCTTCGATACTCTCAAACCAGAGACCGAACCCACATGTCTTATGTCTCCTGCATTGGCAGGCGGGTTCTTTACCACTAGTGCCACCTGGGAAGCCAGCCTCTGACCATCCTCCCCTGACTAGACCAGGTCTACAGGCCTCTTAAAAGCCTCTGTCACCAGGACACACCCCTCACCCCACAGGCCCCACATCCAGTCACTGATGACCAGTTCTTCTGGTCCAAGGTATGGCCCAGGGTTCTGCTTTGCTATAAAACACTCCAGGTAATGTTCAAATGGCATTTGGAAAAAGTTTATACCTGGAGCCCCTTGCATGGGGAAAAAGGAAGAGCAGGGTGTTTAAAAACAAACCCAGGGTTCGGAGCGAAGCCTGGATCTGCTCCAGTGAGCTGCATGACCTTGGACAAGTCACTTCACCTGTCTCAGCTTCAGTTTCCTCCCTTGTAAAATGGGAGGGCAATCCTGTCTCCCCATGGGGTCACTGCAAGGAGTTGACAAGTCAGATAAGAGCACACAGTAGGTCCTCAAAGACCATCTGGGACAATTCTATTTTTCTACACAAAGTCACAATTTATGCGTGTGAGGTTTGATGACTCCAGGGAAGCTGGGAGCCTCCCAAGGGCAGGGTCTACATCCTCCTCCTGTCTTCAGGAGGACAGTTGAATGTCTGTGAGACAGACAAGCTGAGCTGAGTCGGGGCCCACAGGTCCCTGGAGGTGGGGTGCAGACAGTCAGGGCCGAGAGGTCTTGGAAGAGGGTGACATAAACAGGGCAGCTAAGACTCTATGGAAGACAAAGAGCCTTGACAGCAGGCGGGACTTAAGAGCATGTTTGGCTTCTCTCAGCAAAAGCTGAGATGTGGGACTTTATCCTGCTGGAATGGAGAGGCTGGCAAGGCAGGGAGCTCAGAATACTTATTCCAGGCCTGGATTCACAAAGTTGCAGGCCATCAGGTGGCCCTTGACTCCTCAGAATGTATTATACTCAAGGAATGAAAACCAATTTAACTATCACCAGATCAAATCAGGAAAGACTGGGACTCCCCTGGTGATCCAGTGGTTAAGACTCAGCACTTCCACTGCACGGGACACAGGTTTGATCCCTGGTCAGGGAACCAAGATCCCACATGTCCTGCAGCTTGGCCAAAAATAAAGGGGGGAGGAATGAAAGACGGACTGGAGCAAGAAGGGAAATTATGATATCAGCTAAGAGCACCTACTATGTGCTTCCTATTCATCAGGCACTTGTCTTCATGCTTCAGAGATCAACTTTTTTAACCCTTGTAGCAATCCCATGTGGCCAGCACTAATAGTATCCCTATTGAATAGACCTAATAGATGAGAAAACTGAAGCCCAGAGAGGTTGAATAAGATGCCCAAGGTCACACAGCTAATATAAGCAGCGATATTGGGGTTCGGATCCAGCCAGTCTGACTCCAGAGTCAACCCAGTGATTGGGAATACAGCCTACTGCCCACTTCCATCTGGCCCAGATAACCGTGGCTCAGTTCACTTCCTCAGAGGTCTCAGGGTGTCTTGCAAGGGTGGACCCTTGACCCAAACCACATGGTGAGCCCACTGAGAGCCTGCTACTCACATGGTTGTGAATGAAAAGCCTCAACCGTTTTCGGGGGTAGTGGAGGCGCAGGAGCCGCTGGAAGAACAGGGACAGGAACGGGGTGGGCTGTTCGATGAACACGCCGACCAGGACGGTGGGCAGAGCTTCATCCTGCAGGGAGAGAGGGCGGCACAAGAGTCCAGCCATGTCCAGCCACGGAGCGGCTGCTGAGCCCTGAGGATGGCCAGAGGGACTAGCAATCAGAGGCTCTGCAGGACTTAGCAGGAAAGGGGCCTGGGCAGGAGCTCCAAGCAGGGTGTGCAGGGGGCACGGGACTGGACCAGCAGGGATGCAGCAGGAGGCTGTCCCTGCAGGGGACAGGTGCAGTGTGAGTCCAGACTCTAGCCAGGACGGGTTGACGGCACATTGTCAGAGAGCCTGGCTGGCATGAGGTCTGAGATGGGCCATGAATGAGGAGTAAGGTTCATGGGATGGGGAGAGGGCTACAAGGGCGCCTGAAGGACCAGGCAGAAGAAACCAGAACTTAGGCTTCCCAGGAAGCCAGAGCCATGTGCAATCTGAGAAGGCTTCCAGGAGGAGGTGCCTGGGTGAGGACGAGGAGGGAGGTGACCGCTTTACGGCCCACCAGAGATGACAGAGTCTCTTCCAGAACCCCTCCCCATCTCCCACCCCAAGGACAGAGCCCCAAGGCCCAGCAGCCTCACCCCAATGCCCTTGAGGCTGCGCAGGCCCTCATCACACACGGCACACCCCGTCTCGAAGGTCCAGAAGCGCGGGATGTAGTTGCCCAAGTAGTTCAGCTGCAGCTGTCAGGAGATGAGGGATATGAGTGAAACCAGACCAGCCCCGCTCCTGCCCCAGCCACCACCAAGGAGGGAGGTCTGCACCGCAGCCCTCTGCCATCCCAAAGAGGGCAGGAATGTGGCTTTGTTGGGGGCGGGTCTTGGAGAGTATATCTGCCCTTGGAGATGACCAAAGCTGCTCTGAGGGCGGCGGAGGGAGGACACAGACTCTGGTGCTGCTTCATCTGTGACCGCCCGTGTGCGCTAAGTCGTTTCAGTCGGGTCTGACTCTGCAACCCCATGGACTGTAGCCTGCCAGGCTCCTCTGTCCACGGGATTCTCCAGGCAACAATACTGGAGTGGGTTGCCATGCCCTCCCTCCAGGGGATCATCCCAACCCAGGGACTGAACCTGCCGCGTCTCTTACATCTTCTGCATTGGCAGACGAGTTCTTTACCACTAGTGCCACCTGGAAAGCCTGTGGACCTCCTGGGAGCGTGTAAAATGCAGATTCCTGCCCCCCACCCCCCACCCCCGCAGACATTTCAAAACTGCAGTTCTTGGGTGGGTGGAGCTAGTGGTAAAGAACCCACCTGCCAATGCAGGAGACACAAGAGACGCGGGTTCAATCCCTGGGGGTTGGGAAGATCCCCTGGAGGAGGGCATTGCAACCCCCTCTAGTATTCTTTCCTGGAAAATCCCATGGACAGAGGAGCCTGGCAGGCTACAGCCCATAGGGCCACAATGAGTGGGACAGCTGAGCAGCTGCGCACACATGCACTTGGGTGGCATCAGGAAATCTGCATTTAAACACACTCCCCTTCCCCTCCCGTCCACCTGATTCTGAAGGAGTGGTTGAGGACCACACTCCTAGAAACCAGTTGTGATCCAGGGGCCTGTCCCACAAGGGCCAGGGGAGGCTGGCCTGCACCCCTGCCCCTCCTGCAGCTCTGGGAGAACAGGGAACATTCTGTTCTGTTCAGGGCTGGCGAGGCCTCACGTCCTGGTGCAAACATGCAATGTTTGTTGAATGTAGGAACAAGTCTGCCCTGGGGTGGCAGAGTACAGATGACTCAAGGCAGCCCCGCCTGGGCCTGGATGGGGACAGTGCCTCCTCTGTGGTCCAGCAGAGACAGACAGGGCATCACTGACCATCCCGGTACGGAGAGGCAGCACCATCCTGAACTCAGATGTGAGGACAGAGGCAGTGAGCATGTCCCAGGTAGGTGGCCCCAAACCCAAGGGGAAGCTTTGGGGTCACAGTGAGAGCACAACCCCGGATTCTGGATCTCTCCCCCGACGACTCTCTCCTGGGGCTGGGGCCCCTCCCTACCTTGGTGGGCCCGTTGCCATGAATCAGGACTGGGAGGGTGTCGTAGGCCAGGTTCCTCGCTCTCACTTGGCCCATTTCAAACTTGAGCACGACCTCATCTGTGGGTCAGAAAACAGAGACCTGTCCAGCATCAGGGCCAGAGGCCAAGTTCTGGGCTCTGACCCAGACAGTCTGCACATAAGACAGCAGGTAGGACTGCTCTGTCTGACAGTTATAAAATGCAGACGGGCCTTTTCCCAGAGGCCTGAGAAGATGCTTGGCAGGGAGGCCTTTTGTGGTGAGTGATCATGTGAGGGGAGCCCCTTTGTGCAAGCCCCTGACCCACCCAAGAAGCAGTCTGCACCCAGTTTCTTAACCCAGGCTCATGAACTCCCAGAACCCACAGACCAAAGGGTGTGATGTCTCTGCACATCACTTGGATGGGACCCAGAGCTCTTCTCAGACTCTCAAAGGGGTCCATTTGCCTCATTAAACCACCTATCAACGATCTGGTCCAATTTCTTTTCTAAGGGTGGGTAAACAGATGCCCAAGGGTATGTGTATGTGTCTTGCCTGAGATCATCCAGCAAAATAGTGGCTAAGCAACATCATCACCAGCCACTGACTTGGGACCAGGCCAAGAGCATTTGTGGTTTCAAGGGTCAAATGGCCTCTCTGCTTCCCATGTCATCCATCAACTCCCTGCCCCCAGCTCAGGAAGTCTTCACTTGGGAGGTGGGAGAGCAGGGGAAGGAAGTGATGTAGGCTCACCTCAAAGGACCAGGGACGCAGGGCAGGGATGGGGTACCCACTGAGTGCATCACCCAGCTCCTCCCAGTCTGAACCCTGGGGCCCCACAGGCTCTCTGGACTGACCTCCTGGCCCTCCTTTCTTCATCCCCAAAGAGACATAGCTCTGCCCCCAGAGAACATCCAGGTGGTCTCTGGGGACCTGGGGATGAGATAGGCAAAACCCCAGCACAGCTGAGAGGAACCTCCTTGGCTGGAATCCTCATCTCCTTACCACTCCTCTCAGGATCCCTCACCCTGTCGGGGCTGCTCACCCAAGGCTCCATCCAAATTCTGGAAGATTCGGCAACGGTGGTCCAGGGTAATATTGATCTGCTCCTGTAGGAAAGAGGGCATTGGACTGCACCAGGAACAAGCCATGGCAGCGGACAGGGCTCCATCACCCAGTGTGGGGAGCCAGCCCTCCCACTTCTGCCACTTCCTCTCCCTCCATCCACTTGGCCCTGTCACATCAGGGCAGCTGGGAGCCCTGGGAAGGCCAGTCAGTGGCCAAGCCCCTGGGATTTACTACTCTAGCACCTTTATTCACAGAGAACTAGGGGCTCTCTGAACTGGAAGGAATCTAAGGGGACATCTGGTTCAGCAACAGCCATTGTGATAACAGATGCTGGTTTAGCACTCAACTGTGTGCCAATCGCTATTCTCAGTATTACATGCACACTCATTTAATCCACAGAACATCCTTGTGAGAAAGCATCCTCATCACTGCATTTCACAGATTTAAAAACAAGGCACAGAGAGGCTGGATAACTTGCTCAAGGTCAATGGGCAGCCTGGCCCTGAGGTCCATGTTCACTACCTAACGCTACCTCTTGCAGATGCGACTATGTCTCAAGGAGCCCTAGGTCAGGCCAAGTGACACTCTAGGCTCAGCCTTCATCCCACAGAGAGCAGCTCTACCATTTTAGACCACAGGCTTCTACGAGCAATGTCACTGGAGGCAGAGGGGAAGGAGAAGGAAAGACTGAGCCAGCAAAGATCAAGTTCACAGTTTCCACTGCACAAGTCCAACTGCTTCTCCTCATTATTTCATGGATGATAAAACTCAAGGCCCAGAGAGGGAAAGTGACTTACCCTTTGTCACGCAACACAGCGTAAATAGGGGTTGAGGGGGTGTGCAGGGCAGAATCCAGGAATACTGACCCTCACCCCAAGAGTTCCCTAACTTTCCTGCCTGCCCAGAGGACACTGGCTGGCTTGGGGGCTACACCTGCTCAGTTCTACCACCTCCACTCCCCTCAAGGATCCCTGCCTTGAGACAGGCTCAGAGGCCTGGCTTGTGGGGCCCAGGTCCAGTCAGGATCTCATCAGTCCCTTAGAACTCCTCCAAGCTGAGTGGGCCAGGGGCAGCTCAGGTGGTCAGTTCCTTTCATAACCATCCTCACCACCTGACACGAGGCTGTAAATTCCTCCTCTCCCCCTTTGAAGGTTCAGGAGGGCAGCAACGCCGACTGTCTTGTTCATTGCCTACACCTGACAGTGTCTCACCCACAACTCAGTAAATATCTGCTGGGGCTTCCCTGGTAGCTCAGTGGTTAAGAATCTGCCTACCAATGCAGGGGACACAGGTTCCATCCCTGATCCAGGAAGATCCCACATGCCGTGGGGCAAGTAAGCCAGTGCACCGCAACTATCGAGCCTGTGCTCTAGAGCCCGGGAGCTGCAACAAGAGAAGCCACTGCAAGGAGAAGCCTGAGCACCATAACTGGAGATTGGCCCCCATTCTCTGCAACTAGAGAAAAGCTGGTCCAGCAACAAAAACTCAGGACAGCCAAAAATAAAAAAGTAAATACTATAAATTTTTTTTTAATACCTGCTGAATAAATGAGTGAATCGAAGAATAGGTAAGTGGGTGTCAATGCCCAACCCAGGGGGTCAGGTCTGGGGGGCAGGGGCTGCTCCCAGTGCAGCCCAGTCTGGGGGATCCAGTGTCAAGATCTCACAGCACTACCCACTGCCACTTACCCTCTTCTCTGGGTCCAAGAAGATCTTGGTGTAAAAGAGCTGGTCACTGTCGCTGTCCTGGCCTTCCCACTCTGCCACCAGTTTGCTGAGGTTGGGGGCATAACCGATGAAGCCTGGGGGTGGGGGACATATAGACAGACACTCAGCTTCTGGCCTCTGAGTCAGGGGCCTCCTCCCAGCCTTCCCTCTCACCCACCTTTCACTTCTTTATTCATAAGCCCTGCCTCCTCTCAGAAGCCCTCCTGGATTGAGGAGAGGTGCTGTCTTTAGGCTGCAAACAGCCTATCTGTTAATGCCACTTGGTGACAAGTTCCCACTGAGCCCAGAGAGAAAAATCACTGTTGTCCATTAAGCTGCACCAGCTCAGGTCCTGGGCAGCACACAGGTGGGGAATGAAAGAGTTAGACTGAAGCCCAGAAGTACAGGGCTGGTGGGGCATAGGTTTGGAGCCCCTTTTCGACAGTTATCCAGGAAACTTGACCCAGAGAAGGGCAGAGGCTGAGCCGAGGTCACACAGTGTAGGAGGGGATAGAGGGAAAAGCCCACATAGCTCCTTAGCTACTGTGCAGACTGGTGGGAGGGGAAGAGAAAAAGAAGGTGGGCAGCCAGGAAAGGGCCCTGCCCCCAAGGACACCTCTACCCCTGGGCCAGGGCCAGGCCGTGTGGGCTGCGCTAACTATCTCAGCCAATAGGGAAACAAGGTTGTTGGTGCCGATCCCAGCTTTGTGGCTGGACAGGGGAATCCAGAATAAAATATGGGTTTTATTCTCCGTGCAAGGGGAAGTCACTGAGCAATACATGTGGACTCGCATCTGTGCTGAGAATGGACTGGAAGGGAGAGGCTAGAGCCTGGCAGAGCAGTCAGGAGACTACTGCCCATGCCAGCAGCCCGGAGAGGCGGTGGCTAGGGGTGTGGACATGAGAGGGCACACTCCAGAGATCTCTCGGAGTGGGAGTGGTGTGACTTGCTGAAGGTAAGGTGGGGGAGGGGAGGGAGGGATGGGGGTGACTCCCTGTTTTGTCCTGTGCAGATCAGGGGGGCCATTGAATGAGATAAGCAAGACTGCAGTGGAGCTGATTTAAAGGTTAAAACTCAGGAGTTCTTCCAAGGACACACAGCATTCAGCAGCTTGAGATAGCCATGTGGGATGTCGAGCCAAGGGGTCCTCCCCAAGGCTGCGGATGGACCTCTCTGGAGCCTGCCCCATCCGCCACATACTGCACACCCGGGGTCCTCACCTCCAGAGCCCAGGAACCTCTTGCCATCGGACACCACCGGGTACTTGGCCTCCAGCCTGCGGTCCGGGTAGATGAGCTCCTCAGCCGAGAAAACCACCTGGCTCCTGGCCTGCCGGAACTTCTTCAGGAGCTCTCGGGGCCCCGAGGCAAACACCACATCGTAGCTGTGGCCAGAGCCGGGAGAAGATGAAGCAGGGTGGGGAGGAGACAGGGTTGGTGGGGGAGCAGGGGCTCAGGAGGGCACAGGCAGGAGGAGCCCAGGCTTCCCTGGTGGCTCAGATGGTAAAGAATCTGCCTGCAGTGCAGGAGTCTCAGGTTCGATCCCTGGGTCAGGAAGATCCCCTGGGGAAGGGAATGGCTACCCACTCCAGTATCTTTGCCTGGAGAATCCCATGGACGGAGGAGCCTGGTGGGCTACAGGCCATGGGGTTACAAAGAGTCGGACACAACTGAGTGTCTAACACTTTCCTCCTCCCACGTCTGCCCTGGGCCACATCTAGTAAATAGATCAGCTCTGTTACCTTTGACTCTGCCCATCAAGTTTCCACCCCCTCCCTGGGCAGAGACATGGTCCCCATAATCTGTGACCATTTCACACTCAAAGCACAGCTCACTGGGCTTCCCTGGTGGCTCAGTGGGAAGGAATCCACCTGCCAATGCAGGAGACACAGGTTCAATCCCTGGTCCGGGAAGATCCCACATGCCACAGAGCAACTAAGTCCACGTGCCACAACTATTGAGCCTGTGCTCTAGAGCCCAGGAGCCGAAACTTCTGAGCCCAAAGAGAAAACTGAGCCCCATACACCACAACTACTGAAGCCCGAGAGCCCTAGAGCCCGTGCTCAGCAACAAGAGAAGCCACCATAATGAGAAGCCCCGTGAAATGCAACTAGGGAGCAACCCCGGCTCACAACTAGAGAAAAGCCTGCAAACAGCAAGGAAGACCCAGTGCAACCAAAAACAAATATATAAATTATATACATTAAAAAAAGCATAGCTCACCATACCTGGGCAGGTCCCCCCACCCATCTTTTCACCAAGAGTGGAAATGGGTCTTTTCTGGGGCGCATAGACCCCTTAGAACTGTAGGCAATCCTAGCTACAGTAATCCCCACCTCATCCCTGATGTCCCAGCAGGGCCTCATTCTAGAATATTCTTCTACCTCTCAGCTGCCTACCTGTCTGTGAAGAGAATGACCAGGTTCTCCTTGTCAGCGTGCTTCTCCAGGGCTTTCTTCAGCAGCCGGACCTTCAGCCCTCCGCCTGCTGACATCGCCTCCCCAGGCCAGTCCTCCCCTAGCCCCAGCGCCTGCAGAGACAGGCCCCTTAACATGGGCTTTTGCTAAAGAGAAACTTGGCCGGCTCAATTTCCAGCCCCACCTGGGTATCTGACAGACAGAGCATCTTGACTTCTATCTGTCCAGCACCTCCTCTCGCTGTCTCTGCCCCCACCCAGGGAGCCCCTTACCTGGATCTTGTAGTTGAAGAACTGAGCTGAGCGCTTGAAGCGTCGGAACCCCTCGGTCTCCTTCGTGGCCACAGTGAGGACCAAAAGGTTGTCTAGGGACAGGGAAGGGAACAGAGGATGAAGAGAGGTGATGTCAGGAGTGGGTAACTTTGCCCAAAGGGATGTGTCAAATCCCACAGGATGTATCTTCACGTCAACCCATCACAGACAAGGACCCAGGGCCCAGGGAGGAAGGGGCACGCCTAAGATCACTCAGCAAGTTAATGTCAGGGCTGAGACGTGACCTGGGTCTCTGTCCATCTGGAACTGACCAACATGGCATGAAGCGCCCAGAGTAGAGGCGTCTGCACCTCGCATTGTGGGACTGGGTCTCTGGATTTAGGGGCAGAGGAAAGGATTCACTCTGAATGTTGAACACTAGGAGGACCTCTCTAGCCAATGTCAGAAATCAGCCTGGGAACAACCTCCACTCTCCATGCCTGCACTCAGGGCAGACATTGCTAATTGATCTCAACACATTTTTGTGTTGAGCCTCACTTGGCCTTGGATTCTCCCAACACCGTGAGAACGAAGAAGAGTTGGCCTGCAGTAGACATTCACTTGAAATCCTGGCCTTTGGTCGAGTGGCTATGCTACCTTAAAAAAAAAAAAAACAAAACTTCTAAAAATTTTGTATTAGAGTATAACCAATTATCTTGGAATAGGAAATGACACCCCATTCCAGTATTCTTGCCTGGAAAATTCCATGGGCAGAGGAGCCTGGCAAGCTACAGGCCATAGGGCCGCAAAAAGTCAGGCGTAACTGAGCACATAATTGATTAACAATGTTGTGATAGTTTCAGGTGGACAGCAAAGGGACTCAGCCATACATATCCATTCTCCCTCAGACTCCTCTCCCCAGGCTGCCACAGAACACTGAACAGAGTTCCCTGTGCTGTACAGTGGGTCCTTGTTTGTTATCTGTTTTAAATAGAGCAGTGGGTATATGTCCATCCCAAACTCCCTATCCCTTCCTCCCTTCCTTACCCCCAGCAACTATAAGTTCTTCTCTAAGTCTGTGAGTCTCTTTCTGAAGTAAGTCAGACGGAGAAAGAAAAATATTCTATGGCATTCCTTATATCTGGAATCTAAAAAGTGATATAAATGAGTTTACTTATGCTACCTTTTTAACAAGGAACCACTCTGGACTCTGCAGGGTGGCTTTCTCTCTACAACAGCACCTGCTGGAAACACCCACATGCCGTCTCTGGGAGCCCTGGACAAACCATTCCCAGACCATACTTTGAGACTGCATTCTCTGGGAAGCAAAGGCTCTGGGAGTTCCCTGATGTACTAGTGGTTAGGAGTCTGGGCCTTCACTGCTGAGGCCCAGGTTGAATCTCTGGTTGGGAAAAAAAAAAACAACTCTGTAGCTGGCTTGGATAGGCTCTTGGCTCTTTTCCTTACCAACTGTGTGACCCTGGGCAAGTCCTTAACCTTCTGAGCTGCAGTTTCCCCCTTGTAAAACAGGGGTAATAACAGTACCTGCTTCCCAGGGCTGCTAGACTAATTAAATGAGATCAGGCTCTGGTGGTTCAGACAATAAAGAATCCACCTGCAATACAGGAGACCTGGGTTCAATCCCTGGATTGCAAAGATACCCTGGAGAAAGGAATGGCTACCCACTCCAGTATTCTTGACTGGAAAATTCTTCATGGACGGAGGAGCCTGGCGGGCCACAGTCCATGGGGACCCAAAGCGTCAGACATGACTGCGTGACCAACGCTTTCACTTTTTTCACTTTCTGTGCTCAGTCATGAGCACTTTTTTCACTTTCACACGCTCAGTCATGTCTGACTCTTTGCGACCCCATGGACTGCAGCCTAGGCCCCTCTGTCCATAGGGATTCTCCAGGCAAGAATACTAGAGTGGGTTACCATGCCCTGCTCCAGGGGATCTTTCCAGCCCAGGGATCAAACCCAGGTCTCCCGCATTGCAGATGGATTCTTTACCGTCTGAGCCACCAGGGAAGCCCATTTCACTTCCAGGCCTGGAAAATCCTTGTTGAAATGCTGGCACACACTAAGAGCTATTCTTGGTGCTGATCACTGAGAGGCAAACGCCTTGCTCTAGCATTCAGGGCCCCTGCCCACTGGCCTTTGACATCCTCATTCCCTCCACCAAGCAGGCCCTGCTCCTCACCTTGCTGAGCACCTCCTTCCTGCCAGGGCTTTCTCTCCGCCCTTTCTCTAACCTTCCTCCTGGTCTCAGGGCCAGTGACACATCTTCCCTACTTCCACCTCTATGAAGCCTTCTTGGATTTCTCTTGACCTCCCTCCTGCCCTGAGGCAGGCCTCCATCATTTGCAGCACTCATCATTGATTCACTGGGTGAGTCTTGTTTCTCTGGGGTCCAGGACTTAGCACTTCTATGGCCACTCCAAGTGGCCAGGTCAGCACAGGTAGGTCAGGCCCTCCCACCCTGACCTCCCCAAGAAGTCAGGAGGAGCCTGGGCTAAAAGAACAAAGGGGCAAAGCCAGCTGAACCCCCTGCTCTGGGACCAGGCTGCTGGTCCCAGAGCAGGGGGTTGGCGCCAGACAGCCGGGCCAAGATTGGCAAGAATCCACTGAGGGTGGGTCCGGAGACCTGGGGCCGAAACGGGTGGATTCACTAGGCAGGTGTGGAGAGGGGAGGCCTCACCATCTGATCCTGGGGTCCAGGGAAGAGGGGTGTGGCTCACACTCAGGGGAAGGACTCCCCTCAACTCCTGTCTGGATGGTTAATTCTGCCCCCAGGCAAGGAGAGCCAAAGCCTCAGCTCTGAGGCCTTCTGGTCGACAGCAGGGACTGCTGGGGACAGGAAGAGTGTCACATTTCATGGATGGAAAAAGCCAGCGTGTGGATCTATGTGAGATTCTGGATTCTCTACTGGCAAGGGCTCCTGAAGTCAGGCGGCAGGAGGCGGGGCGGGGGGAAGACTCAGACACAGTAACCTGCCCAAGGCAGCACGATGATGTGGACGCAGACATCTGGCTCTAAAGGCCCCTCTCTTAACTCTGCATGCCCTGCTCAGGCCTGGACTGTGGTCAGGCATCCATCTCCATCTAAAGAGACGGTCCAGCCAGGCCCTCCCCATATGCCCCCTTCCACCTGCCCAGCCTGTCTCTGCTCAGTTTTCCAGTTTGCCAGGGTCTTACAAGGGGACTTTATAAATCCTATATTCCTTGGGCAACACAATGTCCACTCTCCTGGCCACAATCGCCCAGTACAGGGGGTCCCAAACTTGCCTGCATAGTAGCATCACAAAGGAGGTTGTGAAATCCACACTCCTGGGACCCAGGACCAGCAATCTGAGATGGAGCCAGGAGGCTGGATTGGATTCTTCCTCCACTTCCCTGGTGATTTCTGATGTCAGCCACGTTTAGAAACCTCTGGTCCCACCCATCCCCTGGTCTTCTGACTCTAGGCTCCAATGTAGGGCCTGGGAGGCTGATGTTGTTCAGTCGCTCAGTCGTGTCCGACTCTCTGTGACCCCATGGACTGCAGCATGCCAGGATTCTCTCTCCTTTACCATTTCCCAGAGTTTGCTCAAACTCTTGTCCATTGAATCAGTGATGCCATCCAAACATCTCATCCTCTGTCGTCCCCTTCTCCTCTTGCCTTCAATCTTTCCTAGCACCAAGGTCTTTTCTAATGAGTCGGCTCTTCACATCAGGTAGCCAAGTATAGGAGTTTTAGCCTCAGCATCAGTCCTTCCAATGAATATTTAGGGTTGATTTCCTTTAGGACTGACTGGATAGGACCACCCATCCCCTGGTCCTCTGACTCTAGGCTCCCGTGCAGGGGCTTGGGAGGTGGTTCACAGCAAGAGAACTCAAGGCAGGCTCCTGCCCTAAGGGACCCTGGCACCAGCTCTCAACATCCCCATGAAACTGCCTTGATGAATCCAACCGGCACCCTATTCTTTTGTCCTGCCTGCAAAACTCGCTCCTTCCCCAGACCACCTGCAGGAAGCCCTCCTCAATCTCATCCCCTTACCCATCAGTCCTCAGCTGGAGCAGTCTCAGTGTGCCCAGCAAGTGCAGTACCAGTACAAACCTGCTTGTCCTCCCTTTGTCATGCTGAGCCCAATGTGTCTATTTCCTTGGTGCCCCACCCACTCCCCAAGGCTGGGACTGAGTGTGACTTGGGCCTGATGTGCAGAGTGTGGCCTCCGGAGCCCTGTGGGGAGTGACTAGTAGGCACTAGCACCAGCTGAGCCTTGACTCGATGCCATGCACTCGATGACATGCACAGGCGTGTCACATCTGTTATCAAACTTAACCATCAACATCTCAAGCAGGGACTTTTCTGGTGGTCCAGTGGTTAAGAATCCTCCTGCCAATGCTGGGGACACAGGTTTGATCCTGGTCCGGGAAGATCTCACATGCTGCAAGGCAATTAAGCCCGTGCACGAGAACTACTGAGCCTGCACTCCAGGGCCTGTTCTCCACGATGAGATAAGCCACCGCAAGGAGAAGCCCACTCACCGCAACTAGAGAAAAGCCTACAGGCAGCCATGAAGACCCAGCACAGCCAATTAAATAATTTTTTTAAAAACCATCCTATGTGATAGGTGATATTTCTACTCTCCTTCCATAGGTGAAGAAACTGAGGCACAGAGAAGCTTCATAACCTGCCCAAGGTCACTGAACCTTGAAGTATAGGACAGGAATGAGCTGGAATCCCACACGTCCATGCCCTTCACCTCCCTGTCCAAGATCCTGGAATGCTGGGATTCCCAGCTGCCAGCTGAATCCAGCCTTTCCAGCAGCCTTCTCTCAGGCCTCCCCAGCGTGGGCACCCGGCTCCAGTCACGCGGTAAGGTCTCTTCCCAACTCACCACGCAGCCAGAGCTCTGGGCAGCCCACAGGGTAACAACATGGAGGATTCGCCTTCCGTGAACACCAGGGACCCGCCCACCTGCTTGCTGTCTGGTCCAGCCAGCTGCCACAGGCTGAGGCCAAGACCCATGTGAGGCCGGCCATCCAGGGCTCTCGGTCCCCTGGACCTGCTGCTCCAAGTTCAGCAGTGGTTTCCCTGGAGAGATGATGACCCATGATCCAGGGTCACAGAGATAAACCAGACAGCAGAGCGGAGTGGCAAACTGCGAAAGACAGATTGCTGGGAGAGTAATTTAGCCTCTCTGCGCCTCTGTTTTCCTATCTGCAAAATGGGAGTAGTAACAATAGTATCAGGGAATTCCTTGGCAGTCCAGCAATGGTTAGAACTCTTCGCTTTCACTGCTGAAGGTCCAAGTTCAATCCCTGGTCACAGAACTAAGATCTTGCAAGCTGTACAGTGCAGCCAGAAAAAGAAAAAAACACCTTCCTCCAGAGACTCTTGTGAGGATTGAATGAGCTTGGCTGGGGAGTCCCAGGAGTTTTTGTCATAGGGAACCTCCCCTAACAGAGGGAGCTGTGCTGGGGGGAACAGAATGGAGGGGAGCTGCTTTTCTGAGAGCAAGAATGACCGGAAAGACTGAGCCAAGGGCTTGCAGGAGTGCAGACATCTCTCTGGGATCCTAAGAGAAGGCTGAGGATTCAGGCCAGTTCAGCTGTGCTCCGTGGTATGCCAACTCCTCGCCCCAAGCAATGCCAGTCCAGGCAAGGGGGCAGACAGTCTGTGTGTCTTGGATTTCAAGGCGTGGTCAGGACACGCCCGGTCTGCTCCCTAGGGAGGTGGAAATGAATGAAAACTCCTCCCCCATCCCCAACGCCCACCTGAGGCTGGAAAGGAAGCAGAGCCCGGAGATGGGGATTCCCAGGGCCAGAGCCAATCCTGCCTCTCCCCAGGGGTCTGGCCTCCCACTCACACCCTTAGGTCTCCTCAGACTCTCCCCTCCCAACACACACACACACACCAACCAGCTGGGTCTGCCTCCTTCTCCATTTCCCACTGTTCCACAGCAGGGCTTGAAGCTCCCAACCAAGCCTAGCTGGTAATTCTGGAGCCTCAGATCTCAGCGACTTCAGGGCTCGGGCTGGTCCCCCCTTCTCCGTGGCCAGATGAAGGCCTGCAGGGAAAGGCGTGAGCCTGGGAAGAAGGGAGAGGGAAAAAAGGCAGAAAGGACAGGGCTGCCTTTGGGGACTCTCCCGGTCCCTCAGCTCTGCGCAAACTTGCTTGTTTGGATCCTGCTTTATTGAAGGCCTTTTTTGGTCCCCTCCATCAGTCTGGGGGCTCCCCTAGGAGGGGCCAATTTCTCTTCCCTCAGGCACAGAAGGGCGCAGAGGGCTCTGTCTCCCCCACCAGATTGGGTGTCCACTGTGGTGAGGAGCTCTGTGTCTTCCCCCCTTAGACTGGGAGCACCTTGAAAGTGAGAACCATCCATCTTTCCCTCCCTGTGTCAAATCCTTGGGTGTCCGAAGGGTGGACAAGCTCTTGAGAGAATCTCCACCCGACCACCCAAGCCCAAAACAGCAAGTTCCTGGCCCCACTTCAGGCCTCGCTGGACCCCCGAGGGACATCTGGCCCAGTGCCTGCGCCTGCCCCATGGAACTTTCCTCTGCAGCTGCATCATCCTGGCCACCTGGTGCTGGACTGGGTGTCCCCGCCCAGCCAGGGGAAGGAAGGAGCTGGCCTCGACAGGAGGCCAGTAGGCAGCTTGAGCAAGGCCTAGAGAAAAAACTTCCATCCTCCGCTGTCTTCTTAGCCAGCAGACTGAGGGGTCTCAACCAGCTGGGTCTGGGAGAGCTGGAGAGACTCTTCAAAGCAGCATCTCCTGACAAGGACACCCCTCTAGCCAAAGGTAGAGGTCAGCAGGAACGAGCAGAAGGTCTGAGTTTCAGTCAGTGACGCCACCTCCAACCAGCTGTGGCAACCTGAGACCAGGGGTCTAACCTTTTAGGGAACTCAGTCTTCCCAACTGCAAAATGGGCCCAATGATTACTTATGCTATCAAAAAGGTCTGAATGGAGCAAGGGAAGCACAGGGCAGCCACTTGAGAGCGGCCTGATATTAGCCATATGTCTGGGGACCTGCTTATCTACCAGGTGCTTTACCTGGATTATCTCAGCAACACCTAGAATTCTGCACACTCTGTGGAGGCTGCCTTGCACCTACTCTTCCCCCTCTCATCTCCTCCTGGGGATCAGGGGCACCTGCAGCCTTGTCCTCAATTTGGTCTCTCCAACTCACCCCCCTGGGGTTCATCATAGGTGGTTGGGGTTTCTCTCCTGGGATGATCTGAAGTGGAGGGAGCCTACATCAGTAGAAGCAGAAGGAAGAGAGACTCAGGGGAAAAAAAGGCCAGCAACTAGACCCCGGCCATAGGCCCTTTGCACATACCACCAGCCCAGCCCTGTGCTTAGCACTGCCCTCACCGGATTTTTTGACGGGTCTTCCTGTCCTGCTGGGTACTCCAGAAAGTAGCACTGGGCCCAAGAAAGAAAATGCCTTGATGGCCTGGGCATTGAGCTGAACTCTCACCAACAGGGCTCAACCCATGGAATCCCTGTTCGAGCTCTGGGACTGAGGTGTGTCCACTCCTGTTTTGCAGGCTAGAACACCAAGCTTCATGGAGATGAAGCAACTGCTTCACCATGGGAGACATGCGGCCTTGGGTAGAACCGGACACAAAGGAAGTATTCAAGATATGGTGGTTCCCACCCCTTCTCCTGGCCCAAGTCTGCTAAACTGCCATCCTGTGTTCGCAGGTTCTCTAGGAGGGTGGACCAAGGAGAACAGGGATGATGGAGGCTGTGGCCAGTCTGGCTCTGCTTCGCTGGGCTTGTCTCCACAGCCTTCAGTGTCCTCCTGGGGGCTCTCAGATGCTCACTGGGCAGGCGGTCCAGGTAGAGCTGAGGAGGAACGTAGCACCCACTTGGGATGGTGGGACCCCTTGAAATCCAATCTGCCTTGGGGATGTAGGAGTACTAGCCCTGGAATCCAGCAGATCTGAGACCTACCACTCCAAGGATGGACCTCCCTGGGCAGTCACTGCACCTGTCTGGGCCCCAGTCTCCTCATGTGCAACCCAGAGAGAGTTAAGACCCACCTTGCAGGGGCAGACCAGACCACAGAGGACAGAGGCAAGTACCAACGGTTCTGACATTTGAGCCACCCCTTCCACCCCCGACCCTGCCCAGGGGCCCCTCACTGCATGGTTGTGAGTCCTAGGTGTGAATCCAGGTTCCAAAGTCCACAAGCAGAATGACCTTGGGCAAGTGAGTCAACTCTAGAGCCTCAGTTTGCCCAGATGGAAAATGGGAATAATAGAAGGATGGGCTTCAGCTTGGCATCAGCTTAACTGACGTCTGAGCCGTGGCCAGTGCTCCATACATGGTAGCTACTGTTCTTATTATTATGAGTGCTATTATTATTTGACCCTCGGGTACTGAACGGGACTTCGGCCATTCTTCCCCTCCAGTGGCATGAAAGGGGGAACTGCAACCTTAAGAGGAGAAGTGACTTGTCCAAGTCACCAGCGAGTCAGGGGACCAGCAGCCTGAACCCAGAAACCCTCGGAAACCCACGACTTCCCTACAGACCGCTCCTAACGGAGGCAGCCCCTAGACCAGCCCTCCTGCCCCCATCCTCCCGCTCCAGCCCCTAATGCCTCCCTTCCCCCCCCCCCCCGCCCGCACCCGGAGCCCTCACCCTCCGGCTTGGCGTCACCCTTCGTTTCAGCTAGGAGCAGCCAGCCCAGCGGGACCAGGAGCAGCGGGAGCCGCATGGTTGGGGTCTGGGAACGTCCGGCCGGTCCAGCCGCTCTCGCAGGCTGGAAACTTCGCGATGGGGTAGGCGATCCCGCTGCCACGCACTGGGCCCGCCCCGGGGGCGGTGTCGCGCCGCGCGGCCTGGGGGCAGGGTTTCCTGCAGACTAACCCATACCCGCTGCCTCTCCGAGTCCAGGCAGCTCCCTGCGGCCTGTTCCCGCGCCTCCCGGGTCCCTCCGCCGCCGTCCTGCTCCCTCTCTTCTCCCGGGGCTTCATTCCGACCGGGAAGAGGAGGCGAGACGGGGCGAGGCAACAGTTTCTATACCCAGGACACTGCGCCAAGCCTTGATGGTAACGATCAATGTAAGCCTCGGTTTCCACGCTTGAAAAGTGGGGTTTACGATGGCCGCTATGCATTGGATCTTGCACGAGTTAGTGACATTGTTATCAGCGGGGCACTTAGAACAGCTCCGCGATAAGCTCTCGGTACATCTCAGCCCTTCAGATTTCATTAGTCCTTGTTCAAAGCGAAAGTGGGCGTGAGGGTCTGAGCCTGGAGTAGGCGAGGCCGGCAGGAATGTGTTCAGAGGCACCCACACCCTTGCGAACCCTCCTGGCTGCTGGACGGACATGTAGAAAGCGCATCACCGACCCACAATAAGGGCTCACTTAACTCTGCCTGTTTGTCTCTGGGAGGTAAAGGGAACCTCTGAGCCTAGGAAGGTCTTGTCCCTGAGGTCATTGTTGAATGAATGAATGAATGAAATTGTTTAGGGTCTTTCACAGAAGTGAGTGCTTCAAGCATGTGGGACTGCTTCAGCATGAGGAATACACCACTGACAGAATGTCATGAGGGGAAAGCAGTATATACACTACGGCCCCACTCAGCAAAAATATATTCTTACAGATATGATGCTAAAAGAAAATGGCAGCTAAACGTTTACTGTCGTAATTTCCAGCTTTAGGAAATGTGTATGTTAGCAGCAGGAACATGTGTATGTTATTCCCAGGTAGTTTTTATTTTCTTTTTTATTGTTTTTAGAATCATTTTACAATGAATATATACTATTTGTACAATCCAAACAAAGTCAACACATTATTTATTTATGTATGTATGTTTTTGACCATGCCAGGTCTTAGCTGCAGCACATGAGATCTTCAACGATCATCCTTGAAGCATGCACTTTAGTTTCAGCACGTGCACTCTGTTTGTGGCCTGTGGGATCTAGTTCCCCAACCAGGAATCGAACCTGGGCGCCTTCATTGGGAGCTCTGTCTTAGCAACTGGACTACCAGGGAATCCCACATGTTCTTTTAGAAAATAGGTACAGTCCCTGGGAAACTGGGAGATCATCTCATTGTACAGAGATTCACTCGTGGTAAAGATGATAAAAGTGAGGGCCAGGGGCCCCCGCAGCAAGCTCAAGGTCAAAAGGCAAGTGAAGGGAGGCATGCGTGCCAACCAGGTCCTCTGCCAGCCAAACAGGACCTGGGACCCATGGCGGGGAGTTTCTGCAGCTGGGGACAGGACTTGATGCCAGGATCCGCCGGATGTTTTTTGAATTCAGGAGGATGCAGGCTGAAATTCCAGCTCCTTTGAGGAGGAAATAGAAGGATAAGCAGAGGGGAAGAGAAGGAGCATGTGTTGACTGGCTCAGTTTTCAAAGCTCTGGCTCATGCCCCATTGCCCAGAGCCCTGCCACTTGGGCAGTATTGCCCCTGTTTGTGAAATGAGGAAACCAGAGCTCAGAGAAGTGGAACAACTTGCTCAAAGTCACACAGCTGACGTGGGATCACAGAAAGGGAGGCAACTTTTCTCCAACTTCCCTTTTGCTCGGGCCCAAGAAGAATCTCGATGATGGTGATGTACTCTGGACAGAAAAAAATCCTAGGGTAGTGGGGTTCCCAGAGTTATTGCAAATCAGTAGGGGAAATCAATCTTGGAGGCTGGTGGCCTCCCTTGGAGAAAGGATCACCCTGGTGAAGCCTACCCCACCTCCCCAATTTCGATATCCATTCTTCTCTTCCCCCAACCCCCTTCACTAAATTGCTGAAACTTGAACTCAGTCCAAGCTTCATCGGAAAGGAAGGCCTGTCTCTTTAAGCAGCCAGGGGTGGCAGCGGCCCAGATGTTACTCCCAGTACGTGCTGCACGTGTTGTGCACATTTAAAGGAACAGGACTCTGCTTTTCTGGGAAGGTACAGAAAGGATAGCTGGGCTAGAGGGCCGTGGTCTGGTGCCACAAGAAGTTTTTCTCCCTTTCATTCTCTGCTTTTATCCATTTTTATCATTTCTTTTGTTGACCCAAGGAGATGTGATAGTCTCAGTGAACAGCTACATTCTCTGTGTTACCAGCCGATTCTCAGCCTCTGCCCCCTTTACAGCCATCAGCTGGTCCCACTGGTACCTACTCCTTTTAATAATAATAATAATAATAATAATAATAAATAGTAATAGAATTTCCAAGCTGTTGCTTTAAATGAAAAAAGTAATATGCAAGTAATATGCTAAGGCCCACTGGCTTCCACTCCCTTTAATAATAATAATAGAATTTCCAAGCTGTTTTCTTAAATGAAAAAAGTAATAGGCAAGTGTATATCATATACTATAATTTCTGTGAAGGAAAAAATATAGATCTCTGTCTATATATTTGTTAGTGAATAGAGTTTCTGGAAGGAAATGGCAACCCACTCCAGTGTTCTTGCCTGGAGAATCTCAGGGACGGGGGAGCCTGATGGGCTGCCGTCTATGGGGTCGCACAGAGTCGGACACAACTGAAGCGACTTAGCAGCAGCAGCAGAGTTTCTGGAAAAGTATCGAAGGAACAAGAAGCAGTGGTTCCACCTAGGAAGAGGAACTAACTAGCTGGAGCTCCCAGAAAGAGGAAGACTTAATGTCCACGCTTCACACATTTGTATATTTTGAATTTTGTATCATGTACGTGTGTTTTCTGTTTCCTAGCCAAAAAAAAAAAAAAAATTAAATAATGAGTGTTATTTTTTGAGCCAGTGAGTGTGTGTGTGTATTAGTCAATCAGTTGTGTCTGACTCTTTGAAACCCTGTGAACTGTAGCCCTTCCAGCCTCCTCTGTCCATGGGATTCTCCAGGCAAGAATATTGGAGTGAGTTGCCGTGCCACTCTCAGAGGATCTTCCCCGATCCAGGGATCATACCCGCATCTCCTGCATCACAGGCAGATTCTTTACTGCTGAGCCACTGGGGAACGTATTTTAAGCCAGGCAATATGCTAAATGTTTAACTTGTTTGTCCAGCTTAAGTCTCAGACCAATCCAGCATTGTCTTATGATCCCGATTTTATGGATGGAGAAACCTAGGCCCAAGGAAGTTAGTTGACTTGCTAGCAAGGGGCAAGGCCAAGATTCAAAACCAAGGTAGCCTCATGCCAGGGTCCTTACTCTTTTTTTTTTTTTAATTTACTTTTGACTGCGCTAGGTCTTTGTTGCTGCACGCTGGCTTTCTCTAGTTGAGGCAAGAGGGGGCTACTCTTTGTTGTGGTCCATGGGCTTCTCATTGCAGGGACTTCTTTTGTTGTGGAGCATGGGCTCCAGAGCCTTGGACTTCAGTAGTTGTGACTCACTGGCTTCATTGCTCCGAAGTATGTAGGATCTTCTGGACCAGGGATTGAACTCATCTTTCCTGCACTGGCCAGCAGATTCTTAACCACTGGACCATCAGGGAAGTCCAAGGTCCTTTCTCCTGACCTTCTTTGTTGTGGCTATATTGCTGACCCCGTGATTCCTTTCCCTGGGGTGTTTGAGAGTGATAAGAAGTTAAGGGGGGGGGGTGCTTCCCTGGTTGCTCAATGGTAAAGAATTCACCTGCCAATGCAGGAGATGGTGATTCCATCCCTGAGTGGGGAAGATTCCCTGGAGGAAATGGCAACCCACTCCAGTATTCTTGCCTGGGAAACCACATGGATAGAGGAGCCTGGCAGGCTACAGTCCATGGGGTCACAGAGTCAAGTTGGATATGACTTAGTGACTAAACAACAATAATGACAACAAGGGAGTTACGAGCACCAACAATGACCCTTCTCTTTGACCTAGAAATCTACTTCCAGAAATTGCTCCCCCAGAAACAATCTCAAAAGTAGACCAACCTATATGTCTATCACACAGATGTTTGTAATAGCAAAAACAATTACATGGGTTTACATGTACTGTGTACTTGCACCTTGCTTGCTTTGCTTGTATTAAGTTATTTATTCCTCAGAAATCTGAGAGGCAGTTTCTCTGGTCATCCCCATTTTACAGGTGGGATCAAGCCTGGTTTAGTCCTTTGCTCTCATTTCACTGTCCCTCCCAAGTATTTCTGCCTTGCTGGGTTGGTTGGATGAATTCTATCGCTCTAACTGTAGGTTCCGGATTACTGCACATTCATGAAGCTGTCCTGTGGGGCTTGTGAAATCCTTGTGGGAGTTAAGAATTCTGTGTGTATGTTTTAATAATGATCTTTAAAAAATAAAAAGGTGAGTATACTGAAGGATCACCTGGAGAGTCACCTTCTCTTAGGGTGCTGGCCCTAGAACTCAGCAAACACATCTATGTCTGCACACAGCTCACAAGAAGCCACCTCAAATGACCATATAATTTTCAACAACTGGGAAGCACACTGTCTGACTTTGGAATGTCCTGAAACTACAACGGAGACAATCGTCCCATTGTCTGCTCCTGTGCTCAGACTGAATTTTTTCCCCCAGAAACAAAATTTCTCTTCCGCATTGATAATTCACGATTGAAAAGCATTTTCAAACCATGCAGCTTTAGGGTTTTATGTTATTTAATAAGTTAAAACTCACAGCTGACATCAAGAAGAGGACTTAGGGGCCTTTCCTGGTGGTCCAGTGGTTAAGAATTCCCTGGCGGCTCAGACAGTAATGCAGTGCAGGAGACCAGGGTTCCATCCTTGGATCGGGAAGATCCCCTAGAGAAGAGAATGGGAACCCACTCCAGTATTCTTGCCTGAAGAATTCCACGGACAGAGGGGCCTGATGGGCTACAGTTCATGGACTCACAGAATCATACAGGACTGAGCCACTATCACTTTCATTTTCTTTTCCAATGCAGGGTACGTGGGTTCGATCCCTGGTCTGGGAAAATTCCACATGCCTTGGGCAGTTAAGTCCTTCTAGAGAGGCCACATGCTGACACGTGCCAAATAAATAAATAATTAAAAGTTACTTATCTAAAAGAAAAAGAAGATGACTTGGTATGGTAGAGAAATGGAGTGGTTTGTGGAACCGGTTTGTGTCCCATATACTGTACATGCAGCCAGACTGGTCTGGAAAAGTGTCAACAAAATATATCCTAGGAAATCTGATTGACAATGGTTACTTTCTTTTTCTTTCTTTTTTTTGGGGCGTGGGTACTATTCTGCACTGTTGTTAAGTATTTTTGCAGTGAGGATCATTTTTACAGAAAAAAGTTTTAAAATTATTTAAAAAAAATCTTAGGGCTGTTGAATCCATCAGTAGCAGATGGGGCCCAACACGTGTTAGGTTTGGCTAGCGCAGTGGCTTTTTTTTTTTTTTTTTTTTCCATGAGCTGGAAGCTTCCAGTCTTCCACAGAACCCTATCGGACTGTTTCTGGACTCGTTCTCGGACTTGGCAGAACTGAAGAACCCGTGGCCCATCCCCCGGCGGCGCCCGCCCCCTCCTCGCTGTGGCCCCGCCTCCTGTAGGGCCCGCTCTCTCCCCTTCCTCCACCCGCCTCTTTTCCATTTGTCGCAAAAGATTCGGCGGCGCTTGACGGCCGGTGTTGTTTGACGGCCGGAGGGAACCGAGGAGGAGGAAGCCGCTGTGGTGGCTGCCGCGGCGCCTGCGACTGGAGCCGGGGTGGGCGCTGCGGTCCGGGCCCTGGAGTGAGGCGCGGGCGGCCGGGCCGGTGGGCTGGGCGGCGGGCCCGGCGGCCGCCCCCGCGCCGCGCCCGCGCCTGGCGGCCCGATGTGGCTGCAGCAGCGGCTTAAGGGGCTGCCGGGACTGCTGTCGAGCAGCTGGGCCCGCCGCCTACTCTGCCTGCTCGGCCTCCTGGTGCTTCTTCTCTGGTTCGCGGGCTCTGGGGCGCGGCGGGCGGCGGGCGGCCTGCAGCTGCTGCCCTGGCCCCACGGCGAGCCGGGCGCTGCCGAGCCCTCTGCCTGTCTGGAGGCGGCCACCCACGCCTGGCGCAGCCTGCGAGAGCGGGGCGAGGCTGTGCCCCTGGGCCCTGGAGTGCCATCTCTGGTGGCCAACGGCTTTCTGGCCCTGGACGTGGTTGCCAACCGGCTGTGGGTGACCCTTGGGGAGCGGGAGCCCGCAGTGGCACCGGACTTCGTGCCCTTCGTGCAGCTGCGGCCGCTGAGCGCGCTCCCTGAAGCTGGGGAGTCAGTGTTGCTTCTGCGGGAAGGGCTGCTGCGGCGAGTACGTTGCTTGCAGCTGGGGACCTCGGGTCCCGGCCCTGCGGCCGCCGGCCCGGGCCCCGCCTCGGCCTCCGGCCTGCTTACGGGATCCGGCCGAGATTGCGTGCTGCTGCAGGAGGACTTTCTCGCTCACCGTGGCCGACCCCACGTCTATCTGCAGCGCATCCAGCTCAACAACCCCACTGATCGCGTGGCCGCGCTGCAGACTGTGGGGCCCACTGCCGGCCCGGCCCCCAGGGCCTTCACCAGCACCCTGGAGAAGGTCGGAGACCATCAGTTCCTCCTCTACTCTGGCCGTTCCCCGCCTGTTCCCACGGGGCTGGTGCACCTGGTGGTGGTGGCCGCCAAGAAGTTAGTGGACCGTCTCCAGGTGGCTCCCAGGACACAGCTGGACGAGACTGTGCTGTGGGTGGTGCACGTTTCCGGCCCTCTTAACCCCCAGGTGCTCAAAAGCAAAGCAGCCAAGGAGCTCAAGGTGCTCCAGGACTTGGCCCGGAAGGAAATGCTGGAGCTCTTGGAGATGCCAGCAGCTGAGCTGCTCCAGGATCACCAGCGCCTCTGGGCTCAGCTCTTCAGTCCAGGTGAGGTCCGGCTTTGTCCGCCCTCCACACCTTGCAGCAGGGTGAGCACAGCCCACCCTGGGGATGCCCCTGCAAAGTCAGCAGAGCTGACATTGAAGGAGGGTCCTGGGGTGGCTCATACTTGGGCTTGGCATTGGGTCTGGGCTGACTCTTTTGCTCCACCACTTACTATCTGCGTGACCTTGAACCAGTCGCTGACTCTCTCTTGGCCTGTATTCAAAAATAATAGTAACGCCTACCTCAGAAGACATTTAGCAGAGTCTTACGAGAGAAGTGCGTAAAGGGCAGGTGTTACTGTTATTTGTACTTGTAGATGAAGCCTGGTTTGAGCAGAGTGGTTTGGGGGTTGGGGGGAGGATCAGTTGGTAAAGGGTAAACGAAGAGCCTGGCCTGTCCCGGGATTCTTTCCTCAGTTCCCCACAGTTTCAGCTGGTGACAGGCGTGGGCTTCTTCTTTTTTTTTAAAAAATTACTTATTTTTTGGCTGAGCCAGGTCCTTGTTGCAGCATGCAGTTTTCTCCAGTTGTGGCTTGTGGGCTCCAGAGCCCATGGGCTTAGTTGCTATGTGGCATGTGGAATCTTAGTTCCCCAACCAGGGATCAGACTCTCGTACCCTGCATTGGAAGGTGGATTCTTAACTGCCGGACCACCAGGGAAGTCCCTGGTGCACATTTTTAAGGGTCCACTGGCTGCTGTCTCAGGGTATAGACAGTAAGCGGGGGCGGGGATGCAGTAGAGTGTGGAAACCAGGTGAGAGGAGGGTGGCTGGGACCACAGCTGTGACTGTGGAGGCCGAGGTGGATGACTCTGATACTTTCGGAGCTGGAGCCACTGGGGCTTTCAGTGGACTGGTAGTGGAGAGTGAGAACGTGAGGGTGACTCCTGAGTTTATGGGGAGGGTTCCAGTAGGTGTCTGGAGATGATTTAAGAAAGGATTAGTCGGGGACTGAATTCAAACCTTGTCAGGTTCAAAATGCCTGTCAGACATCCAGGTAGAGACACCACATGTGCGGTTAGCTGTCTGAGGCTAGTGTTCATATAAATCTGGGAGCTCTTCTGATAAGATGTTGTTTGAGGCTATGAGCCCGGGAGAGAGAAGCAGCCCACAACCGGCCAGGGCATAGGTGACCGTTCTGGAGACAGGGGACTGGCCTTTTGACTTGACGTCTTAGGCTTGGCTAAGTCGGTGTTCTTCTGGGCTCTGGCAGGAGCCCCACTGGCAGGCTTCAGGCCCTCAGGGCTCCACGTGGTCCTGTGAGGAAGCCAGGCAGGATAATGTTCCCCCAAGCCTAGGGATACTGAAACTGCTGTTTTTATCCCTAAGGACAAAAACTTTGTGTCTCTGCTGCTCTTTTTGTTATGGTTGCTGTTAATATTTATTTGGCTACACCAGGTCTTAGTTGCTGTACTTAGAATCTTTGATCTTTGTTGTAGCATGCGGTTCTTTCTTTGCAGCACACACTGAGTTGCAGCATATGGGAACTAGTTCCCCAACCAGGGATCAAACCCTTGTTCCCTGCATTGGGAGCACAGAGTCTTAGCCACTGGACCACCAGGGGAGCCCCCGACTCTGCTGCTCTTGATCTTTTTTTCATAACCTCAGCCTCCCAGCTGTGTCGGTCCTCCTTAACATGCAACCTCTATGGCATGACAGGTGTGGAAATGAAGAAGATCACTGATGCCCACACTCCGTCTGGCCTGACCGTGAACCTGACGCTGTACTACATGCTGTCCTGCTCCCCAGCCCCGCTGCTCAGCCCCGACCTGAGCCATAGGGAGCGGGACCAGATGGAGTCGACGCTCAACTATGAAGATCACTGCTTCAGTGGCCACGCCACCATGCACGCTGAGAACCTCTGGCCAGGCCGCCTGTCTTCCGTCCAGCAGATCTTGCAGCTCTGGGACCTGTGGAGGCTGACCCTGCAGAAGCGCGGCTGCAAGGGGCTGGTGCGGGCGGGCGCCCCCGGCATCCTTCAGGGCATGGTGCTCAGCTTCGGCGGCCTGCAGTTCACCGAGAACCACCTCCAGTTCCAAGCCGACCCTGACGTGCTGCACAACAGCTATGCCCTCCACGGCATCCGCTACAAGAACGACCACATCAACCTGGCCGTGCTTGCGGACGCTGAGGGCAAGCCGTACCTGCACGTGTCTGTAGAGTCCCGAGGCCAGCTCGTCAAGATCTACGCCTGCGAAGCGGGCTGCCTGGACGAGCCTGTGGAGCTGACTTCGGCGCCCCAGGGCCACACCTTCTCGGTCATGGTGACGCAGCCCATCACGCCGCTGCTCTACATCTCCACCGACCTCACGCACCTCCAAGACCTGCGGCACACGCTGCACCTCAAGGCCATCCTGGCCCACGACGAGCACATGGCCCAGCAGGACCCGGGGCTGCCCTTCCTCTTCTGGTTCAGCGTGGCCTCCCTCATCACCCTCTTCCACCTTTTTCTCTTCAAGCTCATCTACAATGAGTACTGTGGGCCTGGCGCCAAGCCCTTCTTCAGGAATAAGGTAGAAAGCCCCTGTGTTTCTAGCACCCAGGGCGCCAGCCTTGTATTCTGTCCCAAGTCTAGGACAGCGTGAGGCTGGGGGAGTGGGAGGTATCCTTTTTTCTTTTTTTAATTTATTTTTAATTAGAGGGTAATTGCTTTACAACGTTGGGTTGGTTTCTGCCATACAGCAACATAAATCAGCCATAGGTATACATATGTCCCCTCGCTCTTGAACCTCCCTCCCGTGAAGTGTCCTTTTAAGCTAGTGTCCTCTGTCCTCATCACAGAGGGGAGCAGGTATGCTTTGAGAGGATATTTAAAAGTACCTTCTTAGAGGAGCCCATTGGAAGGGCAGCTGTGGAATCCAGGCATGTGTAGATATGTCTGCTGGCCTCCCAGGGATGTGGGTAGTCCTGTCACCACATCCTAAATCTCAACAGTTAAAAATACATGCCACAAACCCCTAGATGGACTTGAAGCCTCTACCTAAACCGCTGATGAGACCCTCACCCTCACCCCCACCCCTAAGAGCCTGTTTACCGAGTTCAGAGGTCAGTCCCTTGCGGTGAGCCAGCCTCAGGCAGTCATTTCGTCAGCCAGGACAAAATCATTTCCCTCCTGTTTCCTGAAACATCATTGCTCCCAGGAAGCCATGGTTTGGGCCATGGTGGCTGTCGGACTCTCATTGAAACATATCTTAGAGTTCAGGATGGGTGTCCTGGGGGGAGGCCGCCTGCCATTCCTCTCATCAGATTATAGTGGGGTTGAGGGTACATTTAACTCCAGGTCTGTGCTCCCAGTGGCTTCTGGTTCAGAGAAGGAAGTAGCACGTGACCTAAAGGGGTGGGAGAAGGGTCAGAGGCAGCTCTGAACTTGTCAAGCGTGAGGAACATAGAAGTCAGATCAAAGACAGATGTGCATATGGCCTTCCCGGGTGTCTGTCACGGGCTGCATTTGCATTGCGTGGGTCTGGCAGCCTCAGTGAAGCAGGTGGGCGGGCTGCTTCTCCCTGCTGGGTGGTGGACTTCTCTGCTGTTACTCTGGCCTAGCCCCATCCACCCATGGTTCCCACCTGATCAGGGGGATAGGCCAGGCAGTCAGATCTTGCCCAGTGACTTCCCACCCCTGAAGCCAGGCCTGGCCAGAGCAGAGCCTGTGAACTCACTGCACCCGCCTAAGGAGACGCCCAGGCCCCGAGTCCAGGATGGCTGTAGCCTATCTCTGGGCTGGGCGCCATCATCCTAGCCGGCTGTGAGCCAGGGTGGGATGCCAGCAGGGTGTTCCCATCACCTGCTTCCCTCGAGATTGCTGTAGCTGTCCCCTGGGGTTGGCATGCGCAGTAACGTCCTGTCTTGTTGGTTGAACAGGAAGATCCCAGTGTCTGAATGACGTCAGTCCTGCTTTCAGTCGCCACTTGCACAAGATGCCCAGCACTGAAAGTCCTGCTGCTGCGAACAAGGGATCCTGTGAAAGCACCCAGCCTTTTGTGCCTTGTTGGGGGACACCAGTGACTCAGAAGTGCGTGTGGATGTTCAGGAGTTTGCATTGGGGAGGGGAGGGGAGGGGCTGATGGACTTTTTGTAAGCTTTTGATTCAATAAAATGAAATTGTACGGAAAATACTTGAAATTGAACTCACTCCTTCCACTTTCCCCCTTTCTTCTATCCCAGGAAATAGACCCTCTTTTGAAAAGACTTGTCTAGGAAAAAATGTGTTCTTTTCCTAATTTAATGTGCTCTTTTCTTGAATGAGTTTTTATTAATAATTTATTGTTGAGATTTGCCAGATCGCTTTTGCATCCACTCTTGGATAGTGAATCTTGGTGGTGATTTCCGGGAGGTCTGGAGCCCCATAGGCTACCTGCGTGGAGGGGCGGGTCTCCGTCACCCTCAAGTTTGCACATCGTGTCCTTACCATGAGCCTGTGGAGACCGTGGTTTTGTACCTCTGGGCCTTAGGGGAGGTGTTTAACTTTCCAGTGACTGTTGATTGTTGGGTTTTGGAATACCAAAGCTTTTTTTTTGTCGTTCTGTTTTTAAATAAATCTCTTTCAAACTTCCGTGAGCGGTTTGTGTGTGGTTAAAACCTCTGGAGACATCAGACCTTCCTCAGTCACCAGACTTGGGGAGAGTCCGAAGCACAAGGCCCTGCCGTGGTGACAGTCTTCTTTTCCCACGTCCTCTCCCCTTCAGAAGAGCCCCTCAGAGCGTGTGGATGTGGCTTCTGCCACCCTCCTCAGGGTTTGCTGCATGTCCTGGCAGAGGGGGCTGCTCGAGGAGTGTCACTGAGGTCCCTTCCTGCTGTGGTGCCTCACCCCCAGCCTGCCCTGAAGAGCCTGGAGTTGCCTGCCCTGGTCTTGCTGCCCATAGGACTGCTGGTGCTATTCACTCAGTCGTGTCTGACTCTGCAGCTCCATGGACTGTAGCCTACCAGGTTCCTCTGTGGGATTTCCCAGGCAAGAATACTGGAGCAGGTTACCATTTTCTACTCCAGGGGATCTTTCCAACCCAGGGATCAAACCCAAGTCTCCTGCATTGGGAGGTGGGTTCTTTACCACTGAGCCACCTGGGACGCAGGCCTCTTGCCAGTTCTGGAAGCTAAGGTCTGAATCCTTTGTGGAGAGAATGGAGCAAAGGGGCCGTGCTGAGCATGGCAGTCCACCTTGGGGACCATCACCCTGTTTCCTAGGTGTGTGTTTTGAGCAGCTTGACTCAGCTGGTTTCGGTGCCAAGGTCCCAAAGGTCTGGCCGCCAGCAGGCAGCTGGGAGAGGAAAAAAAACAAGTGCCTCAGGTTCTTCTATGAGTGAAAGTGAAGTCGCTCAGTCGTGTCCAACTCTTTGCGACCCTGTGGACTGTAGGCCACCAGGCTCCTGTGTCCATGGGATTTCCCAGGCAAGAATACTGGAGTGGGTTGCCATTGAGTAGCCCTGGTTTACCAGGTGCTTCAGTCCTGAGTACCATCCTCTCCTGCTCTCAGGGTGCAGAGCATTGAATGCCTCCCGACTCCAGCCAGGGGACCCTTGGCTGGCAGGGGGCGAGGTAGACTGCAGTTCACAGAGTGACGTGGCCTCTAGTCACTGCATTCAGCTGGAAGCCACTTGGCCACAGAAGCAGTGCTTCATGGCTCCCATTCCTCCTGTTTAACTTGCAGCAAGGCGCGGTGTGGGCTCCTGTACATGTCAAAATGAGCCTACGTACCTGGGCCTGGAAAAAATTGACCTAGCAAGTTTAATTTCAGTAGACAAGTATCTGTGATTTATAAGTCTCATTGAAGTGAGGACGTGTGTTAGGTATTTTACATCAACACAGCCTCATGTGAGGAGGAGGTTGCTGAGGGTTAAGGTGCCAATTTAGGAGATAAGGAAATGACCTCTGAATAGTTTGCTCAGGACTTCCCCGGTGGTCCCGTGGTTAAGAATCCACCTGCCAGGGCTTTTCTGGTGGCTCAGTGGGAAAGAGTGTGCTGGCCAATGCAGGAGCCAGGGTTTTGATTCCTGGTCCAGGAAGATCTCACATGCTGTGGAGCAGCTAAGCCTGTAACTACTGAGGCCTGTGTGCCCTAGAGCCCGTGTTCTGCAATGAGATGCCACCTTGATGAGATGCTCCCACTCGCTGCAACTAGAGAAAAGCCCAAGCAGCATCAAAGACCCAGAGCAGCCAAAATAATAAAATTTAAAAAGAAGCTACCTGCCAATGTAGGGGACATAGGTTCGATCCCTAGTCTGGGAAGTTTCCACATGCCACAGGGCAACTAAACCCCTGTGCCACAACTACTGGGTCTGCACTCTAGAGCCCAAGCTCCACAACAAAAGACCGCAACTAGAGAAAGACCCAGTACAGCAATGAAGACCTAGCCCAGCACAACCAAAAGTAAATAAAATTTAAAAATACAATTTGCTCAAGGCCACACAGCTCAAGCAGGGATGTAAGCTGCGGCTCGCTGTTGGCCCAGCCTCTCTCAGCCCCTACACTCCATCTCTCCCTTCGAATTCCTCTGATGGCTCCTGTGGGATGGAGTGGGGTAATGCATTTTTTGCCATGAGCCTCTACAGTGCCTCCAGTTTGGCCTCAGTTGGGAGCAGGCCATCTATAACCCTAGTGGGTCTGCCTCCCATGGTCCAGTAATGCACCAGAGCTTTCTTCTTGGGCTGGACACACAGAGTTCAGTTCAGTCGCTCAGTCGTGTCCGACTCTGCGACTCCATGGACTGCAGCATGCCAGGCTTCCCTGTCCATCACCAACTCCAGAGCTTGCTCAGACTCACGTCCATCGAATCGGTGATGCCATCCAAAGAGGCCGGGTCAAGTTGCTTTTCAGGGGCAGACACTTGGTATGGAAAATGTAATCACATACTATCCAGCACTTCCCAGCAGCTAAAAGTTTGGCTTGGAAATGTATTAACTCCCTGAAGACCGACAGGCTCCTCAGCATCTCATGCCCCAGCTCGCGTCTTCGAAGGCTACTTTTCACTCCTGCCATGGTTGCAGCCACCAGCTCTTTCCTGGGGTGGGTTCCTGGCAGCAGCTGGCCTCAGCTTCTCTCTGACCTCAGGAAGCTGTTGTGCACTCAGCATGTGTGTAGCCTCAAAGCAGGCGAAGGATAACACTGCTCAGGGCAGCCCTTCTCCCATGAGAGTTGGAGCCAGTGCTCCCTCCACCATCCCCTGGGTGGACAATTCTGAGACCTCCTAAACTGCTTCTCAGATGGGATCAGGCCCCTGCTGCCCACAGTGGTGGGGAATTCAGGAAGACTCCCTTGATTTGCTTTTGCTTCCCCATTTGACCCCCTCCTGGTCTCCCTCTGCTGTTCCTGAGAGCTGTTACTAAATCAGCTGCCTTCACATGAGCTTTTGCTTCAGTAAGACACTCATCATGAGGTCCATGATTAGCATCCATGATTAGCTCTGGACAATTTTTCCTAGAAGAAGTTGAATTCTCCTGTGAGTGCTGTTATGAACTGAGCGTCGGGGATCCCCAAATTCATATGTTGAAACCTAACCCCCCACGTGATGAAGTTTGGAGGAGGAGCCTTTGGGAGGTGAGTAGGTAATGAGGGTGGAGCCCTCATGAACAGGATTAGTGCCCTTATAATAGAGACCCAGAGAGCTCTCCAGTCCTCTTCCTGCTGAGTGAGGGCACAGAGAGAAGACAACTGTCTCCAGCCCAGAAGAGGGCTCTCATCAGATCCTGATCATGCTGGCACCCTGATCTCAGACTTTAAGCCCCCAGAACTGTGAGAAATAGGTTTCTGTTGTTTATGAACCACCCGGTCTGTGGTGTTCTGCTATAGGAGCCCAAATGGACTAAGACAGGCATATTCTTCCAGTGGGGGATGCAACTTTTCAAGGTGATACTAAGCCAAGAATACAAACATTCACAGGGTCTTAGATTAAAAAATCTTTAGAGTTATTTTTGCTTAAGAGTCTGTAACCTGGCTTCAAGGGACCTGTGAATCCCTAGAATTGCAAAATGTATGTATGCATATATATATACACATATATATGTATATATTTTCTTTTTTTTTCATGAGGAGAGTTCCTGTAGCTTTCCTCAGATTCTTAAAAGGATTCCTGACCTTTAAAGAAAGCCTTTAAGAACAAATACTCTGCACTTTGGGGTCTTGTTTTCAGCTCCCCACCAACCCCAAGAAGCAGCAGTGGTCTGACCTGCCATCTCCTTAGGGGTCTGGTGATTGGGCTGATCACCCCACTTGCTGAGGGCACTGGCCACCTTGCAGAAAGGAGGTTTATCTCAGCAGGCAGGTGGTGGTTGCACAAACAGCCTGACCATGAACAAGCTACCTAGTCTCACAGTCCTGCTTCCTGGAGCCTCTCCTTTGTACTTTGACCAATGGAAGCTTCAAATAAATCATTCGACTCAGTAAATGTTCATGGTGATTCTTTTAGCAGGCCATGCATATATCTGGCCCTTGGGTGTAAAAGGGGGAATGGTTACCTTTGACAAACATCTGCATGCTGGGCACTTCCCCACTAGTTCAAGGTCCACTAAGGCAGTGGCTATACCTGTCTTTGACTCTGGATGGACCAGAGACTAGCACAATGCCTAGCACAGGGTGGGTGTTTAAAGAATACTTGTTGAATTACATTTGTATGCCTTATGTCATTCAATCCTGGTTCCAAGTGATAGAAAACTGAATTCTAACTGGCTTAAACCAAAAGACAAGTACTGGTTCCTTAACAGTATAGTCCAGGAGGACTTCGGGAATGGCTTGATGCAGGAATCAAATAATTTCAGTAGGATCCATCTCTTAGCTCTACTTCCTGTAATTGGCTTCCATCTTCAGATGGGCCACCCTTGTAGAAATAAAATGGCCACAGTTATGGCCATTTGCCCTGTTAAAGAGGCCAGCAGAGTCCGAGTCCCAGCATTCCTACCCAAAGTGCTGAGGTTCACCTCCGATTGGACAGCCCGTGCCTGAGCCAATTACCATGACCAGGGTGCCAGAGATATGTTAACTAGGTTAGACCATTCAGGCCACCTCAGAGCTAGGCACTGGGTCAATTTCAAACCACTGCACAGAGAATAATGCATCTGTACATGCTTGTGTGTTAAGTTGCTTTGGTCGTGCCCAATTCCGCAACCCCGTGGACTGTGGCCTGCCAGGCTCCTCTGCCCATGGGATTCTGCAGGCAAGAATACTGCAGTGGGTTGCTGTGCCCTCCTCCAGGGGATCTTCCCGACCCAGGGATGGAACCTGTATCTCTTGTGTCTCCTGCATTGGCAGGTGAGTTCTTTACCACTAGTGCCACCTGGGAAGCCCACAGGAGAGGAATGGCTCACTAAAAGAAATTTGGAGTTTTCTTGTCAGGAAGGAGGGGAAATAGATGCCCGGCAGCAAAGCACAGGCCTCTGGTTACCCTGGAAGGCAAATTTTATTCCCATTTTACAGATGAGGAAACTGAGGCCCCAAGATGATAAGGCACTAGGCCAAAGTCACATAATTGTGGAGTCTGGGATGTGTCCCAGGTCTGCCAGCTCCAAAACTAGAGGCTCCTACCAGTTGGCCAAGTCACAGTGGATGTATTTTGGAAATAACTGCTTACGTATTTGCTCAAAGCTGCACCAATTTCTTCTATGCAGGGATGCTTTGTTTTCTAATCCAAAAGTCTCTCTGGGCAGGACTTTAGGTTCAACTGTACTTGCCTCCAACCAGTATTCTTGCCTGGAGAACACCATGGACAGAGTAGCCTGGTGGCCTACAGTCCATGGGGTCGCAAAAGTCGGCCACACCTGAGTGACTGAGCAGGCACACACTCACCTCCAATCCTGTTTATCTGCTGTGGGGCTCTCAGTCCCTGTATTTGACCAAATCCCCTTAGCAATCTTGTTGATTGGAAAGAGGTCAGGTACAGACCCTGAGCTGGTGGAATGGACAGTCTAAAGGGGAGCCAGATAAGAAAGTGGACAATTATACTGTGATTGGGGCTATGAAGTATAGGGCTGGCACATCTAACCACCACTAGAGGCTCAGGGATGGCTTCCTGAAGGATGATGGGTGTTTGCTAGGTGAAGCCGTGTAAGAGGACCATCCAGGCAGTGGGCAGGGCATGGGTAAGCATACAGAAATGCGGAAGTTTAGGAAGGCAAGTGAACAGTTTGTCTGGAGTATACAATCCATGAAGGGAAGAAAGTAGTGATAAGTTTACAGGGTTGGGGTTTATGGGTTCACCTTAGTTCAGTTGAGTTGCTCAGTAGTGTCTGACTCTTTGCGACCCCATGGACTGCAACACGCCAGGCCTCCCTGTCCATCACCAACTCATGGAGTTTACTCAAACTCATGTCCAACGAGTCGGTGATACCATCCAACCATCTCATCCTCTGTCATCCCCTTCTCCTCCTGCCTTCAATCTTTCCCAGCATCAGGGTCTTTTCCAATGAGTCAGTTTTTCGCGTCAGGTGGCCAAAGTATTGGAGTTTCAGCTTCAGCATCAGTCCTTCCAATCAATATTCAGGACTGATTTCCCTTAGGATGGACTGGTGGGATCTCCTTGCAGTCCAAGGGACTCTCAAGAGTTCAACACCACAGTTCAAAAGTTTCAATTCTTTGGCGCTCAGCTTTCTTTATAGTCCAACTCTCACATCCATACATGACTACTGGAAAAACCATAGCTTTGACCAGACAGACCTTTGTTGTTGGTCATAGCTTTTCTTCCAAGGAACAAGCATCTTTTAATTTCATGGCTGCAATCACCATCTGCAGTGATTTTGGAGCCCAAGAAAATAAAGTCTGTCACTGTTTCCACTGTTTCTGCATCTATTTGCCATGAAGTGATGGGACCAGATGCCATGATCTTTGTTTTCTGAATGTTGAGTTTTAAGCCAGCTTTTTCACTCTCCTCTTTCACTTTCATCAAGAGGCTCTTTAGTTCCTCTTTGCTTTCTGCCATAAGGGTGGTGTCATCTGCATATCTGAGGTTTTTTATATTTCTCCTAGCAATCTTGATTCCAGCTTGTACTTCATCCAGCCCAGCTTTTCTCATGATGTACTCTGCATATAAGTTAAATAAGCAGGGTGAAAATATATAGCCTTGACGTACTCCTTTCCCAATTTGGAACTGGTCTGTTGTCCCATGTCCAGTTCTAACTATTGCTTCCTGACCTGCATACATATTTCTCAGGAGGCAGGTCAGGTGGTCTGGTATTCCCATCTTTCAGAATTTTCCACCGTTTGTTGTGGTCCACACAGTCAAAGGTTTTGGCATAGTCAATAAAGAAGAAGTAGATGTTTTTCTGGAACTCTCTTGCTTTTATGGAGATCCGTTAGATGTTAGCTATGTGATCTCTGGTTCTTCTGCCTTTTCTAAATCCAGTTTGAACATCTGGAAGTTCACAGTTCACATACTGTTGAAGTCTGGCTTGGAGAATTTTGAGCATTACTTTGCTAGCATGTGAGATGAGTACAATTGTGCGGTAGTTTGAGCATTCTTTGGCATTGCCTTTCTTTGGGATTGGAATGAAAACTGACCTTTTCCAGTCCTGTGGCCATTGCTGAGTGTTCTAAATTTGCTGGCATATTGAGTGCAGCACTTTCACAGCATCATCTTTCAGGATTTGAAATAGCTCAACTGGAATTCCATCACCACTACTAGCTTTGTTCATAGTGATGCTTCCTAAGGCCCACTTGACTTTGCATTCCAGGATGTCTGGGTATAGGTGAATGATCACACCATCGTGGTTATCTGGGTCTTGAAGATCTTTTTTGTACAGTTCTGTGTATTCTTGCCACCTCTTCTTAATATCTTCTGCTTCTATTAGGTCCATACCATTTATGTCCTTTATTGTGCCCATCTTTGCATGAAATGTTCCCTTAGTATCTCTAATTTTCTTGAAGAGCTCTCTAGTCTTTCCCATTCTATTGTTTTCCTCTATTTCTTTGCACTAATCACTGAGGAAGGTTTTCTTATCTCTCCTTGCTATTCTTTGGGACTCTGCATTCAAATGGGTATATCTTTCCTTTTCTCCTTTGCCTTTTGCTTCTCTTCTCTTCACAGCTATTTGTAAGGCCTCCTCAGACAAACATTTTGCCTTTTTGCATTTCTTTTTCTTGGGGATGGTCTTGATCCCTGACAAAACGTGGTCCACTGGAGAAGGGAATGGCAAACCACCTCAGTATTCTTGCCTTGAGAACCCCATTAACAGTATGAAAAAGCAAAAAGATAAGACACTGAAACATGAACTCCCCAGGTTGGAAGGTGCCCAATATGCTACTGGTGATCAGTGGAGAACTCCAGAAAGAATGAAGAGATGGAGCCAAAGCAAAAACGACGCCCAGTTGTGGATGTGACTGGTGATGGAAGTAAAGTCCAATGCTGTAAAGAGCAATATTGCATAGGAACCTGGAATGTTAGGTCCATGAGTCAAGGCAAATTAGAAGTGGTCAAACAGGAGATGGCAAGAGTGAACACTGACATTTTAGGAATCGGTGAACTAAAATAGACTGGAACTGGCGAATTTAACTCAGATGACCATTATACCTACTACTATGGGCAAGAATCCCTTAGAAGAAATGGAGTAGCCACCATAGTCAACAAAAGAGTCCGAAATGCAGTACTTGGATGCAATCTGAAAAACGATAGAGTGATCTCTGTTCGTTCCCAAGGCAAACCATTCAATATTACAGTAATCCAAGTCTATGCCCCAACCACTAATGCTGAAGAAGCTGAACAGTTCTATGAAGACCTACAAGACCTTCTAGAACTAACACCCAAAAAAGATGTCCTTTTCATTATAGGGGGCTGGAATGCAAAAGTATGAAGTCAAGAAATACCTGGAGTAACAGGCAAATTTGGAGTACAGAATGAATCAGGGCAAAGGCTAACAGAGTTTTGCTAAGAGACCGCACTGGTCATAGCAAACACCCTCTTCCAACAACACAAGAGAAGACTCTACACATGGACATCACCAGATGGTCAACACTGATATCAGACTGATTATATTCTTTGCAACCAAAGATGGAGAAGCTCTATATAGTCAGCTAAAACAAGACTGGTAGCTGACTGTGGCTTAGATCATGAACTCCTTATTGCCAAATTCAGACTTAAATTGAAGAAAGTGGGGAAAACCATTAGACTATTCAAAAGACAGAGAGTAAGAAAGTGAAGTCACTCAGTCGTGTCAAACTCTTTGCGACCCCATGGACTGCAGCCTACTAGGCTCCTCCGTCCTTGGGATTTTCCAGACAAGAGTACTGGAGTGGGTTGCTATTTCCTTCTCCAGGGGATCTTCCCAACCCAGGGATCAAACCTGGGTCTCCCACATTGTAGGCAGATGCTTTACTGTCTGAGCCACCAGGGAAGCTCTAGACCATTCAGGTATGACCTAAATCAAACCCCTTATGCTTATACAGTGGAAGTGAGAAATAGATTCAAAGGATTAGATCTGATAGATTGCCGGAAGAACTATGGATGGAGATTTGTGACATTGTACAGGAAGCAGAGGAGGGAGGGTTCACCTCACTGACCCGTAAAAAGAAAGGGGGTAGATGGGCTCTGGCCCTAATCCATGGCAATGATAACTTTACAGGCAGTAATTCCTCCCATGGATAGATCACTTTCTCTCACTTGGTTACCATCATAAATTTATCCAGTCTTCACAGCTTCCCCCCAAACCAAGGAGGACAGTTCATGACCCTGTTTTACAAAAGTAGAAACTGAGACACAGTAAAAGAGACTTGCCAGAAGTCACTGAAACCTTGCAGCGTTGACACACTCACCCACTGGCAGGTTAATTATTACCTCTGCTAGTATGTGAAGGGGAGTGCTGGAAATCAGAGCTCCCAGTTGCCTGCAAGCACCAGAGGAATCAACATGAGTACTGGTGGCCAGGGCAGGGTGGGATGGGGTGGGGCTGAGTGGGGGAACACTCCTGAGAGATGACCAGACAGATGAGAGTGAGTGGGTGAGTTCAGGAGAGAAAAGCTGTGGCTTCTCTCAAAGGAAAACTTTGAGAAAAAGCAACTAAGCAGCATTTTGGGGGGTGGGCACTGGATGTGGGAAAAGTAGCGAGTGGGCTGGGAGTTAAGGGACCTGCGTTCCGTCTCCAGGTCTGTCATTATCATTGTGTAACTTTCAACAAGTGAGTTAAGTATATACACTTTAGGTTCCCACCTGTAAAATGGGTCTAATAAACCTTCCAGCTTTGGAAGACGGTTAGGAATTCCCACGAAATAAATGACTATGTGAAAGTGTTTTGATAAATTAGAAACCTTCTCCATACCCAAGGGGGAATCGTTTGTATAGTGTACCTGGAGACAAGGGAATGTAAATCAGGGCTTCTAAACATGGGCTCCAGGGAAAGCATTCAGGAGATCTGCAAAGCTGGATTGAAAAAAAAATATTTTCACTAAGTTCTAACTGAAATTCAGCCTTTCCTTCCATGAATAACTTTGGCATTTGCATCATTGTCGGTAATCACAGACACATTCATGACACGCCCAGGGGTGGCAAGCATCTTGAAATATTGTTCATGTTCATTATGGACTTTGAAATTATGGTAGTCATGAGATTTGCCTCTAGATTTCAGTATTTCATCTATTAATACAGAAGCACATGTGTTACCAATCACAAATTTGTTTTAAAAAATCTACTCAAACCTTTAAAATTATGAATCATGTTTAACATACATATAAGTAGACCTAATAGAATAAAGAAACTCTGTGTGCCCTGGTGGCTCAGTGGTAAAGAATCTGCCTGCAGTGCAGGAGACCGGGGTTCGATCCCTGCGTTGGGAAGATCCCTTGGAGGAGGACATGGCAACCCACTTGAGTACTCTTGCCTGGAGAGTCCTCATGGACAGAGGAGCCTGGCAAGCTACAGTCCATATGTTCCCCCAGAGTTGGACACGACTGAAGTGACTAAGCAGCTGTGTGCCCATCATCAAGTCCAACAACCATCAACTGCTTCTCTCCCACTCACATTATTACCTTTTTCATAAATAATATTTTTGTGGGGCACATTTTTTGCAGTCCTATAATTTTGAAGCAAACCCAAGATATAGTAATTTCATTTCATCTGTAGATATTTCTGTATGTACTTCTAAGGAGGTTACAACAAAAACCGTAACCACAATATGATAATCATATCCAAAATCCTCCAATAATTCCTTAAAATCATCAAAGACCCACTAAGATTAAAAAACAAAGACATCTCACAAATATAATAAATTTTGAAAATACTGTTTGTTTTAACCAGGATCCCATTAAGTTCTGCACAGTGAGACAGGTTGCTTTTAACTCTCTTTTAACATATAAGTTTCCCTTTCTTCTCTCTCTCTCCTTGCAATTTATTCGTTGAAGAAATCTGGTGGTTTGCTCCAAACAGCTCCTTGCAGTCAGGACTTTGCTGGTTGCATCCATCGCCCCCAGTGCTGCAGGAAAGCTCCACTGTGCTCTGCTCTTCTGTTAATTGGTAGTCAGATCTAGTCTTGATCAGATTCAACTTCAATTTTTCCTGGCAAGATTACTTAATGGGAGCAGAACGCTCTTTAACCTGGGGGCATAGAATATCTAGTTCTCTCTTTCTCTGACCTTAGCAGCTGATTGTCTAGATCTGTCTGGGCATGGCTGACTCCAGCCATGAGCCAGGAAACATAGCATGTTGAAGAGGTTCCCAAGAACCAAACGGCCATTTCTCCAAGGAGACAGCTTTCAATCGAGAATGGTGTTTGGAGAATGCAGTCTGGGTGCTAGAAGCGCTCATTACAACAGGGTTTTTTTGTTCGTTTGTTTTGCCAAAGTTGAACAAGCAAGTCAAAATCCCCGTGTTAGGTAGACACCCAGCCTTTGGAGCCCAAGAAATCACTGGCCAGCAGCATTTAGTTCTACTTAAACAGATTTGGTTGTGAGATGAGCAGTTTGTCTAAGGGAGAGGAAAGTAAGTTACCCTCCACAGTGGAGCAGGGCTAGACTGTGGGCAGTTCCCTTAGGCTCCCTGTACTTGGTGTCCTGGTTCTCTACAAAAGAATATCAAAAGGCCCTGGGAAGGGGTAATCCCCACAACCCTGTTTCAGCCTCAGCTGAAACATGACCACATGGAGGAGCCTGGAAAGCAAAGGAATGGAGCCCAAGGAATGAACTTAGGGATGGATTCTCTCCCTTCTTTACTGGGGCAGACACGGCTGGTCTTCTTCTCCAGTATTCACTCTCTAAGATGATACCACTCTAATGGCAGAAAGTAGAGGAACTAAAGAGCCTCTTGATGAGACTGAAAGAGGAGAGAGAGTGAAAGAGCTGGCTTAAAACTCGACATTTAAAAAAACTAAGGTCGTGGCATCCTGTCTCATCACTTTATGGCAAATAAAAGGGGGGGAAGCAGAAGCAGCGACAGACTTTATTTTCTTGGGCTCCAAAATCACTGCAGATGGTGATTGCAGCCATGAAATTATAAGACGCTTGCTCCTTGGAAGAAAAGCTATGACCAACCTAGACAGCATATTAAAAAGCAGAGACATTACTTTTCAACAAAGGTTTGTCTGGTCAAAGCTATGGTTTTTCCAGTAGTCATGTATGGATGTGAGCGTTGGACCATAAAGAAGGCTGATTTCCAAAGAACTGATGCTTTCAAATTGCGGTGGTGAAGACTCTTGAGAGTCCCTTGGATTGCAGTGGCATCAAACTAGTCAATTCTAGAGGAAATCGTCCCTAAATATTCATTGGAAGGACTGTTGCTGAAGCTCCAATATTTTGGCCACCAGATGCAAAGAGCTGACTCATTGGAAAAACACCTTGATGCTGGGAAAGACTGAGGGCAGGAGGAGAAAGGGGAACAGAGGACGACATGGTTTAACAGTACCACCAACTCAATCTGAGTTGAGTCATGAATCTGAGCAAATTCCTGGGAGATAGTGAAAGACATGGAGAAGGCAATGGCACCCCACTCCAGTACTCTTGCCTGGAAAATCCCATGGACGGAGGAGCCTCGTAGGCTGCAGTCCATGGGGTTTCGAACAATCGAACACGACTGAGCGACTTCACTTTCACTTTTCACTTTCATGCATTGGAGAAGGAAATGGCAACCCACTCCAGTGTTCTTGCCTGGAGAACCCCGGGACAGGGGAGCCTGTGGGCTGCCGTCTATGGGGTCGCACAGAGTCGGACACGACTGAAGTGACTTAGCAGCAGCAGTGAAAGACAGGGAAGCCTGGCATCCTGCAGTCATGGCGGGGCAAGGGGGGCGGGACGCGGGAAGGGTGTCACAGAGTCAGACACCATTTAGCGACTGAACATTCTCTCTCTTTCTCCTGTGCGCGTGCTAGGCCAATTGGGTTATGTCGGACTCTTTGGGACCCTATGGACTTGTAGCCCACCAGGTTGCTCTGTTCATGGGATTCTCCACGCAAGACTACTGGAATGGGTTACCAAGCCTTTCTTCAGGGGATTTTCGTGACCCAGGTATCCATACGTGTCTCTTAAGTCTCGTGCGTTTGCCGGCGTGTTTATTACCGCCAGCGCAAATCTCTCAAAGCTCATGGCTGCCTAGGGGAAAGACTACATTTCCCAGCCTACCTTGCAGCTAAGCTGTGACAGGAAGCTCAGTTCTGGCCAATGAGATAGGTTAAAAAACTTACTTCCTGCCGTGTTTTGTTAAATCTATTATGAGCACCGTCAAAAAATTCTTTTTTGACGCCTAAATTTAAACAAATAGGTTTAAAATTTCGTCTCCCAGTTTTAAAACGAAACTATCTCATCATTAAAAACCGACAAATATACTACAGGAAAAGCAATGAGTTTACAGTTTTTAAAATTTAATTTTAAACGCACCCATATCTGTCTGTCCAGTACTCTTGCCGGGAAACTCCCATGGACGAAGGAGTGTCTGGTAGACTGCAGTCCAGGGGGTCGCTAGGAGTCGAACACGACTGAGAGAACTTCATTTTCACTTTTCTGCTTCATGCATTGGAGAAGGAAATGGCAACCCACTCCGGTGTTCTTGCCTGTAGTAATCTCAGGGACTTGGCAGAGCTTGGTGGGTTGCGATTTACGGGGCTGCACACAACTAAAGTGATTTACCAGCGGTACTATATCGGTTTGGGGATGGCTGGAAAAGTATCACCGACTGAATAAACCTCACTGCGCTGCCTACCTAAATTTTTTAGATTTATTTTCAACATATTTAATTTCAGTTATCCAATTTATTGTCAAAACTAAACAAGTTCAGTCTATTTTTTTAACACCATAAGTAGCCTTGTAAAAACAAGGCCTCAAAAAATTGAGTAAAAACTCAGAATTGTTCCTCTCCACGGAAATCTTTAGTAAAAGGCGAAAGATTTATACGATCTGAAGAGAAACCAGAGTATGCCTCAAGTTCGGGGCACGCATTGCTCAGGTAACTGTTACTCCTAACACAGTAAGAGTGATTATTTAACTTACAGAGCCATTCGTATCTTTCTTTTTTCAGACAATTGTATGAAAGTATTCTCACTTTTTGGGGAAAATAGTTCAAATAAAAAGAAGAATATAGCCATTTTTAGATCGAAAATTTGTCCTAGGTGCAGTGCATTGTGGGTATGCAAATATGACTCTCAGTCGTCACGCCCCTGTTTCCGGAAATTCCTCAAATAGTTCATTCCTCTTGTGCGGGACAGAGACCACCACCAGAGGGCAGAGCCGAGGCGAGACTTAGAAGGTTAGAGACCTGAGCCTGATTCAGCTACAAAAAGACTGTTTTAGGTGTGAAGCGGGGGTGGGGTGGGGTATGCGCGTTCAGTCGTGTTTCACTCTTTACGACCCCGTGGATTGTACCCCGCCAGGCTCCTCTGTCCATAGAATATTTTCTGTTTATCATTTTTGCCAACCAAAAGTATTTTAAAAATGGACCCAAATGATCAAATATAGAAAATCATACCTGGGGAAAAAGTGTACTTTATACAATGAAAGTAAAATCTGAAATCACATGAACAGCTAGCAATAGGCAATTAACTAAATTGTGGTAGGTCAATAAAATGCACCATTCTGAAGCCACTAAAATGTTTTTCTCCAAAGAATATATAATATATGAATATATTTACCATTTTTTCGGTTAAAAAGAAAGATGTAAAAGTATATTCCAGTTAGGTAGAAAAAAGATGTGTGTGTATATGAATGGCTTGAGAATAAACATTAAAATGTTAATAATAAACAATTTATTCCTAGCGATAAATAAGCTGCTGCTGCTGCTGCTGCTAAGTCGCTTCAGTTTTGTCCGACTCTGTGCGACCCCATAGACGGCAGCCCACCAGGCTCCTCCGTCCATGGGATTTTCCAGGCAAGAGTACTGGAGTGGGTTGCCATTGCCTTCTCCGGCGATAAGTAAGAGTTGTTTTAATTAATTTTATTTTATTTTTGGCTGTGCTGGATCTTCATTGCTGCTCACAGGCTGTCCGCAGTTGCAGCGAGTGGGAGGCTGCCCTTCGTTGTAGTGCTTGAGCTTCTCGCTGTGGTGTCTTCTCTTGTTACGGAACACAAGCTTTAGGCTCATGGGCTTCAGTACTTGCAGCACGTCGGGGCTCAGTAGTTGCAACTCTGGGGCTCTAGAGTTTGGTCCTCCCTGGTGGCTCAGATGGTAAAGAATCCGCCTGCAATGCTGTAGACCTGAGTTCGATCCTTGGGGTGGGAAGATCCCCTGAAGGAGGGCATGACAACCCACTCCAGTATTCTTGCCTGGAGAATCTCCATGGACAGAAGAGTCTGGCCGACTACAGCCCATGGGGTTGCAAAGAGTCAGAGGCGACTAAGCACAACACAGCACAAGAGTGCAGGCTCAGTAGTGGTAACCCAAGGGCTTAGTTGCCCCCTCGGCAAGTGAAATCTTCTCAGACCAGGGATGGAACTGTCCCCTGCATTGGCAGGTGGATTCTTTACCACTGGACCACCAGGGAAGTCCAAGTTATTTTCATAATCAGGAAAAAACCTGGTTAAGGGTGGGAAATCTGCAGAGTTCAAGTCTCTGGCCTGAACCTTGTGCTGTTGCTGTGGGGAGGGGAGAGGGGGCCGCTTCTTCTGCAGCTCCACCTGGCTTCTCTTAGTCTGACTTTGACCCTGGGCATCCAGGGGAAGGCGGCTTCCTCCCACTTCACTGCTTCCCTACTCCCTGCCCACCCCAGCTCCCACCTACTAACCCAGTTCACTTTCCATCACCCATACTGACAGAGCGGGCAGAACAAAAACCTCAAGGAACTTAAACCGCTTTGCCTTGGCTTGGGAGTGCATGCTGTAACCCTGTAGTAGTTTAGTTTCCTATTTATATTTGGTTTACTCAGAGATAAGAGAATTCCTCTTCATTTCTCAGAAGATGGCTTAAGAGAGGGAGGGTCTAGTAGAAATTTGCTGCTGGGAGACTTCCCTAGTGGTTAAGAATCTGGAATCAGCGGGAGACGTGGGAGACACGGGTTTGATCCCTGGTCAATGGAGCGAAGATCTCACATGTCTCGGGGCTCTGCAACCATTGAGCCCATGTGCCACAGCTAGAGAGAAGCCCGCGTGCTGCAACGTGCTGATCTTGAGGGCGACTAAGACTCGATTCAGTAAAATAAGTAAATATTAGGGAAAAAAAAGAAAAGAAATTTGCTGCTGGTAACTTCCCACCCTCAGATCAAGAGAGAATGAGTTGACACTCGGATGACCACGTGAGTGTTAATTATCCTGACTTCTTTTAACTCTTTTAATCCTTAAACTAACCCTATGAGTTTGGTACCATTAGTACCATCCTCACTTTACAAATGAGGAAACTGGCTCACAGTGGTGAAAGCCCACAGGTGGTAAGTAGCAGAGCTGGATGTGAATCCAGGAGACTCCTAGAGTCCATCCCCTAACCATGACACTGCCCTCTCTCAATCGTAATCTACAGACTCCCATTTATTGAGCCACTCCCATGGCGCATATCCTTTCCTTTCTTCTCACAACTTAATGGGATAAATGCTACCATCATTAGGGATTTGCAGATGAGGAAATGTCACTTGGTCAGGGCCATCACGTTGGATATAGTCCTGGATCTGTGACCTTTGCTGACTCTCATGTGGGTTCCTGACTTTTCCATACATCCTTGCCCTCCCTGGAAAATACTATAAAATCATTAGCTTCTCCTTCTTCCACTCCTGGCTCTCTGGCCTCATTGAAGTATCCAGCAGCCCATCCCTGGGCATCTCAGTGATGTTTTCTATCCTCAGGTGCCTCCTGTTCATCCCTGGAGCCAGTCAGATGTGGATTCTGGCCAGCGATGTAGTTTCTCCAGTGACCTTGGTGGGGGGGCTGTCATCTTGAAACTGAGGACTTGAAGAATAGCCTGGGCCAAAGGCAGCCATGGACCAGGCCACTGGGGACTCTGTCCTGCAGGCCTGTTCTCTGAGCCTTGGTGATCTGCTTCCTCCAAGCAGAGCAGGTCCTCTGCTGCTGGGACCTCCTGGGCGATGCTGAGCCCTGGTTCTGGGCAGGTGGATGCCCAGAGGATGGAGGCCTCTGTCAGGTGGAGCTGGGAGGGTGTGAGCCCACCATGTCTGGGGTGGGGGATAATCAGACTTAGTCTGTGAGCAACAAGTGGTTATGGCAGCAGGGACTGTCCCCCCGCCCCCCACCAATGTGTCCTTGGCTCCTGACAGCTCCTGAGCCCAACTTGCCTTTCTCAGGCATCATTCCTGAGCTGCTTAAGCTCCTGGAAGACCCTGAAGGAATCCCTCACAGCTCTGGTGACCCTGATGTTCCTACTCTAGGCCTGGCAGCTGCTTCCAAGGTGGGGAGGAACCCAGGTACCACAGTACCACCCACTTTGGCTATACATTGGCAGTTTCTGAGCAACTTCAGGCTTCCTGGAGGGCAAAAGCCAACCCTTCCCTCCCCTGGCCCTGGTCTAGGGGCAGCCTTGCCTTACTGTCAGCCTGAAGGCCAGCATGCTACTGGTGGCCAGCCCCCTTGGCCCTTCACTCCAGATGGCTGGTGGCTATCTGTGTGGCTGAACTACTCTCACTCCATTTTGTCAGCTCCACCTTATTAATAGAACCACAGACCCATTTCTGCAAGACTGATCTTTCGCTTACTCACCAGGAATGCATCTAGGTCAGATAAGCTCCTCACCAACTTTAATCCTTGTCTTTATCTGATAGGAAACTGGAAGAATGCCTTTTACTGATGCAGATAGTTAATGGCCCTTAAGGAATAATGGTCACAAGATCCCCAGCCGAGGGGGAGGGGGCTGGGTGGGGGTGGGGAGGGAGCAATCGTTCCTGGGTCCTCCCTATGCAGACGTGTTTCTATTTTTAGATGTTTATTTTTATTTATTTTAGACATGGTTCTATTTTTAGCTTTGGCCTCTTCTAATCCCCCTGTACCCCTTTTGTTGGTGCAAAGTGTATTTACAAATGCCTCCAGGTAATCTCCTGCCTGGGTGTCAGTTACCTACAATAAACGTCATAATTGCACTTTATGGAGTTGCCTGCTCTGTTTTTCAGTCTCAAAGTTCCTCTTCAGTTCAGAGGATGTTATTCAACATCCCCTCTGTGGTGGGCCTACTTTTTCTTCTACTTGTGTCGCTTCTAGATTTCCATGTTTGAGCTCATTAATTCTCTCTTCCATATGGTCTGCTCTATTTAAATTGCTTTCCAACGCTTTCTTCATCTCTGATGCTTTCTAATGCATTCTTTATCTCGTTTATTGAGCTCTTCAACTCCAGTATTTCTGTTTGGTTCTCTTACAGCATTTCAATCTCTCTTTCTTTTCTTTTTACTTTTTTGGCCGCACCACACTACTGGTGGGATTTAGTTCCCCAATCAGGGATTGAACTTCTCACCTGCAGTGGACGTGCAGAGTCTTAACCACTGGACTGCCAAGGAACTCCCATAAAGCTTTTTAAAAAAATATCATTCTAACAATTGAACAGATTAGAAATTAGAGGGCTTTCTTTTGTTTTACTGGAGAAGAAAATGGCGACCCACTCCAGTATTCTTGCCTGGAGAATCCCATGGATGGAGGAGCCTGGTAGGCTACAGTCCAAGGGGTTGCAGAGTCGGACACGACCGAGCGACTTCACTTTCTTTCTTTTGTTTTACAGTAGGTGGCGCTATCGGAGAAGGCAATGGCAACCCAACCCGGTACTCTTGCCTGGAAAAACCCATGGACGGAGGAGCCTGGTAGGCTGCAGTCCATGGGGTCACTAAGAGTCGGACACGACTGAGCGACTTCCCTTTCACTTTTCACTTTCATGCATTGGAGAAGGAAATGGCACCCCATTCCAGTGTTCTTGCTTGGAGAATCCCAGGGATGGGGGAGCCTGGTGGGCCCCGTCTATGGGGTCGCATAGAGTCGGACACGACTGAAGCGACTTAGTAGCAGCAGCAGGTGGCGCTGTAGCACTATTTTATTTTATTTTTTTTTTTAGTTTTGTTAGCTGCTCTCCCTCGGGCTTCCTTGGTGGCTCAGCTGGTAAAGAATCTGCCCACAATGCGGGAGACCTGGGTTCGATCCCTGGGTTGTGAAGATGCCCTGGCGAAGGGAAAGGCTACTCACTCCAGTATTCTGGCCTGGAGAATTCTATGGACTGTACAGTCCATGGGGTCGCAGAGAGTCAGACACGACTGAGCGACTTTCACTCACTTCACTCTCTCAGGTTATACTTGAGAGTCAGCACTTTCCATCCTCCACTGCCTCTGTATCCAGCGCCATCATTATCACTGCTTGTGCCTCTAGAGGCTGCTGGTGCCTTGCTGCTGCTGATGTCGCTGGCATCACTGGGACACGGGATGGTGGGCACTGAGTCAGGCCCCACTGCATTTGAAAGGGGAAGGATGGGGGGAACCCAGATTGTGGGTGTGTACACCTCATCACGCATGTGTCTAGGGCTTCCCTGGTGGCTCAAAATCTGCCTGCAACACAAGATCTGCCTGTAATGAAGGAGACCTGGGTTCGATCCCTGGGTCAGGAAGATCATCTGGTGACAGAAATGGCAACCCACTGCAGTATTCTTGCCTGGAGAATTCCATGGACAAAGGAGCCCGAGGTCACACAGAGTCAGACATCACTGAGCGGCTAACACACACATACACACACACACCTTGTCATACAGTCAGGTTTAAGCTTCACCTCTAGGGGTGGGGACAGGGGACCAGAGTCGTGGATGCCTCTACAGCTGGAGGGATGCCACGGGAGTTGCCATATAGGGCCAGGAGGCGGGAGTTGTGTATACCACCCCCTCTACTGCTCCTGGATTCTCTGGGGCTGCAGATTCAGCCGTCCCAACTGGGAGTCTGGGATGGCAGGTGCCACCTCTACCGTCCCCTAGTTCCACCTCTGTGCACTCCAGTCCATCCCTGTTAGATGTACGAATGTGTGGAACTCTCAGGTGAGCTGGGCAGAGACATCTCTGCTGAGCTGTGAATGTTTTACTTGTTGTGCATTGAAGGCGAGAGACAAAGAGTGCATCTCACTCCATCACGATGCTGATGCCACTTCTGTCTTGGTCTTATTTTATACAAAGAATAAATTCTACAAATCATAGCAAGTCCTTCCTATTTTCCCACCTTTGGTCAACTGGTAGTTTTGTCTATTTTTTTTTTAGCATGAGATGGAATACTTTACTGATAGGGTTAATTTTTTTTTCCCCAGGGGTTATTTCACTTGGCCCTTGATAGTAACCTTTGGAAAGCCCTGGAATATTGACAATATGGTTGCTGAGAATGGCTTTTAATTATTTTAATTGCTTGGTTAAAGGATTCAATGAACATTTGCTGAATTGAAATGGAACTTCTCTCAGCAGTGGCAGTCACAGCCTTCCTGAAGATTGGAGTACTGAAACAATAGGAGAAGGACCTCAGAAATGGTCCCAGCTCTTCAGACAAGAAACGGGATGAGCCTGGACCAGGAATTACAAGCCTTCATAGACTTAGAGGCAATGAATGTCACCTGGAGTAAATGAGCCCTCTCTGAGAGTCACACTCATAGTTTAGGTCCAGATGCTGTGAAAGTGCTGCACGCAATATGTCAGCAAAGTTGGAAAACTCAGCAGTGGCCACAGGACGGGAAAAGGTCAGTTTTCATTCCAATCCCAAAGAAAGGCAATGCCAAAGAATGCTCAGACTACCACACAATTGTACTCATCTCACATGCTAGCAAAGTAATGCTCAAAATTCTCCAAGCCAGACTTCAGCAATATGTGAACCATGAACTTCCAGATGTTCAAGCTGGTTTTATAAAAGGTAGAAGAACCAGAGATCAAACTGCCAACATCTGGTGGATCATAGAAAAGGCAAAAGAGTTCCAGAAAAAAACATCTATTTCTGCTTTATTGACTATGCCAAAACATTTGACTGTGTGGATCACAATAAGCTGTGGAAAATTCTGAAAGAGATGGGAATCCCAGACCACCTGACCTGCCTCTTGAGAAATCTGTATACAGGTCAGGAAGCAACAGTTAGAACTGGACATGGAACAGCAGACTGGTTCCAAATAGGAAAAGGAGTACGTCAAGGCTGTATATTGTCACCCTGCTTATTTAACTTACATGCAGAGTACATCATGAGAAACGCTGGGCTGGAGGAAGCAGAAGCTGAAATCGAGATTGCCGGGAGAAATATCAATAACCTCAGATATGCAGATGACACCACCCTTATGGCAGAAAGTGAAGAAGAACTAAAGAGCCTCTTGATGAAAGTGAAAGAGGAGAGTGGAAAAGTTGGCTTAAAGCTCAACATTCAGAAAACTAAGATCATGGCATCCGGTCCCATCATTTCATGGCAAATAGATGGGGAAACAGTGGCTGACTTTATTTTTCTGGGCTCCAAAATCACGGCAGATGGTGATTGCAGCCATGAAATTAAAAGACGCTTGTTCCTTGGAAGGAAAGTTATGACCAACCTAGACAGCATATTAAAAAGCAGAGACATTACTTTGCCAACAAAGGTCCGTCTAGTCAAGGCTATGGTTTTTCCAGTGGTCATGTATGGATGTGAGAGTTGGACTATAAACAAAGCTGAGCGTCGAAGAATTGATGCTTTTGAACTGTGGTGTTGGAGAAGACTCTTGAGTGTCCCTTGGACTGCAAGGAGATCCAACCAGTCCATTCTAAAGGAAATCAGTCCTGGGTGTTCATTGGAAGGACTGATGCTGAAGCTGAAACTCCAATACTTATGGACAGGGAGGCCTGGTGTGCTGTGGTTCATGGGCTCGCAAAGAGTTTGACATGACTGAGTGACTGAACTGAACTGAACCGAACTGATCAAGGCTATGAAGAAAGAGGGACCCAGTGTTGCTATTTCTCATTTTTCCAGAGACGCTATAAATTTAGAATTTGATTTAAAATTTCCAGCACTTAAAAAAATTGAGAATTAATTCAAAACTAAAAAGTAAGACCAGATACATCTGTAGTCAGCATTTAATCAGTGGGCTGCTAGCAGCATACCCAGTGGCATAACTAACTGAATGATAATAATGACATTAGCTAGCATTTATGTGCACTTGCTCTAAGCTAGGTGCTGAGAAATGCTTTATGATCCTTTAATCCCCCTGCCAACCTTATGAGGCAGATGGAGAGAGGTTGTTCAATATATTTAATGTCAGACAATATAAAATATAAATGACAAACTTGAATCTAGTCAGGTCTAGAATCTTACAGATCTGAGGTCCAGTCTACAAGAAGCTTAGAGGATACAGGAACAAATTAAATTTGGAGGGAGAAATACCTACCATGAGGGAAAAATTCAGACAAATTCATGATGAGGACATTCCTTAGGACAATGATCCAGTCCTTCAAAAATTACAGACACACACACACACAGTGTTGGGAAGCAAAGCTGTTCAGATTAAAAGGGAGAAAAGAACCCCCATAATGACAAAATGCAATATGAGTGTCCTTTTTGGATCTTGATTTGAACTGCTGCTGCTAAGTCACTTCAGTCGTGTCCGACTCTGTGTGACCCCATAGATGGCAGCCCACCAGGCTCCCCGTCCCTGGGATTCTCCAAGCAAGAACACTGGAGTGGGTTGCCATTTCCTTCTCCAATGCATGAAAGTGAAATTGCTCAGTCGTGTCTGACTCCCAGTGACCCCATGGACTGCAGCCTACCAGGCTCCTCCACCTATGAGATTTTTCAGGCAAGAGTGCTGAAGTGGGTTGCCATTGCCTTCTCCGTGATTTGAGCTAGTTAATGATAAGAAGTCATTTTGGAGATAACTGGGGACTTATCAAAAAAAAAAAAAAAAAAGAGCCTCGAAGACACTTTAAAGTGTTGAAAGAAAAAAAGTTGTGAATGCAAAATTCTGTATCCAGCTAAGATATCCTTCAACTTTGGGGGTGAAATAAAGACTATTTCAGACACACAAGGAAAGAGTTGAGAAAAATCTTTCTCCAGCAGAACTGCATGACAAGATGTGCTAAGTAAGTACTTCAAACTGAAAGGAATGACTTGGACACTGATGTTCATGGAAGAATGCACCAGAAAAGGTAAACATAGGGCCAAACATAAAACTATCTTTCATGACTTTAATCTGTTAAAAAGGCAATTGTTTAAAACAAAACTAGTGATTTTGTTTTTGGGAGTTTGTAACATATTTAGAAGTGAAATATATAAAACTGAGAGCACAAAGGAAGAGGTTAAACGGAATTATACTGTTTTAAAGTATTTACCTTTTACCTGAAGTACTAAAATATTAATTCTAGGTACATTCTGGGAAATCAATAATGCATAATAGATTCACTAGAGCAATATAAAAAGGTATAGCTAAAAAATAGTAAAAGAAATAAAGTGGAATATAAAATTATTCAATTAGCCTAAAAGAAGTCAAGGAAAGAGTAACAAAGAAGTAGACTAAATAGAAAACAAATAGTAAGATGCTATACTTAAACCCAACCATACCAGTGATCACATTAAATTTATTTTTTTTAATAGTTAAGAGATTTTATTCTAATAGCTGTAATTACAGTGCTTGTTTGTCGAAATGAAAACTGAAAACAAGTATACAAAACAGTTGATTACTAATTGTGTATTGAAAGCAGTAAGAGGTTCCACGACACCAAATAAACCAGCTCTGAGGTTTTCCCCAAGATAAAGTTTAACAGCTCCATCTTCTTCAGTGTTTATCAAAATACAAAAGAAAAAAGTAGAGGTTATCATTTTCAATGGCAAATCTGACCCTTGCAGGCTGAGGGAGTGAAAGCACATGTAGACAGGGGCTCTGAGGGGCTGGGGCTCAAGGATGACCACCTGTACTCCTGCTGATGAGACCCCAGAGAGCCCGGAGCAGGCAAGCAGGGGGGCTGCAGGGCTCCCGCCCCAGCCAGGGCATTCCAACCGAAGTGCCCATGCTGACCCGAGAAAAGGCCGGGGTTCTTCCAAGGGGTCTGAGAACGGTGGCTGCAGCCTCCACCCCATCTCCTGGGCGGCCACGGATGCACAAATACAAGCACAAACGCTATGGGGTGTGGGAGGACCCGAGACAGCAAATCACAGGGACCCTACTGTGACCATGCAGAATGGGCATCATGGCTGGCTCTGCCCGTTTCATGTTCCCAACGGGAAACAGACCACCGGTGGACTGGACTCAGGCCATTACCGCAGAACTTACGTTAGGCACATTTCTCCCTTCTGTGTGTTCAAGTGTTCTCCTTATTTTGTATTTGTAACTATTTTAAAAAATGCACTGAGTTTGGGTTAAAAACCAACCACCAAAATGGATCTCAACACAGATCTAAAGCCCAGAGGAGGAGTATTGGGCTCGTCTGACACACAACTCCTGGATGACCCGTGTGCCTAAAATCCCTTCTCAGTACTAAACAGTAGGTTGATTTTCTTTTTACAATAAAAAAAGCTGAGTAATATTGCATAGGAGTACCAGAAACTGCCTCATTGGAAACGAAAACTATTTACATTAAATAAAAACCCAGTTGCAGGCTGCGTCTGCACATTTACAGCATGGTGAAGCACACTGTGACCGACCATGGAGACAGCTTCTGGCACTCACACCACAGGGGCACGTTTGCCACATGAGAGTAAAGCGAGGGTAGAAGGAGGGAGTGAGAGGGGAGGAGAGAGGATTGCAGCTCATTTCTGGTTCTGGAGCTGACTGGACAGCCAGTCCAGTCCCTTGTAAAGCCCGTCCCCGCTGGTGGCACAGGTGGCCTGTATGTACCAGTTCCTGTGGCGCAGAGAGTGTAGGCCCAGCTTGTCCGTGATCTCGGCTGCGTTCATGGCATTAGGGAGGTCCTGTTTGTTAGCAAACACGAGCAGAACGGCGTCCCTGAGCTTGTCTTCTGCCAACATCCTCATGAGCTCCTCGCAGGCCTCATTCACACGCTCTCTGTCATTGCTGTCAACCACAAAGATGAGACCTTGTGTGTTTTGAAAGTAGTGGCGTCACAGAGGCCGGATCTTGTCCTGGCTGCCCACATCCCACACAGTGAAGCTAATGTTCTTGTACTCCACGGACTCCACATTGAAGCCAATAGTGGGAATGGTGGTCACAATTTCACCCAGCTTCAGTTTGTACAGGATGGTGGTCTTTTCCGCAGCATCTAGGCCCACCATGAGAATGCGCATTTCTTATTTGCCAAAAAGGCCCTTGAAGAGGTTTGCAAAGATATTCCCCATGCTGCACACCGGTGGGGGCAACACTGGCCAGAGAAACCCTCGGTGGCCGCGGCGCAGATGCTGCTCGGAGGCAGGCGTTGGTTTCACTCCCCCCAGTGATCACATTAAATTTAAATGAATGAAATCTTCCAAGGAAAGGCCAGAGGTTATCCAATAGGATGAAGACAATAAGACTCAGCTTGTTGCTGCTGTAAGTAATACATTTAAAATGTAAGGACTCAGATAGTTGAAACTAAAAGGATGGAAAATTATGCATTAGTAGGTATTATAAGGAGAAGGCAATGGCACCCCACTCCAGTACTCTTGCCTGGAAAATCCTATGGACAGAGGAGCCTAGAAGGCTGCAGTCCATGGGATCGCTGAGGGTCGGACACAACTGAGTGGCTTCACTTTCACTTTTCACTTTCATGCATTGGAGAAGGAAATGGCAACCCACTCCAATGTTCTTGCCTGGAGAATACCAGGGACGGAGGAGCCTGGTGGGCTGCCGTCTATGGGGTCACACAGAGTCGGACACGACTGAAGTGACTTAGCAGGTATTATAAAGTTTGTATGATTGTAGTAATATGAAGCAATGTATATTTTAGGGCACGGAAAGTTATCAGAGATAAGTGAGATATTTCATAATGATAAAAGTGTCAATTTATTAGGAAGGCATAACAATCCTAAATGATTATTTAATAATAGACTTTCAAAGTGCAATGAAGCAAAAACTGACAGAATTAAAGGAAGAACACTAAAATCTTAGAGAATATGTTGTCTGACCCCAAGAGAATTAAATTTGAAGTCTAGAAAAGCCCTAAATATTTGATAATTAAACAATATCCTTCTAAATAACCCATGGTCCAAAGAAGAAATCAAGAGGGAAACTAAGAATTATTTAGCAGTCTCAATGCTAATAAAATTAACACATCAAATGTGGGATGAAGGGCTTCCCTGGTGGATCAGTGCTAAAGAATCTACCTGCCAATGCAGGAGACACAGGTTTGATCGCTGACCCAGGAAGATCCCACAGGCCATGGAGCAACTAAGCCCATGAGCCACAGACACTAGGCCTGTCTTCTATACCCTGGGAGTTGTAATATAACCACTGTATCCTGCACGCCTAGAGCCCTTGCTTTTCAACAAGAGAAGCCACTGCAATGAGAAGTCTGCACATCACAATTCCAGAGGAGCCCCTGCTCACCACAACTAGAGAAAGCCTGTGCAGCAGTGAGGACCCAGTACAGTCAATAAATAAATAATAATTAATAAAAAACAATGTGACAACTATATGGCAGAGTCACCAGTCAGAACTGACACCAGCTGTGCCAGCTAGGGAATAAGGAGACCTGGGTAGGTGCTGTTACAACCTCTATATCACAGGCAGAGAATGTGGGGCTCAGAGAAGTCAAGTAACTGGTCAAGATCACAGTGCTGGTCGATGAGGACCAGGACTGGCATCTGGCTCCAGAAGCTGCCTCCTGACCACGCCATCATGCTTCCTTCTTTGTGGCTTGAACAGCAGAAAGCGGTCAGCAGGACTGGGTCATGGGGACCTCCATCTAGACAGAGACTAGTGTGGATACCTCTGGGTATGAACCTCCCTTCTTCACTGGTCACAGCCACAGTCAATGAGACCCGGTGTGTAGTGTGTAGGCACATGATTTGACACAAAGGACACACCTGAGAGATGTTAGCTGTGGGGAACAGCCTGGATCTCTTCCCTTCCCTCCCTGGGGCTGAGTGGCTTGCTTCTCCCGGGTTCCTGGGGCCAATCACCCCAGCCTCCTGCTCAGTGGATGCTGTAGACACTCAGCCTGGGAGAGGAAAGATAGGGGAGGTTTATGGTGGCAGCAGCCACAGGCTCATTAATAGTCATGACTGTTGTGAAAATTTCAGGCTGATCAGAAATAGAGTTGACATGAGTCTCCAGCTGGCCTCTTCAGTCATCTCTTTACTTAAACAGCCAGGGCATTGTGCAGAAAATTGCCTAAAATTGCCTTGTTTCCATGATATAGCAATTATCTAGCCTTCCTCCTAGCCTGGCCCTCAGCAGCTGACATGCCTCCATCCAGCCATCTGTATTTGCAACATCAGGTGTATTTTGAGCGCCAGATGCAGCTTTCTAAGTTTCTGGCAGGAGGAACCCATACCCATTTATAAGATCAAGTATAGGACTAATCTCCTGAGAGGCAGTCTTGCCCTGCTCCCTGCTGTCCATCATACCTCCCCAACCCCAGTTTCCTCAGTGGCCAGGGATGACGTGTTCTGGGGATGCAGGGCCCACTAGAGATGCTGCTACTGTATCTCCAGCAGGTGGCGCTGAAGGCTCTCTGTTCACCTGCTCATTTGGTCCTCACCTTGGGAAGGAGCAGGCCCGCCAGATGGTAGAAATACAGAGCAGTGGCTCCGTCCAAGGCCGGCCAAAGGCCGGCCGAGTAGGGAAACTCACAAGAGATTTTAGGGACTTCCCTGGTGGTCCAGCAGCTAAGACTCCACGCCTCCAGTGCAGGAAGCCCAGGTTTGATCCCTGGTCAGGGAACAAGTTCCCACATGCCACGATTAAAAGATCCCATGTGCCACAACACAGCCAAATAAATAAAATAAAATAGATATAAAACGAGATAGATCTTAGATCTTTTGTGGGAGTTCCTAGACAGTTCAGGAGGCCCCATCTCTCTTCTGGTCTGGGATCAGCTGCACAGTAGTCAAAACCAATCTCATTCTGTCTCCCCTGAGAGTCATGCCTGGTGCCTTGAAAGGGCAGAGAGCTTGTAGTTACATAGACCTCAGTTCAAATCCCCAAAATTCTGATTTTATGGGCTCTGTGACTGTGGGCAACTTGCTTCATCTTTCTGAGCCTCAGTTTTCTCCAGTAAAATGGGGGTGTGTGCGTGCTAAGTCCCTTCAGTCGTGTCCAACTCTCTGCGACCCTTTGGACCACAGCCAGCCAGACTCCTCTGTCCATGGGATTCTCTAGGCAAGAATACTGGAGTGGGTTGCCAGGCCCTCCTCCAGGGCATCTTCCCAACCCAGAGACTGAACCCACTCTCTTACATCTCCTGCATTGACAGGCAGGTTCTTAACCACTAGCACCACCTGGGAAGACCAGAATGGAGGTAATGCTCAGGTTAGTGTCAGGATTAAATGGGTCAGGATGCAAAAGCACCAAATCCTAATAAGTGGTCAGCTGGTTCTCTCTCCATTCCTAGGCCTCATGTTGGTGGCCCTTGAGCAGCCAGAGCCCAGGATGGGGCCTATATACTTGGTACTCTATGCCGTTCCCTGAGCAAGGATAGAATTGAGCTCCTGGTAAGATGGAACGGAAGGGCCAAGCAAGGAAAGTCCCAGAAACTGCTTCCTCAAGCCCACTACTGGCCACACTCATGTCTGTCCCCACTTTGGGAGACCTGGGTGGTGCATCACCCTGATTTTCCAATAACTCTTCCATACCCCTTTTTTTTTTTTTTTTTTTTGCTCATGCAGTATGCAGGATCTTAGTTCCCAGACCAGGGATTGAACCTGTGACTCCTGTGGTAGAAACACAGAGTCTTAACCCCTGGACCAACAGTGAAGTCCCATTCAATAACTCTTGCTTCTCTTACAGCAAGTTGGAGGGGAAAACTCTACTTAAAAAATCATTGCTTTCTAGAAAAAAAAAATCCTTGATGTTTTAAGGCAAACATCATAGTGGTAATATATGAAGTTAAAAGATGAGGGATTTCTGAAAAAACAACAATCCTAGAGATGGGGGTTCAGTTCCACTCCCTTGAAAAGGCTGCATTTGGCCCACTAGTAAACCATGGGGCTTGGGGCTTGCTTCTGAGCAGGGGCAAAAGAATGTCCGGGGCCAGTCAGCGTTCCATCCACTTGGGACAGACGTTTGCCCGCCCAGGGAACAGCAGTGAGTGATTACACTAGGGAGGATGGGCAGAGAGCCAGGGAAACTGCTAGACAGGTGTTTCAGAGGAATATCTATGCCCTGGATGTTCTGAGGCTGGAGTCTCCCGCATCGATGGGTTGAGTTGGTGGGATTCCAAGTAGCTTCTCTGGGGTCTCCTTTCGGACATCAGTAATGCCATCTGGTCTCGAAGGCAGGATTCACAGCGAGCTTTCTGCTCCTGCTGTAGAGGACAGATGAGTCCAGTGGGAGACATCTGGGACCTCAGAACTGTGGGACCACAAGAGGCAGGCTAGCCCCAGTGATGCAAGGACCCTTTGGAGGCTGAGGAGCCAGGGCTGGTCAGACACAGGAAATGCACAAGTGGAGAGGTGGCCTCGAAAGTGAGACAGGTCGCAGCCCGGAGCCCCTGGGATTGACACTGGAATCTGCCCATCATGGACGCCCTGTCCATCACCTGACCTTCTCGTCTGCATTCCTCCGGCCAGACGGGGAGGGTGGGGGCTGGCTTTGGAGCTGCAAAAATCTGCGTGTCACATGGCGCATCGGCAGCTCGGCCACCGTATCTCCACCCTTAGCTTTTCTCGGGGTGCTGAGAGCAGGGAGCCGGGAGTTCAGGTATCCCAGTGGGGTCAGCTCTGCCGGTGCGAAAGTGCAGGCAGTGGCCCCCTTTCTACGGGCAGCCCCACTACCTTCCCTTAGTACACAGACTTCACCCTCTGGGAATCAGAGACCTGAGTCGAAGTGTCTGCTTTGCCACTTGGTTCTTGGGCCTTGGTTTCCCTAATCTGTCAGGTCGGCACAACAGGTGTTTCCAGGCTGCTCCCAGGCTTGGGGTGACAGTTACACCAGACAATGTATTTTGTAAACAAGAAAAGCATAATTTCACAGCAAAGGTTGTCTCCCCAGACCTCTCCAGGGCTGCAGACACTTTTTGGTAGAAACTCTCAGTGGTAATAATGGTAATGACAATAATAATTTCTTATCATTACTAATGGGCTTCCCTCGTGGCTCAGATGGTAAAGAATCTGCCTGCAATGCGGGAGACCCAGGTTTGATCCCTGGGTTGGGAAGCTCCCCGGGAGAAGAGCATGGCAACCCATGCCAGTACTCCTGCCTGGAAAGTCCTGTGGACAGAGGAGCCTGACGGGCTATAGTCCATGGGGTCGAAAAGAGTGCGACATGACTGAGCGACTAACACTTTCAGGGATCATTACAAATAAATACTAATAATATAGTAAAATAAATGTAATAATAATTTATACGCTACCATGTGTAGAATACATAGCTACTGAGAAACTGCTGTATAACACGGAGCTCAGCTTAGTGCTCTGTGACAACCTAGAGGGGTGGGAGGGAGACTCGGGAGGGAGAGGAATATATATACGTATACTAACACAACATTGTAAAGCAATTATCCTCCAATTAAAAATAAATAAAATATAATAATACTTTATCATATACTATTTATTAATGATATGATAAATATTAAACAATTTACCGGTATTATGTTGGCCAAGATTTTTAAAAATCAGATTTTTCAGACGACTTTGAATTTACTTCCTCACCTGAAAATAGAGCTTGTTATTGTTGTTGCTGTCACCAAGTCATGTCCGACTCTTCGTGACCCCATGGACTGCCAGTGACAGGGTTTCCTGTCCCTTACCATCTCCCAGGGTTTGCCCAAGTTCATGTCCATTGAATTGGTGATGCCATCCAACCATCTCATCCTGGGTCACCCTCTTCTCCTCTTGTTCTCAATCTTTCCCAGCATCAGGGTCTTTTCCAATGAGTTGGCTCTTTGCATCAGGATGATAGAGGTGTTCGCCCCCAAGACAGCACTCAGGCGCACTGAGCTTCTCCTTCAGACAAGGCCCCCACAGTCCTCCACGTGCCCTGTTACATCCTCAGCACCTAGCTCAAAGGTCAGGTCCTATTTGTCACCTGGCTTGTTACGTATGCCCCTTACATCACCCACTTACAAGTGTTTGATCATTAGTCCCTCTGGACATTTCAAAGTCTGGCAGGTGAGCAACAGCCCCCTTCTTCCATTGCCCCCTGCAAGTGTGTCCACCTGCCAGGCCCTAGCCCTGACTCTGGGGGTGGCAGCATGTAAGGAGAGTTGTTGGTTTCAGAAGGGTGACTCTTTATCCACTCAGACAATAATTGCATTTCCTATTCTGACAAAGCCTTCTTGGACAAAGCCGGATGGTGTGGGGTTTGAAGGTGCTTCTCACTTCCCAAGGCCCTGACGTGCTCTCCTGGGTGGGAGCAGCTCATCTTGCCTGACTCACTGCACTGCTGCTTCCCTCCACCCAACCCTGGTCACTGCTGAGCCTGGTCAGCATGCAGGCGGGAGCCCGTGGAGAGAGCCGGGCCTCGAGGCCCCAGGAGGGAGTTGCTGCCACTCACAGACACCTGTGGGTGTGGGGTTTGGGTTCTGACTGCAGCAAGAGGAGGCCTGGGAAAGCCACTCTGGCTTTTCTCCTTTGATGTGTCCACTTCCCAGCAGGATGATAGGTCCCCAGGGTCGTGTCCCTGGATGCCTGCTGAATCATGCTTCCTGGCCACCCATCATTCAGCCTGCTGGTGGCCCCTGTAGGAAGCTTTTCTGCAGATGAGCACATGGGCCTTTTAGGGAGTGGGCTGTTGGTGAAAACATCCCGGCCCAGACGCGCACACCCAGCGGTTACTGGGACTACCTTGTTTGTCCAGATGTGGCTAACTCATCTGTAGGTCTTAGTGGAGCTGCAGCCTCCTTTGGGAAACGCCCTGTTATTCTTAGAATTTGGAGGTTGAATCTTCATCCACCACTAGTATGCTGTGTGACTTCCCACAGGCAAGATGACCTCTCTGGCTTGCTTAGGAAGCCTAGAAGAATCTGAATGGAGTACTCCAGGGAAGGGCCTGGGACAAAGGCAGGGGAGAGAGGGCTGTTGTGAGGGTCCAAGGAGGTGTTTGGGTGGAGATGCCATGTGAACAATGAAGCAGGGGGCTGGAGGTCAGATCTCCTGAGTTGCAATCTCAGGTGCACCCCTACAACTTGTCTCCATACCTTGGGGACAGTAACAGTACCTACCTCATAGGGTGGTTGAGAGGATTAAATGACATCATGCATGAGAAGCACTTGACACCCTAGTAAGTGCTCAGAAAATGCTACTACTAAGAGTTATTGATACAAGGGTGGCACAGAACATACTGAATGAAAAACAGAAGCTCTGCTGGGTCAAGGTGTCTGCTGACCCACTGTTTCCACAGGCAGAGGCTGGGGCTCAGCAGGCTTGATTTCCAGGGGCTGGGGACCTGAACTTGGGCCCCATACACCTGTGACATGCCTGAGTATGGCCAGTGGACAGGGAGAGGGCAGGGGTGAGCTCCGTGGGACCCCTGGCCTGGTGGGCACTGAGCTGCCCTCCCTAGTAGAGCCCTCTGGGTCGGGTCAACAAGAACAGACTACAGAGACACGAGTCCCTCTACCAAGACCCATACAAGGCCGTGGGCCCGCGCTCACCAGCCCGGATCACGGGGATGCAGGGGGTTCACCTTCTCCAAGGAAGGGGCAGGGCAGGGAGGGAAAACAGGGAGCTATTTCAGGAAGGTGTCGAAGGCTGGGACACTAAAATTAGACCCTTGGTTCCTAAAAAGATATTGGCGCCATCCAAGGCCTTGGAGAGGGGCTCTCCAGCGCGGAATGTGACCTCAGGAGGGGCTCCGCGGGCCTGGGCAGTGAGGTCAGTCCGCAGGACCAACGGCACCGCCCGATGGCCGGTGGTCACGGGCATCTCTCCCCCACCCACCCCGCCTGCAAAATTCTGGAGCTGGTTCCAGCTGCTTCCTGTCTGCACCCAGCGCACGCACGGGAAGGCGAGGGGGGCAAAACCGCCCAGTCCCGGCGCCATCTGGCTGCATTTTTCCTTTTTTGACTGTCTCTTTGCCTCCAGTGCATTCTTTCTGCTCCATCCTCGGGGGGTGTGTTGAGGGGAGCCTTCTGGGGAGTGCTCAGAAGTGACCGTCTTTGAGCTGGGGCTCCCAGGCCTGGACGGGGAATATAAGCCAATGCAGGGCCTGGGCCTGCAGGTCAGGGAAGCCCATACTCTGAGCTTTCTTTCCTTGTCTCCTCCCTCAGTCCTGAGGCTTCACTCCAACCCTAAGTGATATGGCTGCTAAACAAGCCAGGGATGGATTCTAGTGGGCCCCAGGCTCTGAGATGGCTCCTCTCACCCCCTCCCCAGTGCCCTGGCCTGGGATACAGGACTTTGTCACCTGCATTTGCTCTGGTCCCAAGCTGTTTTCTAGGGCAGGGAAGGTGGCAGATTAGATCTTATCTCAACACCTGTCTGAATTCCTTTAACGATTGCTCGTGGTTCTTGCCCTATCCCGGGTGGCGCAGAAGGAAAGAATCTGCCTGCCAATGCAGGAGACACAAGAGATGCGATCCCTTGGAGGAGGAACCCACTCCAGTATTCTCGCCTGAAAAATCCCTTGGACAGCAGAGCCTGGCGGGCTATAGTCTGTGGGGTTGCAAAGAGTCAGACTGAGCAATGGAGCACACACCCACATTTCTTGGCATACAGTCTAGAAGGCCCACAAGGTCCAGCCCCACCTACCTCTCACCCCATACCCAAGCTCACAGCCTCTTTCCCGTTCTCCAACTCCCTGAGTTCCTTCCATGGGGCCTGTCACCGGCTCATCTCTCCTCCTTGCCCCACTAAGCCTCAAGCATTCCATTTCAACGTTACTTCCTCAGAAAAGCCTGATACTAGCTCAAGGCTCCTTTCTCTCTGTGACCCTCTCTCTTTTGCTAACACTCATCACACCCATTGCCTGTGGTCCCCACGGGGATGGAAGCCCAGGTAAACTGGGCTATAGTACCGCTGCTGCTGCTGCTGTGATTCCAGCATCCAACGCAGAGTAGGTGCTTGAAACACCTGTAGTCGAGCTGATGTGGAACCTGAGAGGGCAGTGCCCTGGTCGCTCTTGGACAGCAGGATCCTGGAAGCTGGGGAACTGGTTATATCCCTCTGCAGACTGGCTGCTCGGGTAAAGGAGGATGGAGGCCATGAGGGAGGCCGAAAGGGGATGTGGGGGAGGGTACAGTTGGAGTGGGGCAGCGTGCAGCTTCTGCTGGGCTCACTCACAGGGATGGCTCGTCTCCTACCGGCCAGCCCACCTGGCCTTCCTAGCCCTGTCCTTGCTCTATAGCCTGGATTTCTGGAGAATCTCTAAGACCAGAACAAACAAGCAGATGGAGCTTGAATCACTGCTCAGGGTCCTGCTGGAATTTTCAAAGCAAAACTAGGAGACAATCTTGAGAGGGATGCTTGAGTCTTCCCCACAGCCTGGGAACTTGGTCCCCTCTGAACCCCATGAATCGCTCAGATGTGAAGGCTGATGGCTCAGAGCTTGGGGGAGCTCAGAGCCTGAACTGAGGTGTCTCCCAGCCTCAGGCCTCCCATCACCTGCTTGGAAATACATGAAACACTCAGAAAGATGTGTTTGGTTGTTGATCTCTATCCAGCTCAGCTTTAGCTGGTCCCCTCTCATGACTCCTTCTAAGACATGGTGTCCAGGCTGTCCAGGCTCTCCAGTCAGCGTCCACCATCTGGCTTAACTCCACCAAGTTTCATGCTCAAAAGCGTCCTGATGTGGACTTTATGTTGCATGATTATGCCATTAGGTCTATAAGCGCTAAGTCACTTCAGTCACGTCTGTTTGTGACTCTGTGGACTATAGCCCACCAGACTCCTCTGTCCATGGGATTCTCTAGGCAAGAATACTGGAGTGGGTTGCCATGCTCTCCTCCAGGGGATCTTCCCAACTCAGGATTGAACTTGCATCTCTTAACATCTCCTGCATTGGCGGGCGGGTTCTTTACCACTAGTGCCACCTGCGAAGCCCAGTAATTTAATTTACTAATCGACTAGCTTAATAATTTGGGCTTCTCAGGTGGCGCTAGTGGTAAAAACCCACTAGCCAATGCAGGTAGATGTAAGAGGCATGGATTCAATCCCTGGGTCGGAAAGATCCTCTGGAGGAGGGCATAGCAACGCATTCCAGTATTCTTGCCTGGAGAATTCTATGGACAGAGGAGTCAGGTGGGCTCCAGTTCATAGGGTCGCAAGGAGACACAGCTGAGTGACTAACACATACACATTTACTTCTTCCATATAACAACATGAATCAGCCATAGGCGTACATATGTCCCCTCCCTCCTGCCCCCACCATCCTACCCCTCTAGGTCAGCACAGAGCGCCAGGCTGGGCTCCTTGTGCATACAGTAGGTTCCCACTAGTTATCCTGATTTTCTTACCTATCACAGTGAGCATGTGTTACTTTTTCTCAAACAATAAACTTAAAGAAAACAAAAGGCTGGTCACATGCCACTCCTCACCCAATCCAGCCCCTCCCTGAAGTCTGTGTTTCTAGTTTTGATTTTATGGTATAGGGAGTTCTTCTTGGTTGTTTTTCATTTTTTTGTCTTAATGTTTATTTATCTATTGCAGCACACCGACTCTCTAGTTGCAGCACCCGGGCTCCAGAGTGCGTGTGTGTTCTCAGTAGTTGCTTTGTGGCATATGGGATCTTAGCTCCCTAACCAGGGATCAAACCCACATCCCTTGCATGACAAAGGAGATTTGTAACCACTGGACTGCTAAGGAAGTCCCTCCTTGGTTATTTTTCTATCACTTATTTCTGGATTTTGGCCAGAAAATTTGTGAGATCTGGCCACAAGAAATAAATTGGTCGTTCTCTTTCTTGACTACAAATTCCCTGAAATCAGGGACATCTGGGGGCTCATTTACAACAGTGTCAAGATCGTGGTGGGTGTTGACCGATGTTTACTGAGTCCCAGGGATGGAGGAGGACCTGATCTGTCTCCCGGAAGAAGGAGGCTGGGAGGACATCTTAGAGGTGACCATCCTGAGCTGCCCTGCCCTCCTACTAGGAGGCAAACATGCTCCATCTGGCAGCAGGTTCTGGAGGGAGCAGCCCTGGGCCTGGCAAGGGTACTTGCTGGGATGTAGGATTCGAGAATGATGTGCCCACATGGGGGTAGGTTATTCTGCATGGGAGGTGGGTGGGGTGCAAAGCCATCTTGTGTGATGGCAGGCCAGGCTCTCATCAGACTGCACACTCCCCTGGGTCCCACACAGGGCTGAAGAATCCCTGGAACGTGGCAGAGCTGCTGATAGCACTTGATGCTCTGCGTGTGATCAACCACGTGACTTCCTCAGGGAACCGTGTGAAGGAAAGTCTGCCGGGCAAGCCTCAGCATCCCAATGGTGAATCTCCAAGGTCCTCTTTTTCCCACCTCTGAGAAGCATGATGAGGTGCTGGGAAACAGGGCACGGGGGCCCAGAGACGATATTTCATCATCGTCAATAGCCCGACCCTCCGTCTTCCTGGGACCATAAGACAGAGTCATACCACAGTAATAATCAGAATTTGTTGTTATTCGGTTGCTAAGTCATGTCCAGCTGTTTGCAACTCCATGACTGTAGCACTCCAGGCTCCTCTGTCCTCCACTATCTTCTGGAGTTTGTTCAAATTCGTGCCCGTTGAGTCAGTGATGCTATTTAACCATCTCATCCTCTGTCGCCCCCTTCTCGTTTTTCCTTCAATCTTTCCCAGCATTAGGGTCCTTTCCAATGAGTAAGCTCTTCACATCAGGTGGCTGATGCTGAAGCATCAATCCTTCCAATGAATATTCAGGGAATATTGATTTCCTTTAGGACTGACTGGTTTGATCTCCTTGCCCCAAGGAGGGTCTTGAGGGACTCTCAAGAGTCTTCTCCAGCACCACAGTTCAAAAGCGTGAATTCTTTGGCACGCGATCTTTATGGTGCAACTTTCACACCCGTACATGACCATTGGAAAAAACATAGCCTTGACTAGATGGACCTTTGTCAGCCAAAGTCTTGCTTTAAAGGACCTGCTGGGTGCTGGGGCACCTGGCCCAGAAGGAATAATAGAAACATGGTCAGAGGCTGCCTTTAGTTGGACAGTTCAGAGCTCCACCAGGGGCCCACCCCTAGCAGCTGTGTGACTGTATTAGTCCCCTGAGGGCTATTGTACAAAACACCACAGACTGGGGGACTGAAGCAACAGAAGTTTCTTGTCTCACAGTTTTGGAGGCCAGAAGCCCAAGATCACAGTGTCAGCAGGTTGGGAGGGAATCTCTCGTGTCGCCCTGGCTGTTGGTGGTTTCCTGGCAATCTTGGTGTTCCTCGACTTGCAGGTGCATCACCCCGATGTCTGCCTTTAGGTCTGCGTGTGTGCACATTTCTGTCCAATTTCCCCCTTCTATGAGGAGGTCAATCTTATGGGGTCAGGACCCACCCCAAAGACCTTATTTACATCTGCTCACCTCTACAGAGACTCTGGGGCTTCCGTAGTGGTAGAGAACCCACCTGCCAGTGCAGGAGACATAAGACACACATATCTGATCTCCGGGTCGGGAAGACCCCCTGGAGGAGGAAATGGCAACCCCCTCTAGTATTCTTGCCTGGAGAATCCCATGGACAGGGGAGTCTGGCGGGCTACAGTCCATGGGGGTAATGACTGAAGTGACTAGCATGCATCCACAGAGACCTTACCTCCAAATAAGGTAATTCTCAAGCACTAGGGTTTGGGGTTTCAATATGTCCATAAGAGTGACCTCGGGTAAATCAGGTAACAGCTCTGAGCCTCAGTTTCCTTGTCTGTTATAAGGGGTTGGTAAGTAATAACCCCTCCCTCCTGGAGTTGTTGTGTAGAAACTGGAGTGGGTAGTCATTTCCTTCTTCAGGGGATCTTCCTGACCCAGGGATTGGACCCAGGTCTCTCACATTGCAGGCAGATTCTCTACTATCTGAGCCACCAGGGAAGCCCCTTGTAGAAACATTAGAGGAAATAAAATGCCTGGCCCAGTGCCCGCATCATAGTTGGAGCTCAGGAAAACAGCTGCTATTATTTCCTATGTCCTTCCTAGGATGAGCTCAGATAAGAGGCTGCAAGGTCAGGATGTACCTGAATATGATGGCTGAGGGAAGGACAGGACCTGGTGGGGCCAGTCTTGGGAAGATGCTGCCTTAGTCTAACTTGTCCCAAGTTATTTGGTACCTGAGGACAGGGCTCTGCCTGGCTCCCAGGCAGTGCCTGGGCTTGGCTTCTGCATCTGTGGATGAAGCATTTGCAGACCCCACTTTCAGGCTTTGCCCTCTATGGTGTCCAGCTCAGGGCTTCTCAGTCTTGACACTGTTGTCATTTGGGGCCAGGTCATTCTTTCTTTTTTTGGCTGTGCTGGGTCTTCCTTGCTGCTCGGGCTTTTCTCTAGTTGCAGCGAGCGGGGGCTACTCTCTAGTTGCAATGCGATGGTTTCTCATTGTGGTGGCTTCTCTTGCTGCTGAATAAAGGCTCTAGGCATCTGGGCTTCAGTAGATGTGGCACGTGGGCTCAGCAGTTGCAGCTCCCAGGCTCTAGAGCACAGGCTTAATAGTTGTGGCACATGGGCTTAGTTGCTTCTCAGCATGTGGGGATCTTCCCGGATCAGGAACCAAACCCATGTCTCCTGCATCACGGGGTGGATTCTTTACCACTGAGCCACCAGGGAAGCCTGGGGCCAGACAATTCTTTGTCATAGGGCTGTCCTGTGCTTTGCAGCATCCCTGGCCTCTACCCACTAGAAGCAGATGGTACCCCTTCCATAGTTACAACTACCAGTACTGTCTTGTGTGCGTGTGGAAGTCACTCGGTCATGTCCGACTCTTTGCGACCTCGTGGACTATATAGTCTGTGGAATTCTCCAGGCCAGAATGCTGGAGTGGGTAGCTGTTCCCTTCTCCAGGGGATCTTTCCAACCCAGGAATCAAACCCAGTTCTTCTGCATTGCAGGTGGATTCTTTACCAGCCGAGCCACCAGGGAAGCTGTGGTTAAGTCTGCCTGGGGTCAAGATCATAGCCCTGGTCTAGTTGGCTGCCTTAGGAAGGGCTAGGAGGGTGCTGAACTGCCTCAGACAGTCAGAATCCCACATGGCCCAGTCTGGAAATAGGGGCCTGAACAGTACTTGGGGCAGAAAGTGTCCATCACAGTTGGACCCCCTCCATATCCGGAGCAAATTGTCCTTCCCAAACTGCTGCTGCAAGCCTGGCTCCCTAGGGTCATCTCAAGGTGATTGTGGCCTGGCCTAGGCACGATGGCCAGGGCTTGGCTGTAAACAGGCAACAGGAAGCCCAGAGCAGGGATGGGCCTGGGGAGGCTGAGCCAGGAGAAGGTGTGGACGCGGTGCTGACAGGCCCAACTTATCAGGACCAGGAGCCCAGGCTGCAGGCGAGCGGTTTGTGGGTCTTTATCAGCCGTTAGAGTGACAGAGTTTGCAACAATCCTGCTGGCCATGGGTGCTGACAGCCAGGAGCCTGGCGGGCGGTGGAGCACAACTTCTGCTCAGAATCCTGGCTTCCTGCTACAGGGCGGGAGGTGCACGCTGCCAGGACCGTAGAGGAGAGGATGGGGCGGAGAAGGAGGAAAAGAAAGAGATGATGAGAGAGGCTTGCTTTGTTCCCCACTTTTCTTGCCTTCACAGACTTAAAAATGTGTGTACAATTTCAAAGCTGATGGCTCTTTACTGAAACAAGTTGAATTATTTAAAAACGAGTGGGGTGTAATTGGGGCCCATTAGAGAGAGATGGGAGGAAGTGAACGAGGGAAGAGGTGGGGAAGATGATGCACTAGGAATGAAATCTGAACTCCTTCTCCCACCCCTCACCTGCCCTGCAGAGCCGGGCTCTGCTCACTTTCTCCTCCCATAAGTGAGATGCATCCCATGGTCACAGGGCCCCGGAACGTGCTCAATCAATGTTGACTAGTTTACGGGGCTCTCAAGGCTCCTGGGGCGTGTGTCTGAGCACAGGAGGTAAGCGGGGAACAGAGGCAGGAAGCTGGCTCTGTGTCCTGGACACTAGCTTCCCCTCTCTGGGCCTCGGTTCTTTCTCTGTTTAAACAAGAGGATGAAAAATGGATGATTTTTAAAAGTCCACTTCATTCTTGTTTGTTTGTTTTTAAGGCCTACAGCAGCTGAGCTGTCTTAGCAACAGGGGCTAAGCTAGGGGCATTTCTCTCTCTTCAGGTGGGCTCAGGGCTTTTCCAGGTGGGCTTGAGACAGGCTGGGACCTGGGACCCTTTGCTGCATGGTTGCACGTGGACAAGCTCTCCTGGAGCAACAAAATACAAACAAATTGTAAGGGACTAAAAATAACTGTGTGCCTAAGCAGTTGGGGGCAAATTATGGACAACAAGATACCAAATGAACAAAAAAATTTCAACTGCCACTTCTGAAGAGCTGGGAGCAAAAATAGGGTGTTGGGAGCAAAAGCAGGGTGCTGTGCATGCCCACTGCACATATCACCAAAGAGGTGGGCAGACCACCTAAGCTACCCCTCCAGCCCCACCCTTAGACACATCCCTATCGTTGTTGTTCAGTTGTTAAGTCGTATCCAGCTTTTTGCAAGCCCGTGGACCACAGCACGCCAGGCTCCTCTGTCTACCACTATCTCCTGGAGTTTGCTCTCATTCATGTCCATTGAGTCAGTGATGCTATCTAACCATCTCATCCTCTGCCCCTCCCTTCTCCTTTTGCCTTCAATCTTTCCCAGCATCAGGGTCTTTTCCAGTGAGCTGGCTTTTCACATCAGGTGGCCAAAGTATTGGAGCTTCAGCTTCAGCATCAGTCCTGCTAATGAATATTTAGGATGGATTTCCTTTAGGATTAACTGGTTTGATCTCCTTGCAGTCCAAGGGACTCTTGAAAATCTTCTCCAGCATTACAATTCAAAAGTATCAATTCTTCAGTGCTCAGCCTTCTTTATGGTCCAACTCTCACATTAGAACATGACCACTAGGAAAAATCAGAGCTTTGATTATAGCAACCTTTGTGGGTGAAGTGATGTCTCTGCTTTATAATACACTGTCTATGTTTGTCCTAAAGAATCTACTGCATTGAAGAAGACCTGGGTTCAATCTCTGGGTTGGGAAGATCCTCTGGAGAAGGAAATGGCTACCCATTCCAGTATTTTTGCCTGGAGAATCCCATGGACAGAGGAGCCTGGTGGGCTATAGCCCATGGGATTGCAAAGAGTTGGACACAACTGAGGGACTAACACCTTCACTTTCACTTTCTAGGTTTGTCATAGCTTTCCTTCTAAGGAGCAAGCGTCTTTTAATTTAATGGCCATAATCACCGTCCGCAGTGATTTTAGAGCCCAAGAAAATAAAACCTCGCTGCTTCTACTTTTTCCTCTTCTATTTGCCATGAAGTCATGGGACTGGATGCCATGATCTTAGTTTTCTGAATGTTGAGTTTCAAGCCAGCTTTTTTCACTCTTCTCTTTCACCCTGGTCAAGAAGCTCTTTAAACATATCCCTACCTTACCCTATATAAGGAACCAGCTCACCTCACTTTGGGGAATGAGCAAGGGAACCTGTTACCTGTTTTTGCTCCCCCCTGCCGCAGCAAGAACCAGTAAAGCCTTGCCTGCATTTCTTGTCTGGTTTCTTATCAATTTCTATTGACTGGGGAAGGTCAAGAACCCTGACTGGTATCAGGCTAGTTTGGGCTTCCTGACAGCCTGGCAGTCTCAGGGCTGTTGGACTCCTCACACACACAGCAGATCAGGAGTCCAGTGAAACTTAAACCCACTCAGCCAGGTGTGGGTCCTACCCCACTCTCACACAAGCATACACCGCTGAAGAACCGAGATTTAGTTCAATGCTGGTGATGGGGTGAAGACGTGGGGACTGTGTGGTTCTAGAAGAAAAGATTATGAGCCTCACCTCCAAGCCAGACAGATTGAAACAGACCAGTGGACCCCGAGAGTAGGCGTCATCTGTTGTTGGCCATGAACAAAGATTATTTTAAATGATCTTTAAAAGGTGTGGGAGTCTATCCAAAAACTACCTTGCATTCATGTAAAAAAAATGATCTTAGTAAGTTGATTGCTGAGAAGGGACATTATAGTTGGTTGGTTTTATTCCCTGAGTGCTCCATCCTGGGGACATTCCTGCCACTCTCTTCCCCTCCCCAGAGTTTCTTCTGGGGCCCAATTGCCTGACTTGCCAGCACCCAGCAGAGCTCTGAGAGTAGGGGTCAAGGGAGGGCACACCACCTGCCCTCTTCACCAGTTGCACCCCGCATAGATCTGTACCTCTACTGGGAAGTCTCTCTCTAGGCTACTCTAGGGGGCTGGGCAGTGGGAGATGAGCTCATCAGCCCTCAAGAAATTAATTTGTGAGGTGAGGAAAGCCCTGGGTGTTGGGGTCACAGAATTAGAGACAGGTAGATTGAAGCTGAATCCTGGTTGTGTCATTTCACTGTGACTTGAGACTACATTACTTAACCTGCATGTGTCCAATGTTAGGTGAGGAGGGGAGCTCCTTGTTGTCTGTTAGGTCCCAAAAGTTAGACAGTGTTTGGCATACAGTAGACACCCAACATGTAGTTGTTGGAGGGGTGAATGAATGCCATGCTTTCCTCATCTATAAAATAGAGCAATACCTGCCTGTATTAGTTATCTACTGCTGCATAACAAATGAACCCTAACAGAGTATCCTGGTGGGCTACAGTCCATAGGGTCACAAAGAAATCGGACATGACTGAAGCAACTAAGCATGCATGCAATGACTTGCAAAATAAACATTTATAATCCCACAAGTTCTGTGGATCAGGAATCTGGGTGGTTCTGGCCCATCTCTCGTGTGGTCACCGCCAGGATGTCAACAGGGGCTGCAATGTCTGCAGGCTTAACTGGAGCTGGAAGATCAGTTCCTGCTCCCCAGAATAGGTACAACTGATTTTTATTAATTAATTTTTATTGGAGTATAGTGATTTACAATGTTATGTTAGTTTCTGCTGTACAACAAAGTGAATCAGTTATACATATACATATATCCACTCTTTTTTAGGTTATTTTCCCATATAGATCATTACAAGTATTGAGTAGAGATCCCTGTGCTCTACAGTAGGTTCTTACTAGTTATCTAATTTATATATGTGTGTGGGTTCACTTTCACTTTTCACTTTCATGCATTGGAGAAGGAAATGGCAACCCACTCCAGTGTTCTTGCCTGGAGAATCCCAGGGACAGGGAAGCCTGGTGGGTGCCGTCTATGGGGTCGCACAGAGTCGGACACGACTGAAGAGACTTAGCAGCAGCAGCAGTACGTGCATGCTAAGTCATTTCATTTGTGTCTGACTTTTTGCGACCATATGGACTGTAGCCCACAATGTTCCTCCATCCATGGGATTCATCAGGCAAGAATACGGGAGTGAGCTGCCATTCCCTTCTCCAGGAGATCTTCCCAACTCAGAGATCGAACTTTCATCTCTTACATACTCTGCATTGGCAGGCAGGTTCTTTACCACTAGCACCACGTGAGAATCCTTATTTTATATATAGTAGTATGTATGTGTCAGTCTAGATAGCATATTCAAAAGCAGAGACATTACTTTGCCTACTAAGGTCAGTCTAGTCAAGGCTATGGTTTTTCCAGTAGTCATGTATGGATGTGAGAGTTGGACTGTGAAGAAGGCTGAGTGCCGAAGAATTGATGCTTTTGAACTGTGGTGTTGGAGAAGACTCTTGAGTGTCCCTTGGACTGCAAGGAGATCCAACCAGTCCATTCTGAAGGAGATCAACCCTGGGATTTCTTTGGAAGGAATGATGCTAAAGCTGAAACTCCAGTACTTTGGCCACCTCATGCGAAGAGTTGACTCATTGGAAAAGACTTTGATGCTGGGAGGGGTTGGGGGCAGGAGAAGAAGGGGACGACAGAGGATGAGATGGCTGGATGGCATCACGGACTCGATGGACGCGAGTCTGAGTGGACTCCGGGAGTTGGTGATGGACAGGGAGGCCTGGCGTGCTGTGATTCACGGAGTTGCAAAGAGTCAGACACGACTGAGTGACTGAACTGGACTGATGTGTCAGTCTCAGTCTCCCAATTTATCTTCCCTTGTGGCTCAGCTGGTAAAGAGTCCGCCTGCAGTGCGGGAGACTTGGGTTTGACCCCAGTATATATAGTCCATGGAGTCGCAAAGAGTCGGACATGACCGAGCGACTTTCACTTCACCTCAGTCCCCCTTATACCCTGGTAACTGTAAGTCTGTATTCTACATCTGTGAATTTATTTCTGTTTTGTAAATAGCTTCATTTGTACCATTTTAAAAAAGACTCCACATGTATCATGTGATGTTTGTCTTTCTCTACATACCTGGTTTCTTGGTGGAAAGTATATACAGTAACTGTGTATAAAGCAGTTATATATAGTAATCATAATAATAATGGGCACAATTGCTAATTTGTATTGAGTACTTAACTTTGTGCCAGGCCCTGTGATAAGCACCCTACATATTTCATTTAAACATTCCACTGCCTCACGAGTCAGGTAGTATTATCAATAGGCAAAGAGAGGCTGCAGTAGCTTTCCCTGGAATACAGCTAGCATCTGGTTATCAATTGCTGCATGACAAATCACCCTGAAACTTGGGGGCTTAAAAATGTTTTCTTCTCTCTTACAATTTCTGTGGGTCAGGAATATGAGGAGGGCTAGTTCAAGGTCTTTTTTCCCAGAAGTCAGATGGTGGTGGAGCAGGTATAGGTGGGGAACATCCTTCTCCATGTGGCCTCAGGACAGGTGGGTTAGCTTGCGCTTCCTTACAGCATGGCAGTTTCGAGGCTGTTGCACTCTTTATATGACAGCTCAGGACTTCAGTACAAGTGTTCCGCTGGGCAAGCTAAACAGAAGCACCTCCACCTTTTATGACCCAGCCAGAGAAGTCACAGGGCTTTACTTCTGCCTTATTCACAAGCCTGTCCAGATTCAAGAGGAGGGAACATGGACCCCCTTTTCAATGGGAGGAGAGTCAAGTCCCATTGTAGGAAGAGCATGGAGGGTGGGAGATCCTGCAGCCCTCTTTGACGGTTCAATCTGTCACACTAGTGACAGGAGGGACTGAAATCTGAATGCCAACAGGCTGACTCCTGGACCCCAAACTCTGCCTTTCTGTACTGTGTTGCCCCATAAAGGCTAAGTCCCCCAGAGACCTAAGGCATAAACAAAAGGATATAGAAGTTCAGATCAAAGATCCTTTGCAAGTACTAGATATCCCTGTCCTTTCTTGAGGCTGCTGCAACAAAGCACCACAAACTGGGTGGCTTAAAACAAGAGAGATTCATGCTATCACAGTTCTAAAAGCTGGAAGTCAGACCAAGGTGTTGGCAGAGCCATGCTCTCTCCAAAGGCTCAAAGTAAGGATCCTTCCTTGCATCTTCCAGTTTCTGGTGGTTTCACGAATTCCTTGGTGTTCCTTGGCTTGTAGACATGTGGCTCTAATCTCGGACTCTGATTTTATATGGCTTTCTCCTTACATTCTGTCTGTGTCTGTGTGTCTCCTCTTCATTTATTTATGTATTTATTTTTGGCTGCATTGGGTCTTAGTTATGGCAGGCGGGATCTTTGTTGTGGTGCAGACTTCTCTCTATGGGCTCCAGAGTGCATGGGCTCAGTAGTTCCTGTGCATGTAAGTCCTGAAGCATGTAGAGTCTTAGTTCCCTGACCAGAGATTGAACCCAAGTCCCCTGCACTGAAAGGCAGATTCTCAAGTACTGGACCACCAGGGAAGTTCCTGTCTCCTCTTTTTATGAGGACACCAGTCATGTTGGATTTAAGGCCCTTCCTGTTCCAGTATGATCTTATCTTAACTAATGACATTGGCGAAGATCCTATTTCCAAATAAGGTTGCATTCTGAGGTTCTGGATGGTGTGAGTTTTAGGGGACACAGCTCAGCCCAGTACAATGCCCCTTTCTGATTTTCCAGTCACATCTAGTTACTTTCCAGTCCTTCTCATCACTCCACACAGCTATTCAAATGGGGGAGCACAGCTCCAGGTCCAGGCCATCAAGGAGGATGTGGCTAGCCCTTGTAGGGGTGGCTGCCTTCCCTGGGGAGTAGTGTCAGGGGAAAGAGCCAACCAGGGTGACATCAGAACCCTGCCAGCACCTCCCCCACTTCCCATGGTGGGACTCTCATGGGGCCTGGTTCCCGCACACCCGGGCCTGCTCCTGTGTCTGACCCTGCCCAGCACAGGGTGTCCTCTCCTGGAATGGCTCTATTAATATCCCTCATGTGGACGTTCTGGGCCAGCCATTCATGCGCCCGTCCTCACGTGTGTCCCCCACTCCACCATTCATGAGTGTTGCTCTCCAGGCGGGGCTGGCTCCCTCTCCTCTCCCGTGCCCTCTCTCTGTTCTCTGCTCTTTCCCGGCCTCCTCTGCTCTATTTGCAGAGAACTTGCAGGATCTAAGCCACCGTGTGCTTCCTCTTGACTTCGAGCTAGAGGCTCTGCGTTCACATCATGCATTGTACTCCGAATGAATGACATCGGTCTAGGACACCTTCCAGGGGCTGCCCTGTGAAAGGCGCCCCCTGCAAGTGTGTGAGCAGCAGTGGGCAGGCAGTCTTGGTGAGGTCTGCCCTTTCATAGGCGTCCACGAGGATCCTTCATCCCCTTCTCCTGACCCTTGTGATGAGGCTGTGAACTGCTGCCATCCCTGGATGGTTGGCCACTGGTTGGCATCGAGACCCATGAACAGACTCGTAGCCTCTATCAGTGAATCTCATTCTTGGGCATTTGTTATTTTATATATTTAATGTTTTTGGCCACACCACACAGCATGCAGGATCTTCATTCACCTACCAGGGATTGTACCCGCACCCCCTGCAGTGAAAGAGCAGAGTTTTAACCACTGGACCATCAGAGAAGTCCCCTTGGGAGTTTATCTTGAGTGAAATATCTAAGACCATGGCTCTCAGTCAGGTGCATTTTTGCAATGTCTGGAGATACTTTTGGTCACAATTTGGGTAAGGAGCTAGAGAACCAGAATGCTGTCAACTACCCTGCAACACACAGGACAGCCCCCTGACTCCTACAGAAGATTGTCTGACCCCAAATTGTCTATAGGGCTGAGGCTGAGGAAAATTGATTTAAAAGGACAAAAAGTCTACATAGTTAAAGATTTTTATAGTAGCATTAATTAAACTAATAAGAAAAATCTAGGCACTATCAAATTAGAACAGTTAATTATATTAAGAATATTAAATCCAGTGAGCTATAAAATAGCCATTTAAAAGGATAAATATGACAGCCCTTTAGCAACATGTTGTGCTTAGTCGCTCAGTTGTGTTCGACTCTTTGCGACGCTATGGACTGTAGTCCATCAGGCTCCTCTGTCCATGGAATTCTCCAGGCAAGAATACTGGAGTGGGTTGCCGTTGCCTTCTCTGGGATCCTCCCGACCCAGGGATTGAACCTGGGTTTCCCTCACTGCAGGCGGATTCTTTACCTTCTGAGCTACTAGGGAAGCCCTGGTGGCTTTAGCAACATAGAGAAGTATATTAAAATTATTTAAGAAATGAATATTATATATAATTATATGTGTGTCATTTGGTATCTTAGTTCCCCAGTGAAGTGAGTGAGGTGAAGTCGCTCAGTTGTGCCCGATTCTTTGCGACCCCATGGCCTGTAGCCTACCAGGCTCTTCTGTCTATGGGATTTTCCAGGCAAGAATACTGGAGTGGGTTGCCATTTCCTTCTCCAGGAGATCTTCCTGACCCAGAGATTGAAGCCAGGTCTCCCGCATTGTAAGCAGATGCTTTACCATCTGAGCCACCAGGGAAGTCCTACCAGAGATCAAATCCATTGGCCCCTGCAGCAGAAGTGTGGAGTCTTAACCACTGAACTTCCAGGGAAGCCCCTAAAATTGTTAATTAGCCATGAAAACCTGAAAAATCACGAGAACTCTATATGTCAAGGAGGGAGACACTGAATGAAGAAGCTGTGCCCCCCGGAGTTGGTTAAAAATAGGTGTCAAGGAGGGAGATACCAAAAGAAGAAACTGTGCTGCCCTGGAATTGGTTAAAACTTAGAAGCTTGGGGGAGGGGCCCCATGGGGCTGAGATCCAGAACTCTGAGGAGGATGGAGAAGAAGCAGAAGAGTCCTTGGGGCCAGCTCTTCAGACCAGACATGGACACGCTGAGTGTTAGGTCATGAATCAGATCATATCCACCTTTGGCCTTAAACTCTGATGGCCCCATTTTACTTGGAGTAAAGTTAGCCCAAGCCTGAACTGGAAGGCTCTTCTCTGTTCAGCCCTCACCACCTCTCTGATCCCATTGCCTCTCTCTCTGGTCTCACTCACTCACTCCCTAATGCTGACCTCTCTGCCATTCTTGCATGTTGCAACACACTGTAGTGTTGCCTGGCTCCCTCTTCCCCTAAAACCATTGAGGCAACCTCCTTACCTCCTTCAAATCTTTGCTCCAATATCACCTCCCTGGTGAGTTCTTCCTGAGCTTCCTGCCAACAACTCAACAACCGTTAACACAGCGCTCCCTCTTCTCTGCTTTATTTTAGAGTGATCACTTTCTAAAATATTAAATGGGGCTTCCCAGGTGGTGATAGCAGCAAAGATTCTACCTGCCATTGCAGGAGACGTGGGTTTGACCCCTGGGTCAGGAAGATCTCCCAGAGGAGGAAATGGTAACTCACTCCAGTGTTCTTGCTGGCAGACTCCCATGGACAGAGGAACCTGGCGAGCTATATAGTCCATGGGGTCACAAAGAGTTGGACATGACTGAGCAACTGAGCACACACACAGTATACTATATATTTTAGTTACTTCATTTTACAGGTCTATCTCCTTCTATTAGAACATAAGTTTCCCAAATATAAGGCTTTGTCTGTTTTGTTCACTGCTATACCCTGAACACCTTGACGAGAGTAAGCATTCCATGAATGTTTGTTGAATGAATGAGTTAGAACCTTGCCCAGTTCAAATGTAGGTGCTATAAAAAGAGAGCACATGGCTCCTCATGTCTGAATGGCCTGGCCTGCCCTCCCCGCCCCTGGCAGGAAGCGGGCTGCTGAGGTTGTTCTGTCCTGGGCAGAACTGGAGACTGGCCAGTCACTCCTGACCTGCGGCCATCTAGAGCCTCCAAGCCCCCTCTGGCCCCATCTAATCAGGAAGAGGGTGTGGTTTCCTGGGGGACGCTGGCCAGAGCCTGCCAGGCCAGGGAGGAGAGCTTGGTACAATGCATGTGTGTTACCTGTCGCCCTCCCACCTTCAGATCCTAAAAACCTAGTGGGAGAGGGTGGCTGAGAGCAGGTGACAGGCCAGAGGGCTGCCTTCAGATAAATCCCTGGCAGCAGGGCCTTGTGACTGTCCTGCCTTCTTCTGTTTCATTTTCAGGCCTGGGGTGCCTTCCTCTCCCTCACACAGAGGGCTCATCTCAACCAGACAGAACCTGGACAAACCATGGGACTTGTCTGAAGAGCAGACACAGCAGCCATAACAAGGAGGAATAAACACTCAAGGTCAAAAACATTATGTGATGGTGATGACAGTGATGATAAAAGGTATTGGTGAGGGTGGAAGCAGAAAGAAGCAGACTTAGAATAATTCAAGGAGGTTTAAAAAAAGGGGCTGTTTATGAAAGAGTAGACATGGAATACTAAGTCCTGTACACAAGCACTGTTTATAACAGCCAAGACATGGAAGCGAGTAAATGTCCATCAACAGAGAAATGGATAAAGAAGTGGCACATACACACAATGGATTATGCTGCTGCTGCTGCTAAGCCGCTTCAGTCGTGTCCAACTCTGTGCGACCCCATAGATGGCAGCCCACCAGGCTCCCCCGTCCCTGGGATTCTCAAGGCAAGAGCACTGGAGTGGGTTGCCATTTCCTTCTCCAAGGCATGAAAGTAAAGCATGAAAGTGAAAAGTGAAAGTGAAGTCGCTCAGTCGTGTCCGACTCTTATCGACCCCATGGACTACTCAGCCATTAAAAAGAATGAAATAATGCCATTTGCAGCAAGATAGATGGACTTAAGAGACTGTCATGCTGAGTGAAGTAAGTCAGACAGTGAAGGAAAAACATCATCCTTATATGTGGAATCTAAAAAGAAATGATACAAATGAACTTATTTACAAAACAGAAACAGACTCACAGACTTAGAGGGTGAACTTATGGTTGCTGGGGAGAAAGATGGGGGGAACGGATAGTTAAGAAGTTTGGGATGGACATGTACATACTGCTGTATTTAAAGTGAATAACCAACAAGGTCCTACTGTATAGCACAGGGAACTCTGCTCAATGTTATATAGCAACCTGGATGGTTGAGAAGAGAGTTTGGAGAAGAATGGACACATGTACATGTATGGCTGAGTCCCTTTGCTGTCCACCTGAAATTATCACAACTTTGTTAATTGGCAATACTCCAATATAAAATACAAAGATTTAAAAATATATATATACAAATTCCCAGAAAATGGAGAAATTGACCTGAGGCTATCAACTCCAAGATATACACTGACAAAAATTATTAGAAAATATGATCAGGTCACCCAGGCTAAAAGAATATACTGAATTATTTTATGAGGATAATAAATTAGGCTATGATCAGACATTGCAAGAGCAACATACAAAGCAAGGCAACAACAGACAGAGCAACATTTTCAAGAGACTAAGGAAATAAGTGCTAGTTAGTGCTAGTTGCTCAGTCGTGCCTGACTCTTTGAGACCCCACGGACTATAGCTTGCCAGGTTCCTCTGTCTATGAAATTCTCCAGGCAAGAATACTGGAGTGGGTTGCCATTCCCTCCTCCAGGGGATCTTTCTGACCAAGGGATTGAACCCAGGTCTCCTGCATTGTAGGCAGATGCTTTACCGTCTGAGCTACCAGGGAAGCGCCAAGGAAATAAAGTGTGAAGTAAAAACTTTCTATCTAGTTAAATTGTCCTTCAAGTATCAAAGGTTGAAGATCTCAAAGAATATAGTTCACAGGCATCCTTTCAGAGAAATCTCCTGGCTGTAGGGTGGGTGGCACAGTGGAATCCATTTGTTACCTCCAACGATTAGCTGTTTCACACCCAGTGTGTAAGCTAGAAGGGCATGCCCGTGGGTCTGCCTGTTCTCAGAAACACCCGCTTTAAATTTACCAACACCAGCAGCAATAGTCAGGACAGCACAGTCAGCCTGGAATGTGCCTGTAATCGTGTTTTTTATGAACTCTCTGTCCTGGGGGCTTTCTTGGCGGCTCAGTGGTAAAGAATATGCCTGCAGATGCAGGCAGGCACTGCAGATGTGGGTCTGATCTCTGGGGTAGGAAAATCCCCTGGAGAAGGGAATGGCAACCCACTCCAGTCTTCTTGCCTGGGAAATCTCGTGGACAGAGGAGCCTGGAGGGCTTAGTCCATGGGGTTACGAAAGAGTCACATGACTTAATGATTAAACAACAACAAAACTAGGTGATGAGTTGGATCCAACCAAGAGGCAATTGGGGAAACCTAGGTTAAAAGGTTGTTGGTGAGCATTTAATATATTTATTTGCAGAGCAAAAACTACAAAATATTGGGGGTATGATTGGAAGAATAGTACCTATCAACAGAGAGAAAGTTTAAGTGTCAAAAGACACTACTTTGTACATTTCAATACACATTAATATGAAAACCTAGATGAAATAGATAAATTATTAAGGAATGTGGTTTTCCAAAATCAGTGTGACTGAGGTAAAATGAACTTATAGATAAACCTATTTCCATAGAAGAGGCAGAAAACTACTCCTGCAAAAAGACCAAAACACCAAAAACAAACAAACAAACAAAAAGCAACAACAACAGAAAAAACCCAGTCCCATATGATTTCATGGGGGAAATCCTACCTCAGCTTTAGAGTCAAAATAACCCCACTGTTGCATTGTTTCAGAATACAGAAAATTAAGGGCAATTTCACATGTTTTTACTGATACAATTCACACCCCATCTTTTAGCCACACATTGAGAATACTCACAAGGATGTGCAGCCGTCATGACTAGTTCCAGAACATTTTCATCACCCTGGAAAGAAACCCTGTACCCATTAGCAGCTAGTCCCCATTGCTCCTCTCCTTCCAGTCTCTGGCAACCACTAATCTCCTCCCTGTCTCCATGGATTTGCCTATTCTGAACATTTCATAGAAACTGAATCACATAATATATGGTCTTTTGTTTCTGCTTCTTTCATTTAGTGTGATTATTTTCAAGGTTCGTTTATATTGTAGCAAGAATCCTTATCATTCTTTTACGGCTAAGCAATATCCCATTGTATGGCTAGGCTATGTTTGTTTATCCATTCATCAGTTGATGGACATGTGAATTGCTTCCACTCTTTAGTTATGATAAATAAAGCTGCTATAATATAAACATTTGTACACAAGTTTTTGTGTGGACATATTTTCATTTTTCCAGAGTGTATTGATTGGAGTAGATTTACTGGGTCACATGACAGCTCTATATTAAATGGCATAAATTTTATCATATGGTATCTCTATATTAAATGGTATAGAGTTTATTACATGGTAATTCTATACTAAACGGTATAGCATTTATCACATGGTAATTCTATATTAAATGGTATATAGCTGTTGGTAGAATTTAACTTCTCTGATCCTCTCCATTCCTCTTAATCAGCCTCTTTCTTAAGGGAACTTGAAATCTGGGTGATACTCTGGTGTTCATTTAGATTCTGATTCCACTTGTCTGGCTGGAATTTGGGAGGCAAGACCAAGGCTAGGGAATGACTCTGGGGGAGAGACTGTGTTAGCCAAAACATCCTCACATGCCTGCTGTTTAGCTCTCTTACTTTACCTTTTGAGCCAAAAAAAAAAAAAAAAGGTACAGAGTTTCTCACGTGGTAAGTCTATATTAAATGGTACAGAGTTTCTCACGTGGTAAGTCTATATTAAACAGTATAGCATTTATCACATGATAACTGTTTATTAAACTTTTTGAGGAACCACTAAAGTGCTTTCCAAAAGAGCTGCATCATTTTCCATTCCCATTAGCCACATACGAGAGTTCTAATATCTGCACATCCTTGTCAACCCTTACTATCTTCTTTTTTTGTTAAAAAAAATTAGAGGCATCTTAGTGTATAAAGTGATATCGCGCCGTGGATTTGATTTGCATTTTCTTAATGGCTAATGACACTGAGCAACTTTTCATGTGTTTATTGGCCATTTGTACATCTTCTTTGCAGAAATATGTATTCAAATCCTTTGCCCATTTGAAAAATGGGTTATTAGTGTTTTTGTTGCTGTATTTTAAGAGTTTTGAAAATATATTCTGGACATTTAAATATGTGATCCACAATTATTTTCAAATATGGGCTGTCTTCATGTTCTTGATAGTGTCTTTGATGCACAAAATTTTAAGATTTTGATGAAGTCTAACTTATCTATTTTTTTCCTTCAGTTGCCTGTGTGTTAGTTATCCTATTTTACCTGATCCTAGAGTGACGAAACATATGTGGCAAAATATTAAAGAATGGTTTTATCCGAGTAAGGGGTATATGGAACTTCTCTCAGTTATTCTTGGAACTTCCTTATAGGTTGGAAATTAGTTCAAAATAAAAAGCAACTGGCCCTAGAAAGCCTTCAGTACACTGAGAGTGTGGACATCACCGGGATGATGTGTCCTTTGTATAGACTGGTCCATGGGTTCCTACAGCCTCCGTGCAGGGCAGATACTGGCCTCATGTCCATCTTGTGGTTGAATCAGTTGAATCACTGCCTTCCTCTGTGACCTTGGACAGGGACTTTTGTCTTTCTGGGCCTCTGTTTTCCTATCTGTAAAATGAGGAGAGGAACCAGTGGCTGCATTTTCCAGGGCAAGAGTGGAGATGCACTGGGGAAAGGAGGAGGAGGAGGAAAAGAGCTGGAGGGAGGGGGTGCTTAGAGTTTCCCTGCAGTGGCAGCAGCAACAGCTCCTGGTTCTTTGGGACTGACCTGACCTGATGTGTGTGTGTGTGTGTTAGTCATTCAGTCATGTCCAACTCTGCAACCCCATGCACTGTAGCCTTTCAGGCTCCTCTGTTGATGGGATTTTTCAGGCAAGAAAACTGGAGTGGGTAGCCATTCCCTTCTCCAGGGGATCTTCCCGACTCAGGGAGCAAATCCAGGTCGCCTGCGTTGCTGGTGGATTCTTTACTATCTGAGCCAACAAGGAAGCCCTGTGACCTGACCTGGGCTGGATTTTAAAGGAAGGATGAACTTAAATTCCATCCTGTTCTTTATTCCGCTCTTACCTAAGATGCTTTCTCTGCCTAGTGGGAGTGGAACTCTGTCCCAAGCAAGAAGGTGACGATGAACTAAATGTGCAGGAAAAGCAAACTCTACCTTGATCTGATGCCGAGCAGAAAGGGCACCAAGTTCCAAGAAGAAACTAAGCTGTTTGACTATGGGGATTTTAGAGAATGCTCACTCGCAAAAGGACCACTCAAGACCAAGAGCCTAACATAAGCCAAACACAGTTAGTATGAAAAATGACGATGCTTAGTCATAACATGAAAGATCTCTAGGGAAAGATTCCATGGTCTTTCCTGCAAGGACAGGATGGAAGTTCCAAAAACCGTTGTCTAAGATGGCACTGTGGGGACACGCAGAGAGCAGGGATTGGAAAACAGCCAGCACAGCAGCCAAGGTTTCTGAAAGATTGTATCCGCTTGGCATTCTCCTTTCATCCTCACGTGCACACACGGGTACTCAGTCCCTTTGGTCGTGTCCGACTCATTTTGACCCCATGGACTGTGGCCTGCCAGGCTTCTCTGTTCATGGGATTCTCCAGGCAAGAATACTGGAGAGTGTTGCCATTTCCCCTCTGGGGGATCTTCCCGATTCAGGGATGGAACCTGTGTCTCCTGCATCTCCTGTGTTACAGGTGTATTTTTTAACCACTGAGCTGCCATGGAAGCCCCTTAATCCTCACGCAAGACCACACTGTTCCTATTTCATGGATGGGAAAACAGCAGTGCCGAGAAGTCTATGACTTTCCTGAGGTGGCACAGCTCTTGACACCAAGGGTGCTGGAATCTTGCCCATCCCTCTGCCCCACCTCCAAAGGGTGGATGAGGAGACTGAGGCCCCAAGGGGATGCGGCTTGCACAGAGCCGGAAGCTCAATGACCAGGCAGGGCTGATGGTGTAAGGATGGGAAGGGGGCTTGTGAGCCTGTGCTCTTTCTCCTGATACTGGAGGAGGGGTGGGGTGCAAGGAGCCTGCCGATTGACCGATGATGGCCATGAGCTGGGAAGGCACCCTGGCCTGCTGCAGCTGCAGAGGTCCGGTCCTGTAGTTAGCCCCCTGGGCTGGGGGTCGGTGCTGTCATGCAGCAGAATCCTCTCCACCCTCTCAGCCAAGGGCTGCACTGTCTCGCCCCAGATGGCGGTGAGGTGGTCAGACCCAGGATGTCAGCGCTCTTGAGGACAGGCAGCTGGAGACCCTCACAGTAAAGGCCGGCAGTGGATATCCAAGAACAGTGAGGTAGAACCGGCTGGGGATGCTGATGAAAATTGGAGAACTCCCCTTTGTCTTGATTCCCACATCCACTATCTGCAGACAGAAGAACCTGGGTAAGAGAGCAGCCCCCAAGCCCCACTCTCCTCTCCACGTGTCCTGTTGCCAGATTGATATAGGACGTCCAGTTAAGTTTGAGTGTCAGACAACACGGGACTAATATTTTAGGGTAAAGAAGCCCCAGTTTACTGGGCTGAGCTGTGCCCCCCAGGAATTCCCCTCCTGAAAGAGTACTGGAGGAGTGAGCTCTTGGGCTCAGCTCATTAAAAAAAGTGAAAAAAAGTGAAGTCGCTCAATCATGTCCAACTTTTTGTGACCCCATGGACTGTAACCTACCAGGCTCCTCTGTCCATGGGATTTTCCAGGCAAGAGTACTGGAGTGGGTTGCCATTTCTTCAGCTCACTAATGTTCTCTATCCCAGCCAGTCTAGATAGGAGGAGATGTTTGTTTCATCAGGGAGTCCCAGGTCTGGGAACAGACTCTCCCACCTAGAGACAGGGCACAAGCTTGTCCATGGTCAGCTCCTGACCCAGTGAGGTCAGCTGCTTGGGCCGTGGAGCATCTCTCCCGGGGCTCCCCGATATGGCTTTTTCCCCTGAAGCCAAAGCCAGTCCTTTAACTGGTGACCTTGAGCCTTCAAACCAGACAGGCTGGGTGAAGCCAATGCCCTGCCACCACCCTCAGAGGTTAAGAGCCGCATCCCCTAGGCCAATTTAAGTTAAATTTCTATCACTTCTCTCTCAAAGATTCCTAACTGACGCAGTTCCCAAAAGAAACTGCCTACCTTTTCTTAGAAATGTATCTTGAGAACAAGGTATCTCAGCCTTTGGTAACAGCCCAAGGTCTAGAACCTTTGCAGACAAAATTGCTGAGCACTGTCCAATTTAATTTTCTCCTCTTGTAATGTGAGTTGATCCCCGTGGTCAAACAGAAAGCAGAGAACACTGAGTGCACTGGGTGCAGACCCCATGTCCCTCCTGGATTAGCAGGGCCAGAGAACGGTTGTCACACCCACTTCCAGGCTCCCGGCTCTGAGCTGAGATAATCCTTGGTCTTGTTTCCTGTGGTAAGGAGGTGAGATTCCTGGACCAAGACAACCTTGGGAGGGAACCGCCTTAGGAGGCAGAGGGACGTCTTTCGCATGGTGTCTCTGGCTCAGCATCACAAGATGCACAAATGTCCAGCTGGTCAGTGGGGGTCAACATGTACATCCTCAGTCCTTCTTCTTAAGGACCCCTCCTCAACCTGCTGAAGGGGGAAGTCTGTCTGCCTGTTAAGACTGTAGGCAACTTGAAGGCAGTCTTTGGACCTTCTAATTCCTTCATCTCTCCCCACTGTGCCAGAACAAAACTCTTATAGGGTGTGGATTCTGGGGTGTACCTCTCATCCTTCCTTCTGTATCCCTCCCACCTGCTGAGACAGCTCAGACTTTCCAGCCTTTTGGAAAGTTATTGAATGTGTTTTCTGCTTTCTGTCTGACCATGGGGATTAACTCACATTACAAGAGGAGGGACTTAAATTGGACATTGCTCAGCACTTTAGTCTGCACAGGCTCTAGACCTTGGGCTGTTACCCAGGGCTGAGATAGCTTGTTCTCCAGATACACTTCTAAGAAAAAAATTTGCAGTTTCTTTTGGGGACTGTGTCAGTTAGGAATTTTTGAGACAGAAGTGATAGAAATTTAATTTAAATTGGTCTAGGCAAAGGAGGGGTATATTTATTGGTTGAAAGTAAATTGACTTCAAGATTTGCTGAGTCCAGGGGCCCCAATGATGTCACTAGAATGTCAGCTATGGGGACAAAGAATGAATACAACCCTTTTTGGAGGTGAGGGGAAGGATAAGGTGACCCGTTCAGAATTCTTTTTTTCCTTTTGAGGTTATAACAATGAGAAAGAGAGGGGAAGAAAGGAGAGACAGGGAGAAAACGGGAGAGAGAGAGACTATTACCCTGCAACACACAGGCAACCATAGTCAGATGCTTTGAGTATTGTTGTTGAAGCTGGACTTGGGATGCGTGCTCAGTTGTACGTGACTCTTTTGTGACTGCATGGACTGTAACCAGCCAGGTTCCTCTGTCCATGGCATTCTGCAGGTAAGAATACTGGAGTGGGTTGCCATTTCCTTCTCCAGGGGATCTTCCTGACCCAGGGATCAAACCTATGTTTCTTTTGTCTCCTGCATTGGCAGGCAGATTCTTTACCACTGTACCACCTGGGAAGCTAGACATGGAGTGGGAAGAGTTAATAGCTATTTTCTTCCAGGCTACCAAACTCAGACCTTCCTCTGCTAACCATAAGTCTAGAAGTTCACTCCAAGAGCAGAGACAATCTACACACTCAGATTGGTTTCTAAAGCACCTTCAGCACACACACACATACACAGGGCTGCCACTGCTGTGAAGGATCTGACAGCCCCTCTGTGGGTGGTTTCTGGCTTTTGGAGAAAGTCTAAGGGTCATAGAGGATGGAGGTTTTGCTGGGGGCTGGGAGTGGGCAAGTAGAACTAACCAAGAACTAGGTAGGGGCAGTTGACTATAATAACGTTTTTGTCTAATTCCTTCTTTCTGCACAAGGGGAAACAGAATCCCAGCGCATAGAAAGGACTTGCATAACACTATTCAGTGAGACAGCAGTAGGCAGAGGCTCGCCAACTGCTGAATCCTGGGGCAGTGCTCCTTGCCCCGCCTTCCCCTGTCCCTGGGTGCCCACTGCTCTTATGCTGCCCCATAGCTGCCCAGGGCTGGGCTGAAAGTAGGATGTGAAGAGAAGCTGTAGGGAAGTAACTCAGCATAATACAGCCAAGCCACACTCCCTGATGGGATCAGCTATCCCAAACCTTTCTTTCTTGCATCTTTTTCCTTCTGCCAAGAGCCTAGGTACTATAGACCGAATGTTTGTATCCTTCTAAAGCAGAAACATTACTTTGCCAACAAAGGTCCGTCTAGTCAAGGCTATAGGTTTTCCCAGTAGTCATGTATGGATGTGAGAGTTGGACTGTGAAGAAAGCTGAGCACCGAAGAATTGACGCTTTTGAACTGTGGTGTTGGAGAAGACTCTTGAGAATCCCTTGGACTGCAAGGAGATCCAACCAGTCCATTCTAAAGGAGCTCAGTCCTGTGTGTTCTTTGGAAGGACTGATGCTAAAGCTGAAACTCCAATACTGGCCACCTCATGTGAAGAGTTGGCTCATTGGAAAAGACTCTGATGCTGGGAGGGATTGGGAGCAGGAGGAGAAGGGGATGACAGAGGATGAGATGGCTGGATGGCATCACTGACTCGATGGACGTGAGTTTGAGTGAACTCCGGGAGTTGGTGATGGACAGGGAGGCCTGGCATGCTGCAGTTCATGGGGTCGCAGAGTCAGACATGACTGAATGACTGAACTGAACTGAAGTTCATATGTTGAAACTTAACCTGCAATGTGATGGTGTTAGGAGGTAGGGTTTGAGGAAGTGATTAAGACATGAGGGTGGAGCCCTCATGAATGGGATCTATAAAAAAGACCCTGCTGGGACTTTCCTGGTGGCCCAGTGATTGGGACTTTGCCTTTCAATGCACGGGGTGTGGGTTCGATTCCTGATCCAGGATCTAGGATCCCAAATGTCTCTTTGTCAAAAAATGAAACTTAAAGTGAAAGCAATATTGTAACAAACTCAATAAAGACTTTAAAAATGGTCCACATCAAAAAATCTTTAAAAGAAACCCCATGTATCTCCTTCACCCCTTTTGTCATGTAGAGTTTCAATGAAGACAACTTATGGGCTCTCGCCAGACACTGGTGAGATTCTTGTATTTCTGCCCACACCTTGATTCTTGTATTTCCCAGTCTCCAGAACTAAGAGAAATAAATTTCTGCTGTTTAATCCACCGAATCTATGGTATTCCTAGTTCATACAGCAGACTGAATGAACTAAGATGCTAGGAGAGGTAGTTGAACACTTAACCAGCCTCCCAGTTCTGCCCAGAACCCTCCTCATCTCCTCTCTCATGGCTGACCCATTCTTATTCTTCAAGTATTAGCTGAGAATCACCTTCTCCAGGAAGCTGCCTCCTCAACTGAGTGTTCCTACCATGTTCCCAGAGCACTCAGGTCTCAATGTTGGATCAGTCACCACCTTACCCTGGGGGCCTGTGACTGTCTGTTTCTCTCCCTACACTGTATGCTCCTCAAAGGCATAGGGATTTGAGAATTTTGATATATACATCTCAGGGAAGCTCTTATTCAGCTTACCAGATATCCATCTCATTTAATCTTTGGGTGGTAGTGCTATGACATAGCTCCATTAAATAGAGGTAGAAAAGTGCACGACACAGTGTAAGCATTCAATAAATGCTGATGGAGATGATCTGGTGGAAGAGCTGTCCTTCCCTGGGCAGAAGTCCCTGGAGTGTGTATTCAGTCTTGTGTCTGCCCTGAAGTCTTCTCCCACAATCCCCTCCACTGGGAGAAGATAGAGGTTCGGTCAGAGTGCTCAGCACTTTATCATTTTCCCCTGGAATGGCTCTGTCTCCCCATTGAGACAGAATCTCCTTTGAAGCAAAGAAGAACTCTCATATGTCTTCTAAATTCTTTGGCTCTTTTCACACTGCTATTGACTTTCAAAGACACTTTTTTCTCCCTTTTAGACTGTGAAAGGAGGGAGCATATGCCCATTTTGCAGAAGAGTAAAGCAAGGCTCAGGCTAGATACAGAATCAGTTCTTGAAAGGTACTGGTTGATGGACTCTGTCTTGCTCCTAACCCTTAATCTTCATGACTTCCAGCTCTAGGGATTCTCTACACCCTCAGCAGCCCCAGCCTTAAGTCTCAGCTCTGCTCTTGGCTGTCTGTCTGCCATTTAATTTTTGGATATTATTCCTTTGGTGTGCATTTGTGCACGTGCACACACACACAGGCACACACTGTTCCAGCTCCCAGAATCTTTCCAGGACTGACTGACATCTTTACACAGCCCTTACCTCTCCCCCATCTTTATCTGTAAAATGCTGAACTTGCCTCTGCTTGACCTCCTTCCCCTTGTGTCAGGGACCAGACTTAAACATACTTCACTGCACAGCTTTCTGTAACTTTAGAAATGACCATAGGGTAATCTAATTTTTCTTCAGTAGAAACACCTAACAATCACCCTGGCAGTGATTAAGAGCTTCAGGTCTAAAAATCAGACTGCCTAGGCTAGAATCCAGGTTTTAGCACTTGTCAATTGTGTGATCTTAAGAAAATAGATTAAGACAACCTAAAAATCCCATGGATGGAGGAGCCTGGTGGGCCACAGTCCATGGGGTCACGAAGAGTCGGACATGACTGAGAGGCTTCACGATTCATGATACTGAATGGGAGAAAATATTTGCAAATGATGTGTCTGATAAGAGGTTCATATCCAAAACAAACAAACACCTCATACAAGTCAATATTTTAAAAACCTGATGGAAAAATGGTGAGAAGATCTGATTTGATTTTTTCCTAAAGAAGGCATACAGATGGCCGAGAGGCACATGAAAAGATGTTCAACAGCATTAGTCAGTGGAGAAATGCAAATCAAAACCACAATAATATATCACCTCACACCTGTCAGAATGGCTATCATCAAAAAGACCACAAATAAAAAATGTTGGCAAGAATGTGGAGAAAAGGGAACTTTGATGCACTGTCAGTGGGAATGTAAACTGGTACAGCCACGAAAGACAAATACTATATGTTTTTATTTCTATGTAGAATCTAAAAAAATAAAACAAGTGAATGATATGGCAAAATAGAAATAGATCCAGAGCTACAGAGAACAAACCAGTGGCTGCCACTAGGGAGTGGGATGGGGGAGGTGCAAAATAAGAGTAGGGTATTAAGAGATATACTACTAGGTATAAAATGATATGATACAAGGATGTAATATATGGTATATGGAATATACCTAATATTTTATAAATTTAAATGGAGTATAATCTATAAAAATATGGAATCACTATGTTATACACCTGAAACTAAGTAAATCAATTGTACCTTGATTAAAGTAAAAAATCAATTTTGCTGTAAAAAAGAAAAGAAAAAGTACATTAATTTTTCTGGGCTCAGTTTCCTTATCCAAAAAAGTGAAGAACAATAATGACAATTTTCTCATTCAATACCTGGGAGGTGCTATTTTTCAGGCAAGATTTGCTTAGTGGTCCCAGAATCTGCCCCTCTCTCCACTTCTGTCATAATACCTTTCCTTTCCTGAACAACCCTTCTGCTTCATCCTGATGCTTGCCAACACAAGTTATCTGGAAGGAGCAGTGACATCAGTCATGCACACTTTAAGGGGGATTTAATCTGCTGTGTCTCTTCCCAGGGCCATTTTCCCCTTGGAGCCCCCTTTGCAATCACAGGCAGGAGGCCCAGACCTGCAAATTGCAGACCAGATCTGCAAATGGGAATGAGATCCTGGACGACCAGTTGAAGGAGGCACTGCAGAAGACACTTCCTCACACCCCTACCGTCCCACTAAATAGATAACCATCTTGCAGTCATCCTTGCTTTTTCCGTTATGCTGACTTGGTGGGGGAGAGGAGGTGTTGGCACCTGGAGGAGATGTGATAGAAGGCATTCCTGAATGACTTCATCTCTGGGCTTTGCCTCTCAAAATTCCTGTCAAATCAGCTCTACCCTTTAAGGGACGGAAGAAGGGTCAGCATTCCAGAAGTTCCTTGTCATACCCAGACTTTTAATCAGGTGACACTGGAGAATTAGCATCCTAGTGCAGGAGGTCGTGAGAGGGCAGGGAGGGGGTCTCAGGCATCTCTTGGCCCCTGCCCCGGGCTTGTCTTTCTGGCAACACCAGAGTTGAGGAGAGCAAGAACTCTTGCGTTGGTGGCTCAGCGTGATCAGAACCACGGACAGCGGTCAGCGCGCCCGAGGGACCGGCGGTCTGGCGCAGGGCAGGGTTGCAGGCTTGCGCTCTTCCAGGCGGGGTGCCGAGTTCCAGGCGGGGAGGGAAGACGCGCTGCAGTGATGGGGTGTTGGCTGGGGCTGTTATTTGTGAGTCACCTCGTGCGCCCGGCATTTGCGTCGAGTCTCTGATCGCTGGGGTTCTCTCTTCTCAATTCAGGAAAGGGAGTGGGGAGGAAAGGAAAAAATCCACGCTAATGCCCCCGGCGGTTTTGCAGGAAAGGAAGCCGAGAGAGAGACGAAGGACTATTGGTGTCTACCTCTCCCTGCCTACGCCCCCACTCCCGCACCCCACCCCTCCAAACCCCCCCGCCCCCCACCCCGGGCGCGCGTTCCAGCTCCCGGTCAGGCCCATTTCTATACAAGGCCTGCTCTCCCCAGCCTCCACCCCCTCGGCGCGGAGAGGTGCATTCCCCCGCCCTGAGCTCAGCGGGTCGGGCCGGAATGCGGCCGATAAATCAGAGATAACCCAGAGAGGCAGGGCCGGCCCAGCTCCCAGGACCAGGGATAAAAGGCCGCTGTTGCCCAAGGATCCGGGAGAGCGCCCACCGGGCACTAGAAGGTGAGACGTGAGGCGCAACCCAGCGAAGCAGCCGCGGCCGCAACCTCTATCCGCTCCGCCAGCGACATGGACCCCCAGACGGCGCTGTCCCGGGCGCTCCTGCTTCTCCTCTTCTTGCACCTGTCGCTGCTAGGATGTCGTTCCCACCCGCTGGGTGGCCCCGGCTCGGCCTCGGAACTGCCTGGGTTACAGGTGAGCGCTGCTGAACTGCGTAAACCCGGTTCGCCAGGAGGGCGCGGACAGCAGCAATTAACGGGTCCCCATCCCCCCACCCTCCACTTACATCCCAAGAGGTCCCCACCCTCCCTTGGGAATTAGTGATATGAGAATCAGAAAGGGAATTAGAAAATGGAGAGACTGGGTGCGGGAAGCCGGTACCCAGCGCGGTTGGATCGCTTTGCCGCCGTCGAGGGCGGCTGGGCCCAGGTGCGGGTTTCTGAAGCTCCGGCTCCCCCGCTGTGCATTGCAGGAGCTGCTGGACGGTCTACGAGACAGGGTCTCGGAGCTGCAGGCGGAGCAGCTGCGCGTGGAGCCCCTCCAGCAGGGCCAGGGCCTGGAAGAAACCTGGGACTCCCCGGCGGCAGCCCCCGCGGGGTTCCTTGGGCCCCACCACAGCCTCCTCCGGGCCCTGCGGGGCCCCAAGATGATGCGCGACTCGGGCTGCTTTGGACGGAGGCTGGACCGGATCGGCTCCCTCAGCGGCCTGGGCTGCAACGGTGAGCGCCTAGCCCCATTCCCACTGCACACCACCATCAGAGCCACTTCTGGATCCGATGTCTCAGGGGACCAAATTTTGAACAAAGAACATCATTCTTCTTTGCTGGCAGTCCTCAGGGCCAAGGCATGCCTCTCTGGGAATATTAAATTTGGACAACATTCATTATCATGTCTGGGAGCCCCTTCTATCCACCTCCTGCCTCTGAAAGGGGAAGAATCTTTAGGATGTAATTCAGTCACTGTTCAGCAGGCCCTCCTTGGAGCAGAAAGAGTAAACATTTTTCCTCCTGGTTTCCCCTGAACTGTCTAAAGCTGCAAAGGGAGAGGGGAGGGTCACCAGGGGGATGGTAATCCCTGGTTTACAAGGAGGAAGGGGAGGTCCAGGGAGATGGGTTATTCCAAAGCCCCAAACATGCAGATGAACTGAAGAGGTGGGTGGCAGGGGTGGCACAGGGTGAGGGAAAGCTCAGATCCTTCTTGTCTCCCACCCCAAAGTCATCATCACCCTCTCTTTTCCCCCCACAGTGCTAAGGAGGTACTAAGAGGAGGTCCTGGCTGCAGATATGGCTGCATCTGATTCTCCATCAACTCCTGATCCCCTTGGAAGCAACTCCTATTTATTTTTATTTATTTATTTATTTGGTTGTTTTATATAAAATGGTTCTTATCTTCGGACACAAATTTTCCACGATGAAATAAAGTCAGTATTATAGCTTTTTCCTTTTGAAATTCATTTGTCTCAGTGTTTTAAAAAATAACATCATTTTAAAAAAAAACAACTCTGTGTTTTCTTGCAAATCCCAAAGGTGTCCATTTAATGGTGGGGCGTCTCCACATGGCTTCAAGGGCTGATGATCAAGCAGTTGGTGGGAGGGGGACTACTTTTCTTGAAAGTTTTTTTTCTTGTTCTGAAATGTCTCTAAACACCTCAGACACTTGAGACACTTTCCAGAAACTACTTTTGAAAGTCTGACAGTTTCTCTGTGGGAGCTAAATGGACCCTGATGTATTCCTGCTTCATGAGGATGTGTGGCAGGGTATTTGCCCCTTGACAATAGCCTTCCTTCTGCCTAGAATTCTGTGACTGGAGGTACTCTCTGTATATTTGTTGTTTCCAGAAGCTCTCAGAGATTGAGGGCAGTGTGTGTGTGTGTGTGTGTGTGTGTATCAGAGAGAGAGAGAAGGACGCTGGCTTATTTGCATTCCTTATGAATGTGAGTTCTCCCTCCTGCCTCCAACCTCAGGTTCAAACCTTCAATTCCTGATGTCATCCTGGAAAGGTGACTTCAAAACCCTGAGTTTAATACCATTTTCATTTCCTGAGCCCACAAGCATAGAAGTGCCTGAAAGAGGCCCAGCATTTCAGAGTGCCCTTCCCTTGGGGTCTCACATTTTTACTTCTTCTCTGCCCTAGAGAGGAAAGATTTTTATTCTAAGGCAGGAAAAGAGACAAGCCCCAGAACCCTACTGTGCTGCTTTAATCAGCTGGGAGTCCTAGTAGGGGGTCACTGCCCTCTCCTGTCAGGATGCCCCTCCCCCTGCATCTTGGGTTCCAGGCATCCCACGTCATGTGATGGAACTTGCTCTTGCTTTCAGCCTATGCAATTTCCTTTGCCAAGAATGCCTTTTATGGTACCAGCTCAGCAGGAGAACAGGACTATAAGTATCCCCATTTTATGGACGAGAAAACTGAGACCAAGAAAAGGGAAGCATCTTACCTGAAAGCATACAGCTGCTAAGTTCCAGAGCTAGAATTTGAGCAGGGATCCTTGTGAATCTGGAGCCTGTACTCTTTCCCTGAGCTCCAGACCTTTAACTGCACTCATGACTTTCCTGCTGTCCTCATCTGATGTTTCTTTGAGTGAGGGGGAACGGGAATTGGTGGATCTTTGCTTTATTTCTCATTTTAACCCAGTTTGCATCTGAGGTGATAGATATCTAATGAGATTATAGTTTTGAAAATAAGGTTTTAGGACCAATTTATTCTCAAAACAAACAAACAAAAAAAACCTGTGAGTCATCTCTGCCTAATGTTTTGACCCTGGGTGGTAATGAGTAATTAGCATAGTTAATATTTATAAAGAACTTATAATGTCCAGGCACAGTTCCGTGAACTCATATCAGCCCTCACAACAGCTATGCAGGAAGAACTCTTATTATCATACATTTTACAAACTGAAGCACAGAAAGGTGATATGTCTTGCTCAGGGTCTCTCAGTTGGTAAAGTGGCAGAGCCAGGATTCAAGCCCACACAGGCTGGCCCAACATCCATACACCTAATCACTGACCAATCCACCCCTTCCCAGGCCAGTGAATTAGGCTTGCTGGTGGGATGGATGGTTCCCTTGTAATGGCATCAGTCAGTTCAACATCTGGGGCCGCTGCCTGTTGTCAACTTCCCTCCCCTGCTCAGATGATGAAGACAGACTCCTCCCAGAACACCCACATTACAAACCCAGCCAGCACTTCAGAAGTCTTCCAGGTAAGTCCAGTTCTTCCATAAATAGGGCTCCGGTGATAGAGTCTGTGCATGATACAGATACATCTGTTACTTGAGGATTTTCACCTAAGCCAAGGTCCAGGAAAAAGGACTCTAAAACAAACCAAAGAGCCAAATGTGACTTCTGGACGGTGGGGAGTTGCTGGTCTGATGTACCCAACGGAATGACATCTCAGCAAGCTCCTCCTGTGTTTGGTGTTTGTCAGCAGTGAAATGGCCCACGCACGTCTAAGGATGCCCTTTAAAACCAGCCCTCCCTGACCTGTGGCCCTGGCCCCTTCAAACACATCCCCATGGAGCTACAGCCATGGCCTTAATCTCCCTGACTTACCTATGATCAACCTTGTCCTATGATCAACCTTGTCCTATAATCTCCTTGTCCTTACCTATGATCAACCTCACATGGATGCTTGTCACTGTAACCTACCCAGAAAAACATGTTGGTGGACACAGACCCATGCTTCATAGCCCACAGCTTTGCAGCTAAAAGGAGCTTCAGTAGAGGGTGAGCCTGCTCTGCTGGGTCTCCAGTGTTGAAGCTACTGAAGTTAGGACAGTGTTGGACCTGAACTCTTCATCTCTTGTCACCGATTTTACACTCCCCCCTCCATCATTTCTGGGGCAGCTTTGACCTTCCTGAGAATGATTTGTGGCACAAAAAGAATGCATCCTCTCCGCACCCCGCCCCGGCCCCGAACCACGTCTAAGCACGAAGTCATGAACTTGACCATTTGTCTTGTTCATCTTGCAGTTCTCAGCTATCTTTGTCTCTGTAGAATTTTTCACGAATTCAGTGCATTTCCACTAAGAGGCCTGTTTCTCTCATGGGATAAAGAGCCGGGCCTCATGGAACTGTGTGGGCATTCTATAGCATTTCAGCCCTGGGACAGTGGCTCCCACTCTTTTGCCCCCAGTATTGTGTCTCTGACACTGCCAAACACAATCCTTGCCCTCACAGTGCACACCAGCCCTACTTCCATCTGGAAGCATCCCACTTTCCTGCTCCCAGACTTTCTCTGGCAGCCAGAGCCCACTTCCTGGGGGCAGGCAGGAAGTTCTGGGAAATTGACATGGACCAGGAGCAGCACTCAACCCATACAGAGTAGTGCCTTCGGTTCACAGGTGGCGTGCATCTTTTCCTGGTCCCCAGATTTCTCTCCAGCGAGTGGGTATTAAGCTGCAGCTGCCCATGGTGATCACTAAACCCCTCTCCCTGGTCACTTCCCCAGTCTCCTGCCAATATTTCCTGGGATTGTCTCGAAAATAAACTTTGCTTGAATACATGTCTCAGGCTCAGGAGAACCTAAACTAAGACACTCCCGAATGAGTAAACCTTCTTCCAGGGCTCCCCACCCTTGATGACTTCAGCCCTTGGAATCTTCCTTGACTTCGTTCTTTGACTGGACCACCCAGGCAGGTACCATGTCCATTCCTCCTTCTTTCCCTCACCACTCATGCCCATATTGGTACACCAGCTTCCTAACTGCCCCCCCCCACCCCCGCTCCAGGCTTCCCTACTTGGTTCTTCCTATGTCAGGGGGAGAAAGCAGAACCCTCACGCTTTAGCCAAAGGGAGACTCCTCCTCTCTGTGAGGCCCCCAAGGAGGGCATGTACTCCTTGGAGGGCATACACCCAGGTATGTCCATGGGTGGTGTGCTGGAGGGGGTGTGGTGAATCAGGTTACTGCGGAGGAAATTAAGATGAAGTCATACTGGAGTAGGGTGGGATCCTGATTCAATGTAAGTGAGTGAGTGTTAGTTACTCAGTCGTGTCTGACTCTTTTCGACCCCATGGACTGTTGTCCACCATTCTCCTCTGTCCATGGAATTCTCCAGGCAAGGAGAATGGGGTGGGTTGCCATTCCCTTCTCCAGAGGATCTTCCAGATCCAGGGATGGAACCTGGGCCTCCTGCATTGGCAGGCAGATTCTTTATAGTCTGAGCAACCAGGGAAGCCCAATTCAGTCTGACTGGTGTCCTTACAAGAAAAAAAGAGAGAAACCCAAGAAGGAAGAGATTAAGATCAGAGAGATGCATCTGTAACCAAGGAATGCCAAAGGCTGCTGGCAGCTACCAGAAGCTGCAAGAGACAAGGAAGGATCCTACCGTACAGGTTTTAGAGGGAACGTGGCCCTGATGACTCCTTGATTTTGGACTCTAGCCTTCAGAACTGTGAGACAATACAGTCCTGTTGTTTTAAGATACCCAGTTTGTAGTACTTTGTTACAGCAGCCCAAAGGATTTGATGCAGTGCTCTCATCCTTTTATTTCCTCACAGACTGTTCCAAGATGCTGGGTCCCCTGAAATTCTCTGGAGATGTGCACCATGACCAACCAACCAACAACCAATCAACCAATTACCAATCAACTTACCACTAAATTGTTTTCTCAAAGCTGTGACCAACTTGGTAACATATCACTGTGTATTTGCTCTTTCTCTTTCCTTACCTGTAGTGGGCAGCCTCTGAGATGGTCTGCAGTGATGCTCATCTCCTAGTATTCATGCCCTTGGTAATCACCTCCATTTGAGTACGGGATGGACTTAGTGACTCACTTCTAATGAACAGAGGACAACAAAAATGATGGGATACCACTTCCAAGATTAGGTTACAGAAAGATGGCAGTTTACCTATTGCTTTTCTCTCTACCTAAAAGAAGTCAGCTGCATCTCTATGGAGAGTCCATGTCATAAGGAAATGACATCTCCAGGCAACAGTCAGTGAGGACCCAAGGCTTGCCAAAAGACACATGAGTGACCTTGAAAACAGGCCCCCAGCCAAGCCTTGAAATGACCATAGCCCTGGCCAACATCTTAACTGTAGCCAGTGCAAGCTCTGAGCAAGTTGGTACCCAGTTAAGCAGAGCCAGATCCCTGGTCCACAGAAACTGTTAGATAATATATATGTGTTGATTAAAGTTGCTTAGGTAGGGACTTCCTTGATGGTCCACTGATTAAGAATCCATCTGTCAATGCAGGGGACACAAGTTCTGTCCCTGGTCTGGGAACTAAGATCCCACATGCTGAGGGCAACTAAGCCTGTGTGCCACAACTGCTGAGCCATCGCACTGCAACTACTGACGCCCACACACCTTAGAGCTCATACTCTGCAACAAGAGAAGACACTGCAATGAGAAGCAAGCATACCATAACTAGAGAGTAGACCCCGCTCACTGCAACTGGAGAAAGCCCGTGCACAGCAACGAAGAGCCATTGAAGCTGGAGAAACAAAAGGTTGCTAAGAGGTGGGTAATTTGTCACACAGCAATAGTTGACTAATACTTCCCTTTTCCCCTCACTCTTATTTCACTTGAAGTAGAAGCCCCAAAAGCTTTAGCAAATACACTTGCCTTGGGCCTTTTCCCCTGGGCAACCTGCTCCCAAATTCCAGTTTCAGTGACCTCCAATTTGCACCAAAGAAACAGAACATCATTTTCAAAGTCTAAAGCAATCATTCCTAAATATGGACCAGTGTCCTACCAATTTCTCCCAACTGGGGCTCCTGCTTTAGGCTATATAGGTCTGACAGAGTCATGCCAGGAATGTGATGGGTTTTTCACACTAGTTCTGCACATGTGTAACCTCTCTGGGCACTCATGGCTCCCTGAAGCGGCCCACAGCATTCCCCTGGAGGATCATGAAACCAAACTCAGCTAGAGACTGGAGATGCCCCAATTCTGGATTCTCCCAGCCATTTGCAACCTTCATTCCATCACATGACTAAGATAACTTCTTTCCAGTGATAAGGAAATAAAGGCTTTTGATTTTTCATCTAGTTGAAGAGGTGGGGGTGGGGGGTGGATCTGGTCGTCTGTGTCTTTTGCTTTTCACTCCCACAGGCTGGCTTCTAAACACCCCATTAAATATTAACTCTTTCACACACATATCCTGAGGTGGATCAGGGACATGGAAAGGAAGAGAAACTGTACATCAAGTCATTTTCCATTTCAGGCTCAAATCAAAGGCTTTCATAGCACTGGGGTAATGAGTATATTGGGGACTGTCTGTTTTCCCTGGGCTCTGTTAGTGCAGGAGATGGTGTTCCGTACAAAGTCCTCAGGGCAAAAACTAAGTATTCTTTTCTTGCCACCCACCTTCTGCAAAAAAAAAGACAAAGAAAAAAAACAGAGACAAAAGAAGAAACTCAAAAGATGACACTCGTGCCTCCACTCCAGATTCACTCTGAAAGGGGAAAAGTTTTAATAATAAAAGTAAACTGAAGAAAGTTCTAAATTCTGCTTCTGGAAACTTGCATGGTTCTTTCACTTTTCCTTGGGCCACTGATAGACTTCAGAAGAGGCGCTGGATGCAAGAGCAGCATCAGCCCTCAGAGGCTGAGCCACAGCAGAGGCCACCCACCATGGTGCCCTTCCGGAATCTTGCCTGCATCAAAGGCCTATCTCAAAAGGCATCTCCAGGAGTCAGCCCTTGTGACGCACACTCGAGGAGCATCAGTTCTCCCAGGGTGGCTGCTCTCTGAATCCTCTGCTAATAATAACCCTGCTACCTGAGCAATTAAGCTGTGAGCGCATTCCAGGATACGTCAGGATATGGTGGTTCTTGGCCCCCAGAGATATATATGTGCAGAAAGTCTCCTTGAGGGTCAAAAGTCAAGGGATACCAGGCCATAATGAGTCTTATTTCTTTCCTCCCAGACGCCTCCCTACTCAGAATTGCACTCATTTTGGATTTGAAGTTGAGTTTGGCCAATCCAAATTAGTAAAGGGGTTTGCTTTCTCCTTTAGAATAAAACTACCCCGGATGTCTCTCGTGTCCTCTCTCGTGTACTGCCCTGATATCCTGTCCTCTTGCTGTGTAACAGCCTCTCCATCTGACCAGCCAAGGACTGAGCGTAGGTGGAAGAGGGTCTGGCTAGGACAGAGCTGTCATTCCATTTGCGCTTGCTGAGGTTCTAGAGGGTAGACTGAAACAAGTTAGGTGTGTAAATAGGTCACGGTAAGGCAGGAGATAGATGGGCTCCAGTTTAGGCATTCATAGCTAGCTTCTTGTTTACATTTCTTGGGGCAAGAAAAAGGGGGCTTCAGGCTGGGCCTGTACAACTAGCCTCCTGTTTACATTGCCTGAGACAAGACATAGGTGGGCTCCAGGTTAGAACTTTCCTGGTGGCTTAGTGGGAAAAGAATCTACCTGACAATACAGGAGATGCAGGAGACACAGGTTCGATCCCTGGGTCGGGAAGATCCCCTGGAGGAGGAAATGGCAACCCACTCCAATATTCTTGCCTGGAAAATTCCACGGACAGAGGAGCCTGGTGAGCTACAGGCCATGGGGTCACAAATAAGGCCCCAAAGACACACGCAATTTGACTGCTTGGGGCTGCAATGCAGGGTTCTCACCCCTTCGGTGTAGTGTTTCCCCTCTGGACTTGTTTGAGCACGACGCACTCTCTCACTCCTGTTTACCCTCTGAAATGAAAGTAACAATAGAAACGGGGTAAATAGCTAGGCTTTGTCTCTTATGCACACCTTAAGATAACAATCATGGCAAGAACAGAGAAGGGCTAAACCTTGTTTGAGTGAACAAGAAATCACATATTCCCCCTCCTTGGGACAAGGGAGACACTACACAAGTGCAGAAAGTCTCCTTGGGGGTCAAAAGTCAGGGGATGCCAGGTCATAATGAGTCTTGCTTCTTTCCTCCCGGATGTCTTTGTGTTGAAATCTATTTGGTTGGGAGGGGAGGGTCCTGAGACAAACCAGCCAGGAGGGGCAAAACAAGACTATTGGCCAGAGGGGAGACAAAGACCTGGAAAACTGGCCCTTTATAACGGATTTAACTTTCCAAAGGTGTGACTCTGGAGACAGCTCTCACAGAGTTCACCCATGCGTCTTTCTGCATGCACTCTGCCTTTCCAATAAACGTTTTACTTTTCTCTTTACCTTCTACCTCCTCATCAGAATTCCTTTTACCTCAGTAGGCAAGGAAGAGGGATTTAGGCCCTAGCTGCTGGCCTCTCTGGTCTAATGGTTAGGATTCCTGGTCAGGGAACTAAGGTCTGGATTCCAGCTCACTACTGCTGCTTACTGCAAGATACCACTTGCTGCTGTGTGCATCCAAAGTCAATGGGGCTTGGGTATGCTGATTTCCTGAGACAGTCCACATACTCACAGACTTGCCAAGCATGCAAAGCTACAGCCCCAGGGCAGGGGGAAGGCAAGGAGGTGCTCAGAGGCAATCTAAAGGACTGAGACTAGAGCAGTGTTTAATCAGGAACTGAGACTAAAAGGATTGTTAAGGAAACTTTGTGCTAAGAAGCAGCAGCATCTGAGAAGTGGGCTGAGATTACAGGCTTTGGCATCAGATCTGGGGTTCATGTCCTGATCCTGCTGAGTGACATTGGGCAAGTGACAGATGCTCCCAGGCTCAGTTCTGTCCCTCCGTGAATGGGGACAATACCCACCTCCTGGGGCTGGTGATGAAAAGGGAAGAATCCACATAAAGCTCTCAGCACCATGTCTCGCATATTCCAACCAAACAATAAAGATAACCATTATGAGTATCATGCAGTTATACGGCAGTTCACACTTCAGATCAGCTCAATCGCTCAGTCATGTCTGACTCTGCAACCCCATGGATTGCAGCACACCAGCTTCCCTGTCCATCACCAACTCCTGGAGCTTGCTCAAACTCATGTCCTTTGAGTCAGTGATGCCATCTAACCATCTCATCCTCTGTTGTCCCCTTCTCCTCCTGACTCAATCTTTTGCAGCATCAGGGTCTTTTCCAGTGAGTCAGTTCACACTTCAAAATGCGTTTATACAGTAACAGTTCTTTTAAGGCTCACAGATGAGGAAAAGAAGGCCCCAAAGATGCACGCAATTTAACTGCTTTGGGCTGCAATGCAGGGTTCTCATTTCTTCAGTGTAGTGTTTCCCCTCTGGATACATTGCACTGGAGAGTATATAGCGTTGGGTCTGGCACTTAGTAAATGGAGGCCAGTGCTGTACATTTTCTCCAGTTGTCATGTATGGATGTGAGAGTTGGACCAGAAAGAAGGCTGAGCACCAAAGAATTGATGTTTTCGAATTGTGGTGCTGGAGAAGACTCTTGAGAGTCTCTTGGACTGCAGAGATCAAACCAGTGAATTCTAAAGGAAGTCAACCTTGAATATTCATTGGAAGGACTGATGCTGAAACTGAAGCTCTAATACTTTGACCACTTGATGGGAAGAGCTGACTCATTGGAAAAGGCCCTGATGCTGGGAAAGATTGAGGGCAAAAGGAGAAGGGGACAGCAGCTGAAGAGGTGGGCAAGATAGCATCACTGGCTCAATGGACAAGAGTTTGAGCAAACTCCAGGAGATGGAAAACAGGAAAACCTGGCAGGCTGCAGTCCATGGGGTCACAGAGTTGGGCACAACTTAGCAACTGAACAACTGAGCAACAACCACCAAAGGAGGCCATTCATTGCAGATAGAGAGGCTCACTGCCTGGTGTTTCTCTTTGGGGGGCCAGGAACACAGAGACCTCATCACTTGCTGGGCCTTAGAGGACACGAAAGACTTTAAGGGAAACTGCATGGGTCACAGCTGCCTCCATCAGCCAACTTCACCTTGGGAGTGTTCCTAGGAAGGTGCGAGGCATTACAAACTTCAGCTGAGTCCGAGTCTGAGTTTCTAGAAGCAGCAAGCTTCCATAAATGAAAATATCAGCATCCTCCTAGTGTCAAGTTCCCCCCACACCTTTGAGGGAGCCATGCAGTGAAGGAGGGCAGTCTTTGCACAGGAATGATCGTGTTCCCCAAACTTGTCTTGTGTTTCTTTTGGGGAGTGGAGTTCTTGGGACATTGGTCCCATTTGGTTCTGGCTGACTTAGGACTCTAGAAAACTACTTTCTCTTCACCTGGACACTGAGGGACAGTCAGGGGTGGGGGTAGCCCTGCGGGGGGCGGGTTCTGCCCTCGCCACTGCCGATGAGTCAGGTGTGAGGCCAGCTCCAGCATCTGGACTAATTTGTCCTGAGCCGAGCAGCCGGCTGCCTGCCACATCCTCCCCTCCCGCCCTTATTTGGAGCCCTGACAGCTGAGCAGCAAACCAACAGGGGAGCTGGGCGCCCGCCAACCGTCACCCTCTGCTTCCCCGCATGAGTCCCGTTGCCGAGGAGAAAGAAGCCGGAGGCATCATTGTGAGATAACCAAGGACTCTTTTTTGCTCTTCTCACACCTTTGAAGTGGGAACCTCTTGAGGCAAATCAACAAGAATGTGGCTCCTGCAGCTGAGGGTCCTGGGGGTTGTCGGGGCTGCTCAAGGCAGAGGGGCTGTGACAAGCAGGCTGGACTGATAACTTTAAAAGGGCATCTTCTGCTGCTTCCTCACTCAGCTGCTTTATCACTGCAAGTGACAGAATGGGGAGGGTTCCGTCCCTCTCCCGGATGAGCTCCCAGAGAGCCAGGGGGCTATAAAAAGAGGAGGCTCACGGCAGCTGGGAGACAGAGACAGACAAAGGCCAACAGTGAAGGGCCAAAGAAGCCAGAGGAGGCAGCAAGCACCAGACCGACCATTCCTTGACCGACGCCAGCATGGGCTCCTCCGCCATCACCACGAGCTTCCTCCTCTTTCTGGCATTTCAGCTCCCAGGGCAAACAGGAGCAAATCCCGTGTACGGCTCTGTGTCCAATGCAGACCTGATGGATTTCAAGGTAGGGCCAGGAAAGCGGCATGGTCTGGGGTGAAGGGGGTTGTGACATTGTGCCAGGCAGCGAGACCTCTCCCTTTCCCTGTTTTCCTTTTGTAAAGAATTTGCTGGACCGTTTGGAGGACAAGATGCCTTTAGAAGATGAGGCTGTGCCCTCACAAGTATTAAGTGAGCAGAATGAAGAAGCTGGGGCCCCTCTCAGCCCTCTTTCAGAGGTGCCTCCCTGGATGGGGGAGGTCAACGCAGCCCAGAGAGATGGGGGTGCCCTCGGGAGGGGCCCCTGGGAATCCTCCGATAGATCTGCCCTCCTGAAGAGCAAGCTGAGGGCACTGCTCACTGCCCCTCGGAGCCTGCGGAGGTCCAGCTGCTTCGGGGGAAGGATGGACAGGATTGGAGCCCAGAGTGGATTGGGCTGCAACAGCTTCCGGGTAAGAGGACCTGAGGATGGAAGTGGGATGGGGAGGAAGGAAATTGTGGTTTCATTGAAGTTCAAACCTTGTGAAAGAACACCATCAGGGAATGCCTTCAGTAGGAAAGGGACAGCATAGAAGCAACTCCTTTGAAATTTCTGCCCCAAATTGGCGGGGAGGGGGGTGTGCTCTGAGTCTCAGGACAATGATATCAACCTCAGGTACAGTTTGCTGAGAAAATGCTAAGAAAAAAAGACTTTACTGCCACAAGCACTGGGGACCAATTGTTCATGGGGCCAAATCACCTGTGCTCTGCTGATTGGTAGTTCATGTCCTTTGCAGAATCATCAGATTCCAAAGGATTGAAATTGGGCAGGACTGACTTTACTAGCTCCTAATGGGCAATTTGTTTACCAGTTTACAGAAGTCAGAGGGTCGTCAGGCTGGAGTGGAGGCTGGTGGGAAGGGAGCACAGTCTGATGAAGCTGACTTTTCCGGTGGAGTCAGGTCACCAAACCAAACATGTCTCTGCTCTCTTGTAGTATTGAAGATAACGGCCAGGGAGGAAAAGGCAGGCCAGGCCCCGGGCAGTCTTCAAGAGAATCCCCTGGGGTCTCTCACTCAACTTTGTCGCATCTGGTTGCCATCAAGTTGAGTTGTGACAAGTGTTCTATTCAAGCATCAGCTTCCTGTCAACATTTCTCACATTTTATGCTAAATGTAGACAAAGTGATTTAACTGTGGCTTCTCCACCTCTCCCACCCATGTGTTAAGTTTTAATCACCTGTTACCAACATCAGTTTGAAAATGAATAAACTTCAGCACCATGGACAGAAGCAGTAGGCTCGGGTTGGTGTGATTTATTTCCGGAAGGGAGTTCAGCCTGATATTCCTTGTCATTTTACCTTTTGTTGGAGAGAAGAATTCTCAGTTCCTTTTTCGTTCTTTTTTTAAAGGAATTAACAGGTTTGGGGGGGCAGTTTTAGGTTCACAGCAAAATTGAGCTGCTGAAGAGGTAGTTTCTTTGTATCTACTTCTGAAAAGGGTGTTGCCCCGGTTTACCTGCACCAGGGAGCAGGGCTCCGAGCCACCTCCCCACCCATTACCCCTGACACCACACTCCCCGTGTCGGATTTTATGACATTCCTCCAACACCCCTACACCTTCACTTCCCTATGCCTTTATTCATGCTGTTCCTTCCACGTAGATGCCCTTAATCCGGAGCTCCCCACCTCTCCCAAGCATTTTACTCATTTCTTAAGCTCACTTCTTCCCTGAAACCTTCCAGGATACCACATGCCCAGGACAGATCAAGCTCTTCACTGGCAGCATTTTATAACTATTACCAGTCACCACAACATGCCTGGGTATGCAACTGGGTCTGTGTCCCTGATCTGCAAGCTCCTGGAGGTAAACACCCCTTCAGCAAACACTGCAGCACGTGGCACAGCGGGCACCCTACATATAGTTGATCATATTGTACAGAAACTGAGAGAAGACGAAGTAAAGTAGTAATATGCTCTGTGTAGAGTGAGGGGGAGGCCAGCAGAGAATTGATGGTTAGGCAGGGAGGTAGGGAAAGAACTCTAGGGTAACTGCTTCTGAAAGAGATGTTCCTTGTGTGGATTTTGAATGCAGAGGGTGGAAAACCAAGGAGGACCAGGTGGAAAACTAAGGACCAGGAGGGTGGAGAGAAAGGAAGGTCTGGGACTTGAGGAGCAGGGGCTGCTGGCAGGGAAGGAGAGGGGAGCTGGGCTCACTGCCAAGGTGTCACAGTGACACAGCAGGTTCTCACAGATGGGATTGACTGAACGTGCCAAATACGAGACGCCCCTGGAACTTAGAGGACACTGGGGGGTGGGTGGAAGGGGTGATGAGTTGCAGGAGGGACAGGTTGAACCAGGGATGGGTGAAGGGGTGATGGGTGAGGGAGGATGCATGAAGGGGCCTGAGTAGACCGAGGCTGCTTCTGCCACTGTGCTTAGTCGCTCAGTCCTGGCCGACTCTGCGACCCCATGGATTGTAGCCTGCCAGACTCCCCTGTTCATGGGTTTCTCCAGGCAAGAATACTGGAGTGGGTTGCCATGCCATCCTCCAGGGGATCATCCCAACCCAGGGGTTGAACCCAGGTCTCCTGCACCACAGGCAGATTCTTTACCATCTGAGCCACCAGGAAAGCCCAGCCAGTGTTTCTGCCACTGGGGGACAGCAACTCGAAGCAGATCACCCAGAGACCAAGAAATCACATTTCAGGCAAAACAAAATGTGACCCAAAAGCCCTGAGAGGTGGCAGTGATGGAGGCTGGCACCAAGGTCTGAAAGTCCTTAGGCCCAGCACTGGGTCCATTTCTTCTGGTTGGACACTGGGGGAATCTGCCTGCGGGGCTGTATCCTAAATGAAGCACTGGCAGGAAGTGAATGGATTCTCCACCAGCTGCTGTGTGAGAGAGTGCCTGTGAGGACAGGTGATTTTATAGGTGGAAAGGATCTGTGAACAAGCCCAACAGTATTGATCTGAAGGGGGGACAGAGCAGGGTGACTGCTGTGGTTTTTGCTGATATCCGTAGGACTAAGTGGTTCTTATGTTAAGGTGCCAAGTGGCCCCCTGAGGATGAAGAGTCCTGCTGGGAGAGCTTCAGGAGACCTGAGGCTATACACCCCTCTCCAGCTTTGCAATCTGTACATGTTAGAGAGGGGGAAGAATGAAATGAAAACAAGTCCTCACCACGCTAAAAAAAAAGGGCACTGTGCAGACGAAAGGATGATGGAGATGGATGGAGACGTTTTATTCTGACACGTTACAGTTACAATGAACCTCCAAGTTCCAAGCATTCAAATAAAAATAGTGACACGTTACGGTTACAATGAGAACCTCCAAGTTCCAAGCATTCAAATAAAAATAGAACTTTACAAGTTAAAAAAAAATACAATTTATATACACCATAGAATTAGCTAATGTTACTGTATAAACAAACAGTGCAAACAGAAAGAAGGAAGCTGCTTCTGACGAGATGACCAAGGTCCACAAGCTGTGGCGTAACACTGCACATCAATACTGTGGGGCCGCCAGGGTGCTGCTAGCCTTCCTGCAGGCTTCTTCATCCCCGAGAGCCATGTCAGTGTGTGACTTTGCCTCAGAAATGTCATATGGTCACCTGGGTCAAGCAGGCATCCATTCCAGCCAGGAACCGTTAATGAAACATAGCCGTTTTTATTGTTTAGTCGCTGAGTTGTGTCTGACCCTTTATGCCACCATGGACTGCAGCACACCAGGCTTCCCTGTCCTTCACTATTTCCCAGTTTGCTCAGATGCACGTCCATTGAGTTGGTGATGCTATTTAAACATCTCATTCTCTGTGGTCATGAGCAGTTATTTCCCAGAGCACGAAGGTCCCACAGTTGGGTGGGACTTGCTCCCTCCTCTGACACCTCAGCTGGGGAACATGAAATCACCTCTAGCCAATCCCAAGCTTGGCCCCTGAGAATCTATTGAGGGGCCACATCCCTGGGAGGTGACTGTGCTGGGAACAGGCAAAATGTTGAAACGCGGATTTCTAACTAACAGAAATCAAAGGAATGAGGCTGACAGTTAACTGTGTTACAAGTGGAGCTGTGCTAGTCTTTGGGCTTGTCTGGAAAGGGCAGACACCAGGACAGAAAATGACGTGCCACTCCAGAGGGGCTGGGTTTCGGTCTGATGCATCTGTTCAGGGGGAGGGAAGCGTCTGCATTCTGCTGTCTATTTCTGGGCTGCACCGATAGGAACAAAATATCAGGTGACTTAAGCACAACATGGAGTGTGGGAGGGATAAATTCCAACACCACTCATCCAAGGCAGCCTCCCAGCCAGCTGTGTGACCCCGCCCCCTGAAGCTGGGAGGACCTCAGTCCTGTCAATTTCAGGAAGGGGAGAGTGGCAGCAAGAGGGGAGTAGGTTCCAGTTCCAGATGCTGCCTGAGAACAGTGGCAGCTGGCTGAATACCATCACACTTTGGAGGGCTTGCTCTTTTGGTCCTGGTGCGTTCCTCAATTACTTTCTGGAACGTTCATCTTTGTTTCATAAGTCAAGTGCACCCAAGGGAGTCAAAAAATTTATGTGAAAGTCATGTTGATCAAAGAGATGAGAAAACAGGAAGAACAGAGGGGCCCTACTCACTGGGGACTATGTGGAAACGGCCCCTGGGTGCAGGGGTTGTTCCCTAGAGTGCGTGGAGCACAGGACCAGAGCTGGTAAGGCAGGGCGAGTCCTTGTCCCCAGGCTGAGCAGCAGTCTTGGCAACAAAGCTGGGGGGCTCAGGGGAGAGAATAGCCTTGCCGTGGCCTGGCCTGGCACTGATGCCCTCTGGCAACTTCCATGATTAAAAAAAAAAAAAGGGAACTAAACGCAAACAGATGCCATCTTGAGTCTTCAAGCACATTTGCTGTGGGGCTGTCTAATGCGATGGGAGGGAGGGAGGCTCCAGAGAGGGGGCTGTGTGTATATGTATATAGTTATGACTGATTCGTGCTCTTGTATGGCAGAGACCAACACAACCTTATAAAGTAATTATCTTCCAATTTAAAAAAGAAAAAAAGATGCTGCTGAATGTAGGAGAGAACAAAGAGGAAAGTAAGCGCAAATGCCTGACACCCAGATGCTCATTCTGGGTGCCTGTTCAGAGATGACCAAACAGCTGGGACGGAAACTGAGTCACAGAAACAGAGAGGGAGGCTTCCTATGTCTGATGCTAAAACCTTAGGGCATGAGCAGGAAGCACCTCCCCCTACCCACTGCTGACCCCTCCTGAGGCTGCCGCTGCTGAGCCCCTCGGGATGGTGGGGACGGCCAGCAGCAGGCAAGTGCGAGATGCTTATGAAGGGCAGACACCCTCTTCCTCGAATGAATATCTGCTGTGCAGTCACACTCTGGCTTTCCCAGCCACATCACGGATCCATCCACATTCCTGGTTCAGGATTCACTCCCTCCCGTCTTATGAATAACGGCACTGTTCCCCAGGGTCAAGTGAAGCAGTTTTATCTAAGGGAGCCCTGCTTTTAGGGGTGATGCAAGGTCCTCTGGGCTGTGGCTGCTTCACCACGAAAAGGCAGGTAGAACTTGAGTGAAGTTTAGTAATCTGATGGAGAGGAGAAGGACCGGGGTGAAAAGGTGGTACAAGGAGACCATGGGTAATCGGGAAATTAGAGAGAAAGCCGAAATGCTCAAAGCTGGGACAGGTGGAAATCTGACCCTGTCATCAGCTTTATGATAAAGTTCAGGGAGCACGAGCAGGATTTAAACGCTTTGTGCTTCTGGAGCTGGTGGTTCCAGGGAGGTTCACACCACAGGGGCCCCACCTCACACCCAGAAGAACTTCCCTTAAAATGAACTAGTGATGGTGTCAACTTGAGTCCCAATGAGTTGTGTGGGGGGGTGCTCTCTGAAACTTGGGTGGTTTTCTCAGGGCCCAATTCCTCGTTCACTGAATTCTGCAACTGGCATATCCTCCCAACCCGTGTTTGCCTCGGCCAAAGCACCTCCCATGATGCTTTAAGGCAACAGCTGGGTTCCCTAGGGAAGTGGCAAAGAGGAGGCAGGACACCTGCTCTGAGGGTCACCCTCCAGCGGGCGAGGCCTGACTCCCCTCTGGTCCTGGTGCTAGCGGGGAGTGGGGCTGGGGCCTAGGTTGGCACTGGATGGAGGAACGTAGGGAGCAGAAAACAGGAAGATACTTGCTGAGCAGTCAGACAACTCCAGGCTCTGATGGTCCCATACCACCCCCAGGATCTCTGACGGCAAAGTGTTCGATGACTGTAGGCTTTCCAAGCGAGTGGGTGACTGGGGATCTTCTGTGCCCAGGAACAGTCCGGCCAGCCGTGGTGGCGAAGCCAGAGCTGCTACCCCCCCAAGGCGGCTTCCGGCAAGGACAGCCGGCACGCGGCGGTGAGGCTGAGCCCGAGCCCGGCTGTCAGAGGGTCTGGTAGTGCTGCCGCAGCCGGGCCTGCAGAAACTCGTGCGTCAGGTTGTGTCGTGTGATGACCCCCACGATCTAGGACCAGGAAGAGAAGACCCAAGTCACCTGCAGAGTGAAACCCACTGGGAAGGGAACTGACAGGAGTGAACAGAGCTTGCCCGGCCTGTCTCAGGTGGCAGGGCCAGAATCAGGTCCCGGAAGGGCCAGGGCGGACCTGACAACAGGATCAGGACGCTTGTTCTGAAGGGCACCTCATTGCTAGATGGAAACGAGATACAGAGAAAGCTCGGGATCGCAAGCTGGAGGCCAATGGGACAAATCCAGCTGCAGAGATTTGAGCTGGGCCAGCTGCAATCTGGACACGAATGTCTTCTTAAGCAGAGCTCATGGTCTGTAGCTTCACAGCCACCACACCCAGCCGGCTTCACCATTCAGAACTACCTGAGTCACTGTGATATTGGATTCATAGTAAGAAAAATATATTTGGTCATCACCCTAGTTTCTGGCACACAGCTCTTTAAAACTCTCAGCACTTCCTGAGTGGTAAAAAATAAGGGTGTCTTGTTATTCATAACAAGCCCCTTTCAACCACAGCTGAGTTTATGCTAATGATGTCACTTCTGGGAAGCCTTTAAGGATGGAGGCTGGCTTCCCAGGGAACCAAGTGTATGACTAGAGGATTGGAGCTGTCAGCCCTAGCTACCCAGTGGGGTGGGGGTGGGGGGCAGTGGGAAATGTTGAACCCATCGCCAATGGCCATAGATGTAATCAACCACACCTGTGACACGAAGCCTCTATTAAACCTGAACCACAGGGTTTGGAGAGCGTCCAGGCTGGTGAACCTGTGAGGTGATAGCAGGGTGCCCAGCCTGCCAGAGAGGAGGCAGGGCTCAGCCTCCCATCCCCCATCCCCTGCCCTGTGTATCTCTTCCATCTGCCCATTCCAGGTTATGGTCTGCTGCTGCTGCTGCTGCTAAGTCACTTCAGTCGTGTCTGACTCTGTGTGACCCCAGAGATGGCAGCCCACCAGGCTCCCCCATCCCTGGGATTCTCCAGGCAAGAATACTGGAGTGGGTTGCCATTTCCTTCTCAGGTTATGGACTACAATTTATTATAAAAGAATATGAGGGGGGGCTTCCCTGGTGGCTCCGTGGTAAAGAATCTGCCTGCCAGTGCAGGAGACATGGGTTCAATCCCTGGTCTGGGAAGATCCCACATGCCATGGATCAGCTAAGCCCGTGAACCACAACCACTGAACATGTGGCCTTAGAGCCCAGAAGCTGCAACCACTGAATCCCACCTGCCTAGAGCCTGTATTCTGCACAAGAGAAGCCACTGTAATGAGAAGCCCATGCACCACAATGAGAGAGTAGCCCCCGCTCACCACAGAGAAAAGCCTGTGCAGCAACAAGACTCAGCACAGCCAATAAATCAATAAATAATGAATGAATGAGTGAATGAGTAAATAAATGACTGAATGAAGAAAGAAATTAATGAAAGGATATGAGTGTCTCTGAATTCTTCGAGCAGGGGGTCATGGCCAGTCAGTTAGAAGCACAGGTGACAACCTAGACTTTCGATTGAGAACTGAGGTGGGGGAGGGGGAAGGGTGAACTGTCTTGTGGGGCTGAGCCCTTAACCCAAGGGACATGATACCATCCCCAGGTAGACAGTGTCAGGACTGAACTGAGTTGAGGACACCCAGCTGGTATCCAGAGAACTGCTTTGTGTAGGGAACTCACCCTCCACCCCACACCAGCGAAAGAAGCTCAGCAGAGGAGAGTCCAGAAAACCAGGGGGTTCCCACAGTCACTGCAGTGACTCACATCTCACTGGGGTGGGTGTCCCAGAACTGTCAGCACAGCTGTGTTCCAAGGAGCACAATTCCACCTCCAGCCACTAACCACATGTAAGGAAGGGCATGCATGCTATCGGGGTTCTGCTGGGTAGCCCTCATTTTGGAGAAGCATCATTTCCCGTAAGGCAGCTAGGGGGCACTGACTGAAAGCCTCAGAAAGGTGACCATTAAAGTGACCATAAAAAAAAAAAAATCTGCCTGCAATGCTGGAGACACGGGGCAGGAAATCTGGGTGCGAGCCCTGGGTTGGGAAGATCCCCTAGAGAAGGAAATGGCAATCCACTCCAGTATTCTTGCCTGGGAAATCCCATGGACAGAGGAGCCTGGCAGGCTACAGTCCATGGGGTCACAAAGAGTCGAACATGACTGAATAAGTAACATACTCACATTTTCACTTTCACAGTGAAATTTAACTAAATATCTACCACAGCGAAATGAGTAAGTGACCAGGCAGCTGTGCAACAGAATGCTCTTGAGCCATTAAAATGTCCTAAAGAAATACTTTTTGCCATGGAAGGTCATTTCCCATAGATTCATTGAAAAATTAAGATATAAAACAGTACAGGCAGTGGTAACATTTTCACTGAAACTTGACATATAAAGTCTCTTACTCCTGGATGCAGAGGAAAAAACAAGAGATACTTTAAAAAGTTAACATGGCTGCCTCTATACAGATAACGGCTTGCCATCTCTTTTTTTTTTAATCTATAGTTTCACACTTTTCTACAATCAAATACCAATGTTGCTCTAGTAAGAAAAAAAATGTTCTAAGAAGAAAAAAATGGAAAAATCTGTAATAATAATTAGGTAGTTTATCTTTTCACACTCTCTTGAGTAGTTTGTCTGAAATTCTCTCATTTAGTGTTACAAATTCCCATAACAGGTAGAGAAGTGATCCCCTTCCCATAAGAAGGCACCACCAAGTCCAACAAGAAGAGAAAGATTTTAGGATACAGAGAGGTTTGTTGTTTAGTTGCTAAGCTGTGTCCGGCTCTTTTGTGAGTCCATGGGCTCTAGCCTGCCAGGCTCCTCTGTCCATGGGATTCTCCAGGCAAGAATACTGGAGTGGGTTGCCATTTCCCTCTCCAGGGGATCTGACTCAGGGATTGAACTCGAGTTGCCTGCATTGGCAGACGGATCCTTTACCGCTGACCCCCAGGGAAGCTCCAGGCCTAAGCTTTCCTGCTCCACAGAAAGGGGACCAGTGCGACACTGGCTCCACCTGCCAGCCACACAGGAGACCGCATGTAGGCAACACCCAGGAGGCCAAAGGGGAGGGTCTCCGAAGCCGCCTCTCTCCCGCCCACCCCTCTGCCCCTCACTTCTGCTGGGGGAGCGCAGAGCAGGTTGAGTTTGAGGGGCACCCCTGTGGGGTTCTGCTGCTCCTCCTACAGCGCTGAGCTTAGAGGCTCCCCTCCGGGAGACGCAGCCTCACAGCTTCCGACTCACCTCGCCCACTGCATTCACCACTGGCAGATGCCGCAGGCCCATTGTCCTGAACAGGTTGAACACTTGGGAGACGTGGGTGTTGGGCGAGACAGTGAAGGGTGCAGGGTTCATGTACGGGGTGACGTCCTGCAAAGGAGCCAACACGGTGACCCGCAGCCAGTCCTGCCCAGCCAGGATGTGACGCTGGCCACACAGACGAGGAGCAGGCCGTGCAGGATGGGCCCTCAGCCTCCTCACCCAGCCCCGGCCCCCAGGGAAGCCCTGCTCACCACGATCATGCGCGGGTTCAGCAGGGTCAGGTCCAGGTCGTGGATGTCGGGGTACCTCGGGTAATCCTCAGCCATTTCGGCGTAGGAGAGGCGTGGCTGGCTGGCACTCTGCAATCCGAACCCAGACACTGTCCTCACACCAGATGTGGCCACTGGAGGAGCCATGTTTAGGGGACCCTCCCGCAAGGTCTCAGAGCCGGGCAGGCAGCGCAGGGCCAGGACAGGTGCTCTGGAGTGAAACCTCCTGCTCCAAAGCCATTTCTTAGCCAATTCCCTAGCTGTGTCCCCTAGGCTGGTCTCCTAACTTCTGTGAACATCCCTTTCATCTGTACAACAGATGTGAGCTGTTCTACAGTTTCAATAAAAAAAGTGGTAACAGTAGCTGTAGCTGGGGTGACTTAGGTCCCCTACAAGATTCATCTGCATTTTAATGCCTAGAACCTGTGAACATGGCCTTCTTGGAAAAGAGGCCTTTGCGGATGTAGTCAAGGTAAGAGGAGGTCACATGGAGGAGGGTGGGCCCCAAACCCAGGGACTAGTGTCCTGCTAAAACAGGACAGGGCACAGAGGGAGGGCCGGGTAACAAAGAGGCAGACACGAGTGATGTGCCTTCAGCCAGGGCAGGCCGAGGGCACCCACCACAAATGAGGGCAGCACGAGTCCTCTCCTAGAGCCTTTAGAGGAAGCACAGCCCAGCCGACCGGGCGTTCTGTCCCAGGGCCTTCAAAACCGAGCAAGGACACACTGCTGTTGCTGGAAGCATCTGAGGGGCCCGCCTGTGGGATTTTGCCCAGTTTGCGGTAACTGGAAACAGCAGCCCCAGGAAAGTCAGCCCAGAAAAGTCACAAGGGAGCTTTGCCACTATTCCTGCATCCTGAGTCTTCTGGACTTTCCCTCAGCTCTCAAGGCTGCTGACTGTCACAGGGCACCAAGGCCACCACCATCAGCTCTCAGGCCGGTCACCACTCCTCCCCAATCTTCCTCCCCTTCGCTCCCCTCGGCCCACGGTCTTTGCTGTTCGCCGCTGACCCCCAGGGCTTCCTCAGGCCAGCACTGGTGGCTTCCGTCTGCAGGCGACGCCCTGTGTAGTCTGGCCTGCTTCATTCCTCCAACTCTCGTCCTTTGGGCCATTCCAGTGAGGTTGGGCCTCCCACAGGCAATACCCCCAAGCCTGAGCAACTCCATCCGCGGTCCTTCCTGTCCTGCCCATGTGAGGGGCTCTTTTGCAGGCTAATCAGACCACGGGTGACCTCAGGCTGGCTGCCCACGGGCAAGACCCAAAGGAAAATTAGTTTGGGAACTAGGTCTCTGTGTGAGTTTTTCAGGCTCCATCTGAAGGGGTGAGTGGTTGCAGGTCCCTATATGGACCACTTTGAACACACATAAACCAAAGAGAGAAAAAGACTACAGGGAAATGAACAAGAACAAAGGTATTTCTCTGGATAACACATGTAACAAAGTGCACACATGACAGATATTAAAGCGTAGAAGTTATATTAAAAGGCTACTGGGCAGAAGGACACTTAACAATAGGTGCAGAGACCCTGGAGGGACTCTGAGCCCTGCTCAGCATCAGGGCAGCAGGGATTGCACGCACTGCTCGACAGCAGGTGTGGGGACTGGGTTCCGAGCGCCCTCATGCTTTCCAGAGGCCCAGTGCAGACAAGAAGGGAGACTCACCGACTGGCTTTCAGAGTAACAGACTCCTCGGACTAGCAGGGTGACGAGCTGCGAGCGCAGGATCAGGCCGTGGAAGGTCAGTGGGCGGAAGCGTTCCTCCATGGTCCAGTCTTCGCTCGGGGACTGGTCAGGGTATAGGTTGGGGTAGGGGGTGTATCTGTTATACAAAAACCAGACGCTGCCTAGGACACCCTCAGCAGGACTGCGTCCCGTCCACGGCCCCGAGCCCCGTCCGCTCTCCCAGGGACGGCCCCGAGCGAGGGGCCCCCTCACCTCCGCTCCAGCATCTGCTGCAGGAGATCCTCCTTCTCACCCGGCTCCTCAGAGGTCACGTGCTCGTCGCACATGTTGCGCAGCTCGCTGGATGGGTAGGACTTCATGGACTGGCTTCGCCGGCGCTGCTCGCCGGCGCGGGTGAGGATGCTGGACTTCTGAGAATAGGAAGGGGCAGTGATAACAGACGGCTGCTCGAGGGCAGGCCAGCATCCACTCGGGAGGAGGTGGGTCACCCTGAGGGTCAAAAGGCACAGGCCCATGCCAAAACGTCAAGAAACCTGCATGGTGGCTCAGAGACTTGTTATTCAAGGAGCCTCTCGGAGCCCAAGGTTTCTGCTGGCCCCACGGCCCGACTCCTTTGATGTGGGGACAGCAAAGCAGTGTTCCCACGTCATAGCTCTGCGGGCCTCTCAACTGACGTGCCCCAACCTCCAAAGCCAAGGGTGGGGACACAGCCCAAGTGAGGCAGCGGGACCCTCCCTCAACGCTGTTGCCTCCTGGTACCCATAGAGGAGCCGCCAGCCACCTGCTCACCCAGGGTGCACCGCGCCTGGTTCCTCAGCTTCCCTGTCCATCCCACAGCTTCCTACGGACTTCTTTCTTAAGTAGGTCAACTCCCACTGTTAGCAATTCAGAACCCTCTCTGGGACAACCTGCACTGAATGCTAACCACTGCTGATTAAAACTGGGCTTCCCTGGTGGCTCAGATGGTAAAGAATCTGCCTGCAATGCGGGAGAGCCAGGTTCGATCCCTCCGTCAGGAAGATCCCCTGGAGAAGGGAATGGCTACCTACTCCAGTATTCTTGCCTGGAAAATCCCATGGACTGAGGAGCCTGGCAGGCTGATTAAAATCACCACTTATCCTCAGGCTTGCTGGAGTGAGAATGCACACACATCCTGATGGCCTAATGAAGTCCTTACTCACTGTCGCGTATGATGACAAAGGTGCTGACTTTCACAACAGCAAACCAGGGCCACCCTGTCTACAGGGTGCAACAAGCATGGGGTCAGTGTGAGTGTCAGGGAACCACTTGTCCATGGTCCACCCCTCCTCCAGGGTCCCTTTCTTTACCTTGAATTTGATGTTGTTACTGATGAGCTGGTTGCCCTTCATGAACTCCCTCTCGTTGCCCCGGTTCTCTGTGACCACCGGGAAGGCGTGGTGGACAGTGGTGCGTAGGATGCTGACCAGGGACTGGATGCGGGTGTGCGGGTAGACGTAGGTCAGATTGGGCTCCATGATGTCGCTGGCTCGCAGTCTGGGGGAGGGAGAGAAGTGGTCCAGCCTCATGACGGAGCCCGTGGCACCGGGAGCAGCTGTGACATGGCCGCGCTCCCTCTCCATACTGCCTGGACCACCAGGGTCCCTCTTTTGAACCACCTCCAACCGATCTTTGAACACACGTGTTCCTTGGTACTCCCATCCCCTTCACATGCACTGTTCCCTGTGCCTGGAATATACTCTTCCCTGCCTTGTCAGGTGGGTGGGCCAAGACCCTCATCTCAACACAAATGCCCCCTCACCATGAACCCCATCCGCTTGCCCAGGGTTTCAGCCATCCCTCCTCAGCACTCCATGGCACATGCCATGTATCACCATTGAACTGCTAATGACACGGGAATTAAAATGAAAATCTTTGGGTGTCCCTTTAGACCAGGGATGGCAACTATCACCCACAGGTCCAATCTGGTCATGCTTGCTCATTTACATGTTGTCCACAGGTGCTTCTGCACTAATATGGTAGAGCTGGATAACTGTGATAGAGACCACATAGCCTGCAATGTTGGAAATATTGACTGGCTAGTCCTTTCTGGAAGCTGGCTGACTCCTACAGGACAGACTCTAAGCACCTTGCATGATTCCAGACATGAGAGGCCTGATGGATAAGCTCGTGTTTATGCCCAGAGGAGTCACCACTGATAGACAACTCTTCACTGGGCACACGAGGCAGCTTGCTGTCACTCACAACGACTGGACGCTTAAACATTCAATCATAACACTTCCTGTTTTACCAGAATGCCATAGTGGCTGAATAGTCCATGAAGCGACCCTGCCCACCCCAGCCTCCAGCCCACGGGGCCACTCCACTCTCCTGAAAACACTTGGGGACAAACGTGCTTGCTACTGTTACTTAGCTTCTTCCAACCCAAGAATCTGTACTACTACCCCCTAATACAAAAGTTCCTGGGCCCTAGACTTCATAAATTCTGGAACTAAGACACAAAGAGAAATCCTGGCCTTACTTGTCCATTTCCACCTCTGTCTCCCATTCTAGCAGCGGCACGCCTCGCAGGCCCACGTGGATGTCATAAATGCCTTTATTGAAAAAGTCCCCTGTCCATTTGGCCACCTGAAATACAAAGGAAAGGCTTGAAAATAGGCTGCTGTCGGGGGAACTGGGCCCTGAATCTGAACGAGGCCTAGAAGGGGCGTGCTCACCATCAGGGTGATCATAATGGGAAGGCCGTAAGTGATCTCGTTGGTAGACTCAATCAAGATGACCGTGAGACTGATGGTCATGCGGACGACCCCACCCAAGAAAGCCGCAGCACCAATCAGGGCAAAGGTCCCGGAGTAGATATGGCCCAATCCAATGTAGCTGGTGAAGAAAGAGACCAAAAATATGGCTCAGAATCATACAGTGTGTGGTGGGGAGAGGGTAGTTTCGTTGCTAAGACATGTCGGACTATTGAGATCCTACAGACTACGGTCCGCCAGGCGCTTCTGTCCAAGGCATTTCCCAGGCGAGAATACTGGAGTGGGTTGCCATTTCCTTCTCCAGGGGATCTTCCCGACCCAGGGATCAAACCCAGGTCTCCTGCATTGCAGGTGGATTCTTTACTGCTGAGCCTCCGGGGAAGCCTGTGAGGTTGGGTAGGAAGCTATGATTCCCACACATGTGCATAAGGGTATGTGCACACACACACACACGTACGCACACACGCACGCACGCACACACACACACACACGCACGCACGCACACACGCACACACACACACACACACGCACGCACAGAGTACCTTTTGAGGACATTGGCAACTAAACGTCCAAAAGCAGCTCCACACAGCAGAGAAGGCACAAAAAGGCCACTTGGAACAGAAATGCCGTAAGTCCAACACGCAAGTGAGAAATAGAGGACGAAGAACAAGGCCAAAGTGACGGGGCTAAATGTACCTGTGAAGCAAGAGCAGACTGACCTGAGTCCCACTAAGATGCTTACCAAGGCCTCCCAGACTACCCGGCTCCCACCAGGTCCTACCAGGTGAACTGGTATCCTGTCTGGTTCACCTCCAGTGCTGGAGGCAGAAAGCCTATCTTTGTCTGGGTGATGTCACCAACGAAAAGCCCTATTCTTGCTCAGAATTAGGGGTAAGCCCAGCTGTGTCTGAGGGTAAAAGGAAAGGGCGGGTGAATAATCATTTGTTTCTGCCCCAAAGCCCAACCCCTGAGACTCACTATCCTGGTGGAAAAGCTCAAGGATGGCAGACTCCTGGGGATTGAAGAAGAGGGTGGCCATGTCATTGTAGGTCTCGTTGGGACAAAAAAAGGTCTTGATACTTGAATTCACATCTTCTGATGTGACCTGAGAAGCAAGAATCAAAAAGTCAAACACAGGTCCCTGACCAGGGCACTTGAGATTTCAAGTGGGACGTCTCCAGCGAGGTTGCAGCAAGCCTGGCGTGCAAACTTTACTCATAATACAACAGGTAGCAAAAACAGATCGAGATCCGAAAGCAGCCAACTCTGATACTGTATTCCTCACATTTTGAGAAAGAATCAGGATGACGGCCCTTATTCATGCACATTTGCAACAAAAATATAACCACACCCATAATTCACTGTGGGTCTGGCTCAGTGCTACTTCTGCCAGAGGCGCTGGGGGAAGCCTGGCCTCCAGGGACCACGGACCATGGAGGACGAGGTAGAGGCCTGACAAGAGGCCCAGAGTGGTAAGGTGTCTGCAGAGGAGAGTCCAGGGCACTGCGGACCTAAGCCCAGCTTTGTTCCAAGTGGAAAAAGCCTCTGCCCCGAGTTTGCTGCAGGAGAAACCTGTGTATATGAGGCCTGCTGCAGATACCTTGCTCCTGGCTGCCCATCCCTCACCTGGCTGAACAAAACCCAAGATGGGAAGAGACGAGATTTCTTCACACCCCAGTCCTCTTACCCTCTTCATCATCTTGTGTGAGCAGATGAGAGCCTGGCACTGCTAGACTCATCAGAGGGGTGTTTGTTTTCTGGCTGCTGGTGTTCAGCAGCACAGGGGGGTGAACCTCATACCTGTCCCTGGGCAAACAACTAATGGGTGTTACTGCAAAGCTAACTGAGAAGACGGATTGTTCCTGGATCCCATTCCATCAGTGACACTGTAGAGATGCCCTTACATGGACACTGTAACGATAGCAGGCCATGGGTTAGTATAATCCTACGAGGTGCGCCTGGCTGGGCAACACAGCCAGATGAAGGCTACTGCAGGAAACAAGGGAGCGCCCCCTATGGGCAGAACCTGGCAGGGAAGAGCGGGCAACCGGGATGTGTGTGCACAGCTGTCGAGGGTGGACAAGCTGAGGAAACAGCTTAATAACCAACAACGCAATGTTTCCCCAACTTAGGGCTGGAGGAACCCAGTGCTGAAGGTGCACTGTAAAGAGTCCTGTGGTCAAGTGCATAGAGGAGCATCACTGCACTTGCTGGAAATCAGTGTGCCTGCAACAAGCAGGGAACAGGCTCCATGATCAGACAGACCCAACTCGCACCGTCACCCTCCTGTGACCTCGGGAAAGGTACTCCATTTCGTGAAGCTTCCGTCTCCTCATCTATAACGTGGGAATGACACCTATCTCAGGCTACCTATTACTAGCTGACTGGTCTTGGGCAAGACCTCAGTTTGCCTCAGTTTTCTCATGTGTCAAATGGGGACAATACTAGCCAGAGTAGCCATGGTAAAAACTAAGTGAGGTCATGTACGTAGAGTGCTTAGTGGAGCGCCTGGCACACAAAGAACACACCAAACATTCCTAACACTTACTGGAACTTTAAAGGCCCTGAGAAGTCCTGTGTTCAAGAAACCTACTTAGGCCTGGTTATCTCATCTGACCATAGAATCTGTTTCCGTTTGTTTGCTCTTGAATCATGTGTATAAATGCTCCTTAGAACTCACTTTGGAAAGTACTGGCCTAGTAAGGAGGTGGCCTTGGGGAATAACCAGTAACAGGGATCGACAGATTTTTCCTGTGAAGAGTCAGAGAGTAACTATTTTAGGCTTTGCAAGCCACATACAGTCTCTAGTGCATGTTCTTCTGGCTCTCTTTTCCCAACTCTTAGAACTGTAAAGACCATTTTTAGCTCGGGGGCAAACAGCAACAAGCAGCTGTCAAGGGCTAGATGTGGTCCATGGACCACAGTTTGCTGATCTCTGATTGAGTACATTCTAGCTATTTAGTGTTCCTGGGGACACGGAAGATGCAGCCGTTCTAGACAAAAGCCCAAAGGGGCTCGGAGGGACTGCAGTAGCTCCCCAGGGGCCATTAAGACATGTACTGAGAGAACCTCCAGCCTCCACCCTAGGGTCCACTCTCAGATCCAACACATGTTGTAAACTGAGCTCCAATGCCTACCTCCCTGTGGGGGTCAGGGGAGAGAGAGCAGTCCCCTCTATGGTGACCAGGACTGTTCACAAAAGTGAAGAAGAGCCAGTTTGGTGAACATCCTCTCTTAGGTAAAATGACAGCTACGAAGCCCAGCCCCACCCCATCCCCCACCCAGCAATCTGACTCAGGTGTGGAACAGTGAACCAACGCATATACTGGCTCTAAACAGAGGCACGTCATACATTCTGGATGCTTCGTCTTTGTGGACACAGGACAAGGGCAGCAGGTGCACAGGGGGTTACCTGGAGTGGGATGGAGTCATTCCCAACTTGAGCCGCAGAAGTCACCTGGCGGCATTCTCCCAACACCATGGAGGCCACAAACACTACCACGGTGGTCACCAGGGACACCAAGAGGCTCTCCAAGACTCTAGGAGGCAAAACACAGCTGTTAGCATGAATTAAAAAGCTATCTGGTCTTGGGAACTTGAAACTGCCTACCCCCAACCCTCCCTGCCCCCAGAGCATGCACAGCTGCCCCTGGGCAGTCAGCACACGTGCAGAATGTATCATTGGCTTGCTGTGTTCCAGCAATCTCTATGTACAAATCTGTACAGGTGGTTAGTGGTGAGGCTGCTGCGGCCACGTCATCTCTCTCCAAGGAATGAATGGCCTCCCACTTTAAGTCCCAGGGTGAGAGTCTCATGACAGCGCACCCCTTGGCAGGGCCGATACTGACTCTGTCATGTGTCCCCGTGGCCAAGTCCAGAGAGGCCGGGAGCCAGAGTGGCTCTAATATAAGTTAAGCTCAGCCACAGTCTCTTGGTCTGTCTGATAAACACATTTATGTTCTCAGTCTTAGACGTGACCTGGAAGCTGGCGTGGGAAGTGGGGTCTATTCCTCAGGAGAGATGGCCCAGTCCACATGGGGCCCGGGAGCCGCAGCAGGTGGGGGAGGCGACTGCAAGGGTACCTGACGAGCTTAGGTTTCGGGTGCACGTTTCGCATACGGTACTTTGCAAGCCTCTTGTTCAGACAGTTGAACGTGGCTCCCAGGAGGCCCCCAATGACCCCCATCGCGATGAAGAAACCCAAGTCCATAGCTGTCCAGAGATGACATTTTTTATCAGAGTCAGAGCACTGAGAGAAAGGGCAGGGGAGGGAGAGAGAAAAACCAGAGTGCCCGTGAGAACAGGAAGGGGCAGGAGCAGAGAAGACAGAGACGAGAGGCTAAGCGGTGCTGGAATCCTGCCCACACTGAGCATACGCGTGCAGGAGACTACAGTGCCCAAGCGCACCTACCTCTCTGCCAGCTTCTCGCTGATACTTTACTTAAGAGCAGTTGTCACGTGCCAAAAAAGGAATTCTGAGGGCAAGGACAAAACATACCTTAAACTCGCCGAAGTTCAGCAGCCCAGGGAGCTGGAAGGAACCCCAACTTCCAAACTGAATTCCAGAACGAAAGAAGTTGAGGGTGAAGGTGGCAGACATGGAGCAGAAGAGCTGGGAAACAGGTGACAATAACAAAAACAGCTGAAAGCCACAAGTCCTACTTCCTCCCGGATGCGTCCCACAAGCCTACTGCTCCACACAGAGACCTCCAACTCCAGGTCTGGACATGGGGCTCTGGTGACCACGGCTGTAAGTTCACCTCAAGTGTGAAAAGCTGGAAATCGGGCTAGTGGGAGTTTCCATTCAGCCTTTCTAGACTATTTAAAGTCTGTGGTGCACCAGACCCTAGGCTAAAAGAGGAACAGTAAACACCAGAGGCAGAACGTGTTCCCCGAGCGAGCAGATGGGAGCTCAGTCAGGACCACAGCTGGTCTCACCTTCCCAGCCATATAGTTTGTCATCAGAGGGTAACGTCTCACTGGGGACGGGAAGAATGTTAATATGGGAAGTAGAGAACAGTCCATAGGAGGATACAGGCATCTAGAGCAAAGCAGTCAGTCTGGCCTCATCAAAACTACAGGTTAACCTGAAACTATCCATTAAATCGAGGCTTTTACCACTGGGATACGTCCCTTATTCACTTTGGTAATTCCCCTTGTCTCAAAGTCTCCTTTAACACTAATAAACTACTTTTTGTTGTTGAGTTGCTCAGTTGTGTGACTCTCTTGCAACCCCATGGGCTGCAGCCCATCAGGCTCCCCTGTCTATGGGATTTCCCAGGCAAGAATACTGGAGTGGGTTGCCATTTCCTTCTCCAGAGGGTCTTCCCGAGCCAGGGACTGAATCCAAGTCTCCTGCACTGGGGGTGGACTCTACCATGGAACCACCTTCAGCAGCCTTATTTTGGTTAGCACTGACATGGTCTACCTTTTCTGTTCCTTTTATTTTCAGACATTTATGACGGTACATAAAGTATGTCTGTGGTAAACAGCAAAAGAGGAGAAAAAAAAACTCCTGGTAAATGTATCGAGTAAGAGTTGTCCAGATGAAACCTGGGGTGGGGGTGGGTAGTTAAGCTTGGGGAAGGCCCTCCTTACCACTCTCCATGTGAGCCCTTGGTTCCAGAAGGACGAACCCTCCTCCAGACTGAACAGGGTACCCCCAATGGGGGCCCCAAAAGCCGCAGCAACTCCGGCAGCTGCCCCTGCTGATACAAAGTCCCGCTTGTCTCTGAGGGGTGGAGAGAGAGATGGTTTATCTGAGAAACAGTCCTCAGGCTGCAAAGGGCAGTTTTCTCACTTCCTTATGCACCGACATTTTATTATCTTGAGACCCAAGAACAGTCAGGCCTCACAAAGGGCTTCGGTTTCTGCCGAAGTGACTCGGCACTGAACACAGTTCACTAACCAGCCAGATGCTCTCCCCCACTGAACTCCGCCAGGCGAGGGGTTCCCTGATGTTAGTCAACTCCAAGCATGAACTCTCAGAAGGCAAGTCAAAGATTTCCGGTGTCACCACTGAGCCACCGGCTCCCTAGACCTTCCTTCCAGAAAGCCCAATACCAGAGAAAATGGCCAAGTGTGGCTGCAAGCAGAAGGACAGGTGACAGTGCCTGGCCGGAAGGTGAGAAGGTGGGCCCCAACCCGGGTGTGAGCCCCTGACTGCAAGGGCCTTGCCAGGCATGCAGGTCAGTAACACCTGCAAATCACACAGGGTGCAGAGACCTTCCAAGCCTGAAGTGGCGGACCAAGTAAATAAACTCCAATCTTGATAATATGCCAATGGACTTTCTCGGTTGTATTTTTGATTTGGACCATGTTCTTTGTTGCCAGAGATGCTTCTAGGCCCCAGGTTATGGCAAAACAGAAGCTGTGATACCTGCTTACCCCTTGTGCTACTAATCTTCAGAAAAATAATTCAAAGCCCACCTCCTTCCTGACGGTCGGGTTCTGCATGCAGCCTACCCAAGCTGGGGAGACTGTGAGCCCAGTTAGAGCAAGTACAAGATCTTAGTGGCAATAAACGAACAGCTTATTTTTTAAAAAAACAAAAACACCCCAATTTCTAACCTTTCCATACCTGTCACTTCGAAAATAGGGGAAATTAAACTGGATCTTTCGTAAGGAGATGCTCTGAAACTAGAATGGGAGAAAACAGAGTTAGGGAGGGGCCCGAGGCTGCAGGAAGCCACAGCACTGAGAGTCCCCGCAGCCTGACCGCTCCTGGGCAGGAGCCACAAGGAGAAGAGTCTAGGACAGCAGCTGCTAAAAGAGGTGACTTTGAAGAGGAACTTCTTTCCTACCCCCGGATTCCTAGGCTCTTCAGAAGCTGCATTTTGTACATAGTCAACAAGTCTGAAAGGAAAAGGGAAAACAGCAGGGTGAAGGGTGGAGAGAAACGGAAAGCTGCTACAGAAGACAACGTGAGCTCTGCTCAGGGCAGTCACCAGGGAAGAGCCAAGTAACTGCCTGACAAAATCTCAGACTACTGCCCCATCCTGGCCTGGCCTCCTTCTACCTCTCAGCTTACTTCCTAGAGGCCAGTGCATGGAGATGAGATGAGGCAGTAACAAGAGAGATCAAAAGATGGGCTCTGGATGACTGGGACTTCTCTCCTTCTCCTGGACAACACAATGACCACAGCCAAATCCCTCCCCTTAGAATGTGAGACATAAACTGTTTACAAGTGACAGTTCACAAGGAACTGAGACTTTCCTCTGTGGACCAGCCTGTGAGAAGGGGAGTCTGGGAGTCCCGAGTGAGCACCTTGGCCTCCCTGAGCCTCAGCTCCTCATCTAGGAATGATGATGATGAGGACAACTAAACCCGAGGGGGCTTTTTTCTGGTTGGGCCACATGGCTTGTGGGATCTTAGTTCCCCAACCGGGGATGGGACCCGGGCCCATGGCAGTGGAAGCTGAGAGTCCTAGCCACTGGACTCACCAGGGAAGTCCCTGAAGTGGCTTTAAAGAAGAGAGGAGATGGGACAAGAGAGTCTGGCCCAGATGGCACCTGATGAACAGCAGCTGTTATTCCCTTGCTGCATCCAATGGTATCAGCATTGGCCTCTGCCTGAAACCATCAGCCAAGGCTTCCAGCCTCTCTTGGGACGCTCTGCAAGCCACCCTGTGTGCACGTGCTTGGCAACGGCTGTGGGAGCACCGGGTAACTTTCGTTTGAACTTTCTCTCTGTTCCATTTCTGCTCCAAGGACCCCACAGGGCCCCAGTACAACCTCCAGGTACCAGCTACCTGCTCTCCTGGGAGATAGACCTTATAGTTTCTCATCAACCCAAACTGATAATGGATCCCAAGGCCACATTAGGGTGCTCTTGATGAATTTTTTTCCCAATTTTAACCACGGACACACCCCTGCCCAGGAGGCCCACTCTGAAGGCCAATTCGTCCCCGATAGCCCATCAACCCTTACCTGTGGGAGGCCAGCCCCCACCACTGCTCCACTGTGGATCATGGGGCCTTCCTTCCCCACAAAGAGCCCTGGGAACAGGTGGAAAAAGGCAAGACAATCTATCAGCACAGAACAATCTTTGTTACACAGACCTTTCTCTTGACAACTATAAAACAGAGGTGATCAAGCGACTTGCTAACAGTAAGAGTGAGTCAAATCCCTATCAAATAAGAGAAAGTAACCTTGAAATTCTAAATTGGGGGTCAGCAAATCATAGCCTGTGGGCCAAGACAGGCTTGCTGCCTATTTTTATACAGCCCAAGAGCTCAGAATGGTTTTTTACATTCTCGAATGGATACATTTGAAGTGGTTATGTAAGTTTAAGCACCTACATAATAGCTCCTTTTTGCCACTTGGCCCACAAAGCCTAAAATATTTACCATCTGGCACAAAAATCTTGCTGACTTTGCTAAAAGCCAACTCCACAAACGAACTAGACAGACGCTCTACTTTGAAACTCAATGGTGCGCTGGTCAGACAGCTCTGAATGGTAACTTATTAACAGCGTTTACATTTAAAAACTAACTCATCAACAAAAAGTGCAGAGATCTGTTTGAGGGCAGAAACTTCAAGGCCACATCTGCTTAATGTACACCCGTAATGATTCTTGTCGCCTTCAGCCTTGGAAGGCTTGAAGGATAAAGGTCAGGAAGACGCTTTTATGACTTCCCTGGTGGTCCGCTGGCTAAGACTCCAAGCTCCCAATGCAGGGGACCTGGGCTTGATCCCTGGTCAAGGAAATAGAATCCACATGCTACAACCAAAAAGATCCTGTGTGCTGCAAATAACAGGGCTTCTGAGGTGGTGCAATAAAGAAATGGCGCCTGCTAACACAGGAAATGTAGGAGATGTGGGCTTGATCCCTGTGTTGGGAAGATCCCCTAGAGGAAGAAATGGCAACCCACTCCAATATCCCTGCTTGGAGAATCCCAGAGACAGAGGAGCCTGTTAGGCTACAGTCCACAGGGTCACAAAGAGTTGGACACGACTGAGGATGCTTGCACACCCCAAATAAGACCCAGCATAGCCAAATAAATAAATAAATAAATACTTTTAAAAAAGAAAAAAAAGGAAGAAAGAAAGACCCTCCTGACCTCCAGCCACACTGAACAGCACTCCAAAGACTTTGCAGAGCAGGGTTCGGAGACGCACGATTCCAGGCACTTTCACACCATTCAGATAGCATTTGATCTCGGGGATCCCAGAACCGGCTGCCACTGGCTGAGGGGGAGAGAAGGCATACCAAGAAACTCAGAACCCACTGGGCTCATCCTGGACAGCACCACACTCAGTCGGCCTGATGCATTTCTAACAAGTTCCTGGTGATTTAACATCTCTTGAGAGGGGAGGCTTTTCAACAATCAGTCAGTTCAGTTCAGTCGCTCAGTTGTGTCCGACTCTTTGCGACCCCATGAACCGCAGCATGCCAGGCCTCCCTGTCCATCACCAACTCCCGGAGTCTACCCAAACCCATGTCCATCAAGTCGGTGATGCCATCCAACCATCTCATCCTCTGTCGTCTCCTTCTCCTCCTGCCCTCAATCTTTCCCAGCATCAGGGTCTTTTCAAATGAGTCAGCTCTTCTCATCAGGTGGTCAAATGTTGCCCTTTATTTCCAGAGATTCTTACCTCATTTGTCTAAGCTGGGTATTGGTCACTTTTAAAGTTCTTTAAGGTTTAAAGCATTTGTTATTTTAAGGTGTTTTCACAGTTCCCCACGTTTCTTCTAATGTGCTGCCAAGGTTGAGAAGCAACCTTCTAGTCTAGATTGTTCCCCTTTAATCTCCCCAGAGCCTGAAACCACTTTCAGAAAACCTAAGTGAAAGAGAGATCACTTTTTCTCCAGGAATCTATACTCTTATGACTAAATCAGTGTCTTGACATTTTGGAAATGGAGATGGAGAAAAATGGAGTCCCCAACAACCTCATGAGCAAGAGGCAAGACCCCCACTGCCTCATCCCCATCACACCTCACCTCAATTAGGACAAGAAGGCTTGCGAAGAAGACAAACGTCAAGTTGAAACCCAAGAGTTCCAGGAGGGACAGCGCAAGACAGCCTTTCTGGCTGCACTCCTCCACCGCTGCAGACATGGGGTTAAGGAAAAGGAGCCTGCCAGCAGGGGCGGTCCTGCCACCACTAGATATGAAGCAGTTTCTCTTCCCCTGAAGCATGGGGGCTGCTTACTGCACTTCTTCCTGTTTTCCACATATAAATTTCACAAAAACACAACTGTTTTAAGATGTCTTCTCAGTGGTGTTTTCAGTCATTAAGTCACATCTGACTCCTTCACAACCCCATGGACTGTAGCCTGCTGGGCTCCTCTGTCCAAGGGATTTCCCAGGCAAGAATACTGGAGTGGGTCTCCATTTCCTTCTCCAGGGGATGTTTTCAACCCAGGGGTAGAAACCGCGACTCCTGCATGGGCAGGCGTTGAGCCACCTGGGAAGCCTTTGTCTCCTACAGTAGGAACCATTTTAAAATCGTGAAATACTTCAAACATTACAAGACATACAAACATCTATACCCTCAGAGCCTTAACAAATCTCAGTGTTAAGCCACATCTGCTCCAGGTGCTTTTTGAAAATTAAAACACTAGATACCATTCAAAACAGCAACAAAACCCCTTGTGTTTCCCTCTCTCCTGGAAGAAACCCCTAACCTGAACCCTTGCACACCCTCCCTGGAACATGTCCATGTGCATCCACACTGTTCTGAGTGTTTCTGAAATTGAAACAGTGGCGTTGAGGTTGATGCACCTTTTACCCTTGCCTTCTCTCCCTCAACACTTTTCGAGAATTAGACATGTTGATCTAAAAGCTCTGGTTCAATTTAACTTCTATGTGAAATTAAAATTATACCATCTGAATTACAACTGGCCCACTCTCCCATCTGGTGTGACAGCAGTGTTTTGCAATCCCAGAGATGCAATGAACATCTCTGTGCATGTCTGAGGGCCACACCTAGAACACAAACACAGGAGTCAGGGGTGCCACCTTCCTGTGTATTTAAGTTTCACTTCCCTGCTGGTGGTGAGGTAAGCACTCTTCCACAGGTAATTTTCCTCTTCTGAGAAATGTCTGCTCACATCCTCTGTATGTTTTTCTACTGAGCTGTTTCGGCTTTTTTCTTAACTGAGTTGCCGTTCTCCCTCTATTATGGATACTAATTATTTGTCTCTTAAATGCACAGAGAATCACTTCTCCTAAGCTGTAAACTTGTTTTTCAGTTTATGGGGTTTTATTGTCTGAGTTTTTTTTTTTTTTTGGTGTGTGTATAAACAAAATGTTTACTTTGATGTCATCAAGTTTCCTGATCTTCATGCCTTCTGGAGTTCTTAGAAATTACTCCCTGGTCTTGATATTAGTCTCTTCAAATTTTGTTTTGCCTATTTACATCTTTAATCCATCTAGAATTAATGTATAGTACAAAGTAAGAATCTAATTTTGAATTTTTCCAGATGGGTAACCAATCTCCCAGCATCTTTTATTAACAAACCCATCCTTTCTCACTGATTTATAATATTAACTCTCTCACTCACTGCATTGCTGTATGTGTGTGGGCCAGTTTCTGCTTCTCTATTACTTTCCACTGGTCTAATTGGGTGTTCTCGTACCAATATGACACTGGGTTAACTACTCTATCTTAAATTATGTAAATCTTGACATCTAGGATGGCCAGTCCCATCTGCTGTTCAAAGCTGTCTCAGATACTTTGGGCTCTTTATGATTCCACACAAATTTAGGAGGAGAATTTTCAAGTTCCATGAACAATTCTAGTGAGACTTTCCTTGGAACCACAATCAGTTCACAAACTGATGAGAAAAAACAGGTATCTGGGCTTCCTGTGTTACTACCATGACCACGAGCATCTTTCTATTCAAGTCTTCCTCTGTGTCCTTTGATAATAATGAAAAACTTTAAACCCAAGTGGCCAATAAGTAGCTCTTCAAAGATCACATCTGTAAACTCATTTCTGAATGGGAAAGCAGGGTGAGCAACCACACATGTTGGGGAACACTGGGACCCCTGTAAAGGATACACGCCTGCACCACTCCAAACTTGAGCTGCGTGAAGAGCCGAGCAAAGAAGTCCACGAAGAGACCCACCTGGCGAGAGGACAAGAGCTGTCACCTGAGTTTCCACGCTGTCATAGGCACTCTCCTGGAAACACAGCCTCCCACCCCCCACCACTTGTTCTTGTTGGTCACACGCACCCATGCTACCGACAGGCCATGTGTGAACAGGCCTTTCCTTAGTCAAGGAGTGCCCCATCTGAGTCTGGTCCCACAGCCCTTCTGAGGACAAAAGAAGGGGTGGAGCTAAGTTGTCAGAAGGAGAGTTACAACACATAGGGATAAGAATAAAAAAAGAACCTAAGACCAAGGAAGACTGAGAGTGCTTAGAAACAGCACAGAGGCGTGTGAGGGCCTGCTCTGCTCTTCCAAAAGCAGGGTCAAAAGAAGAAATCCAAAAACATTTTCAGTGATCCTTACCTGGATAAGTGTAGAAAGGATTAGGGTATCAGAATATTACTTTGAAAGCCAGTACCTACTCAGGAGTAGTATACGGCTCTTGCACGTCTGTTATTATTCATTCGCTAAGTTATGTCCAAGTTTTTGCAACCAACTTGACTGCAGCATGACAGGCTCCTGTCCTCCACTATCTCTCAGAGTTTGTTCACGTTCTTGTCCATTGATGATGCCATCCAACCATCTCATCCTCTGTCACCCACTTCTCCTTCTGCCCTCAATCTTTCCCAGCATCAGGACTTTTCCAATGGGTCGGCTCTTTGCATCAGGTGGCCAAAGTATATTCAGGACTGATTTCCTTTAGGATTGACTGGTTTGATCTCCTTGCATTTCAAGCGACTCTCCAGAGTCCTCTCCACCACAATTCAAAAGCATCGATTCTTTGGCACTCGGTTATTACCATTTTATAAGTCATGACTTCGATTTATAACCATTGTATAGCCGATGGCTAGCCTGGTGAATAAGAGAAAACCACTCCTGTTCCACTAGCTCACTCTCTAAAGTGCATGCTCAGGACTTAACAGAGAACTGGGAAGACTTCTGACCATGTGAATTCAGGATCAAAGGCTTTGTGCCTTTAACTCTGGTCTTCCCACAAACCAGTGCTTGGGGGCTTTTAAATACTGAAACAATAAACAGTGACAGATCAAAGGAGAAGAGAGCCAGCAGCAAGAGGAGATGGTTGCTACATCATTAAGGCAGGTCTGCTTTCCCACAACAGGAGGGTGTTCGTAGAGTTGCTAGAGTTTGACATGACAGTTGCAGAAAGACTAACACCTGTATGGCTAGTGACTATGCTTATTACAGGGTAATCTGCAACCAGGAAACTACATAGCAAAATAAAACAATTACATCAGCCCACGGTGCCATCTGCCACAATGGCAGAACATTATCAAAGAGGCCTCCTGAATGCTATTAATCTTAAATAGCAAGATGTTCCTTGATCTCTGAATTTACTGCAGTAAAAATCTGAAATTAAAACCTGTGGTCAGTTCTTGTGGCTATGTTATGTTTACATAAGTATTTATACTAAATGGGTATGTTATGTAGAATTAAGTTTGAAACCTGTGGTTAATTCTAGAGAAAGGTGATGAACAGGCTACTGCTTAAGAATACATATACAGTGTTATGGGCTGTTTGTGGTCTCCCCTGCCCACTCCCAAACTCATATGTTGAAATGCTAACCTCCTCTAATTAGGAGGTGGGGGGGCCTCTGTAGGTAATTAGGTCATGAATAGGATTAGTGTCCTTATATAAGAGACCCCAGAGAGCTCCCTTGCCTCTCCTGCCACCTGAAGACACAGCAAAAAGATGCCCATGTGTGAATGATGAATTGGGCCCTCACCAGACACCAGATCTGTTGGCCTGGACATTCCACACCCCAGAATGGTGAAAAGTAAACGCCTGTTGTTTAAACCCCTCAGTTCATGGTACTTTTGCTATAGCAGTCTGGATGGATGAAGACAATCCCCTTTTCTAACAACGTATTGACAAAAATCAGATTTGACATTTATCATTTGGATTATAAACTCTTCCAGCTTCTCTGCTCCGGGTTGAAGCACAGTGAGTCAGCAGTTATGGTTCCAGACTTTTGCTATGACAATCTTTGGCGATGTTTCATGATTTCTTCTCGTCTGGGATTCATCTGTGAACGTGCTGACCCAGAACCCTGTGCACTCAGGCGTATTCCTCTACCCACAACTGCCAGCTCTACCTTCTAGGTAAAATGAGCAGTGTTCAGGGAAGAGGGACAGCGTAATGAGTTCACGGAGATCCGCGATGTCCTGTTTACTGGCATGCTGTGCTTGAGCAAAGAGCATAATAGCAACACTTTTGTTCTCATCATGTTGCTTTCTCCCTGCAGAGTGACCTCAGCATCCACTAAGCACTCTCCCCACTCTGCCATCTACCTAATGGGACCACATAACAAAGGACAGGTCTTGAGCAAGACTTCGAGTGCTTTAAAGGGCATCAGCGTTGCATGGCTCACTTTCATTTCATAAATTGAAAAGTATAAAAAAGTATCAGGATTATACTTAAAAAAGAAAGAAAGAAAAAAGGCATTCTCTGTTATAAGGACAAATGACTTATCTGCCAGACTGGCGCATGCCCTCTGCCCTCCACTGCCCCTTGGCCCACGATCTCCCCGCCTGCTCACCAGACCAGTGCAGACTCCAATGGCAAACACCATCATCCATTTGACTGCCTCATACTTGCGACCTTTCTGTTTACAAAGGAAAAGAATGACTCAGGGTTATGATGGCAGCAAGGAGGGACTACATCTTGGCCAACCAGTGTCAGACTAACTTCCACATGGACAGCAAGCAGAGAGATGATGTCTGGTGTGACAGGTAAGCTTTACAATTCAAGAATGAAGAATGCGAAGGGCCAGGCCAGGTGCACTGACAGTGGACATGCTGGCTGGCAGGCTGAAGGACTAAGGAATTAATAGATTTAATTTAGTTAATAGATGGTATTAATAGATATCCCATGAAAAGGGTTAAGAGTCCAAAAGTTTAGGAAAATCACTAAAGTATTTAGAACAAAAAAGAGGCTGTCCAAAAGAGACACAGATGTATAGAAAAGTCTTTTGGACTGTGCGGGAAAAGGTGAGGGTGGGATGATTTGAGAGAATAGCATTGAAATATGTATATTATCATATGTGAAACAGATCGCCAGTCCAGGTTCAATGCATGAGACAGAGTGCTCAAGGGTGGGATGGGGAGGGATGTGGGAGGGGGATTCAGGATGGGGAACACATGTACACCCATGGCTGATTCATGTCAATGTATGGCAAAAACCACTACAATATTGTAAAGTAATTAGTCTCCAATTAAAATAAATAAATTTAAAAAAGAAAAAGAGGCTGTCATAAAAGCTACTTGGTCCCAAAAGATCAATAAGGAACTCACCTTATTATCCATAGTCTCCAAAACTTCCAGATAAGGGTCATTGATACAGCGATCATAATCCAAACTCTGAAAGAGGGATGTGTGAGTAAAGAAAAAGTCATAAGCAGATAGGAAGAATTACCATAACCTGGGAAGGATAAACCTTCCAGTTCCCACCACTCAAAGCACTGATGGCCAGAGCTGCACCCAGGAGGGGCTTGTTAGAAACACAGACTCTTGGACCCCCTCAGGTCCTTCTTAATCAAAATCACTTACATGGACGTTTCAGCAGCACCCCTGTAGGTAAATACTTTATGCTTTAGGAAGTTTTAAACTACATATTTTTAAGTCCCCTGTTTCTGCCAAACACTAAAAGACCTCATGCCCTCACTGGTGCTACCCAACTTACTCCACTAACAAACAAATGCTTCCATTAACCAGAACCAAATTAATTTAGCAAGTCTAATTTTAAGTATCTTCTGCAGTTAGCATCTGTGAAAAAGGTGAGTCACGAGACAAACGTGGAGACTGTTTTAAAAAACAACTTCCAGTTTATGTTAGGAAGAGGCACAGATCCAGCCTGGCTCCTAACACAGGTCCTTAAACTTCACAGAACACAGCAGTTCTGCAAACGATCTGCAGGTGTGCCAGGGGCATTTCTGAGGAACAATTCAAAGGAACTGATTTCATTTCTACATCATGCACAAGCAGCAACAGTCTGGCACCAAAGGAAAACAGTCTGCTGTGTGCTCTCTCCTCGTAACCTGTTGCTGCCTACACATCAGCTAGTGAACAAACTTGGACACTGGCCCGGTGGCCACACTCCCACAGAGGAGTTCAGAGTCTGCCGCTAAACCAACGCAGGTGTGACGTGTGACAGTTCATTCCATTTCTGTGACTACCCAAAGTCCAAATTCCTTTTCCAAAAGGGTCCTGGAGTAGCAGCAGGTGACTGATCAAATCAACTTTTATCCACCCAGTATGGAAAACTATGTAGTCATAGGGCTTCCCAGGTGATACTAGCGGTAAAGAACCCGCTTGGCAATACAGGGGACGTAAGAGACTCGGGTTGGGAAGATTCCCTGCAGGAGGGCATGGCAACCCACTTCAGTGTTCTTGCCTGGAGAATCCCATGGACAGAGGAGCCTGGCAGGCTACAGTCTATAGGGTTGCACAGAGTTGGACACGACTGAAGTGACTTAGCACGCACACATTCATGTAGCCATTAAAAGAATTTGGACAGGTTTTCAAGGACAGATGTGGCCAATGTACAAAGATTAAGTAAAAAAAGCAAGATGCAAAATAAATAAATAAAGGCAAATGCAGATTAAATGGTGTAATAGCATCCTATTTTGATTAAACAAAGATTTGTACGTCAGCATACAATAGAAAACATTTGGGAAAACCGTTCACAATGGTTAACTCTGAGGTGGTATTTCAGTAGGCACTCACATCTGGATATTACTTAAAATTCTCCTGGCAAATATGGTGAACATTTTTTGATATTAGAAACAAAATTGTCTGCCTGATTATAAAACAAACAAAAAAAAAACAATCAGGAAAAAAAACCAACCAGTAAACAATATTTCTGCTGGGAAACTAGACCCATCAGTGCATGATTAAACATATGTTTATCTAGTGATAATATATATACACATATATACTTTACACACACACACACACACACACACACACACGCACACACATACAGTAAACCCTTGAACAACAAAGAGGTTAGGGAAAGCAACTTTCCACACAGGTAAAAATCCACATTTTGCTATTTCTCTCTCAAAAATGAAGAATTTGATAAATGGCTCAACCAAGGACAAGAAGCTGAAATAATGTGGATAGAATCAGGACTCAACCCTAGTTCTTTAGATTCCACACATTGTGATCTCTAATGGAATACAAATTTTTCCCCACACTTAAAGATCTGTAAAATGAAAATACAGTATTTACTGAAAAAAAAAAAAACTTGCATATAAGTGGACCTGAGCACTTTAAACTCATGCTGTTCAAGGGTTACCCGTATGTCCACGCACATATACATATATGTGTGTGTGTATATACCCACGTTTCAATCAATTAAGGACATCACATTCCAGGAACAAATGGGAAAAGATTAACATGTTGAAAAATATGATGTCCTTCATGCCCAACATGTATAAAAATCATTAGCACTTATTTGCTTGATGGTTCTAATAACACTTAGGTTCTATAAACATTGAAAAGGTTTGCAGACGTCCACAACAGGCAAAGGTATAGCTACAGAAAGGAGATTAGTGCTTGCCTATGGTCAGGGGCAAGAAGAGTGGACAGTGACTGCTAACAGATGCATGTTTTCTCTCTGGGTGATGAAAATATTTGGAAATTGATTTGATGATAGTTATGCAACTCTGTGAATATACTAAAAACCACTGCATGTACAATTTAAATGAGTAAATTGTACAGAATGTGAATTATAGCTCAATAAGGCTATTAAAAGAGACATTTAGAAAGAACTGTAATACAAGAACACCAAACTTTTTTTAAAAGTTTTGAAAATTTGACACTTGGTAAACATGTACCCATGAACTGTATGATCTGTTATTAAAACCAGATAATTACTTCTCCTTTGCCATGACGAATTTTCTTTTATTTCTGCTGTATATGTTACTCTTTGGTTTAGGAAACTAACAACTTCTTTAAATTAAATTCTTTAAAAATAAAACTTGTATAGGTAGGCTGCAGGGTTGATGTCCATGGTTACAAGCAAACATGGCATCCGGCTATAGGGTGCAAATGGGGACTGAGGTGTAGCCCAAATTCACTCAAGAAGGCATCTTAGGGCTCACACAAAGAGCACCTTCGGTGGGCCTTTAGCAGGGGTATTGGCGTTGAAATGACTCAGAGAGGGGAGGCCTGTTATTCTAAGTCCTCAGCTCTGAGGGGGTGCCTTTCTTTACCTCAAAAGGGCACTATAGGTTCTGTGACATGCAGAAAAACAATACTCCTCGGGAATGGTCTCATCCCACAAACAGGAAGTTGATACTATTCAAACCATCTATAATGAGAATGGATGTCAAAAGGGGGATTCGAACATCTTGTAAGATCCCCAACTTATTAAAGAAAAAGTCAAGTACATACAATGAACTCTTACTAAGGCAGGAACTGTGTGTGTTAGTCACTTGCTTGTGTCCAACTCTTTGCGACCCCATGGACTGTAGCCTGCCAGGCTCCTCTATCCATGGAATTCTCTAGGCCAAGAACACCAGGGTGGGTAGCCATTCCCTTCTCCAGGGGATCTTCCCAACCCAGGGATTGAACCCAGGTCTCCTGCACTGCAGGCAGATTCTTTACCAGCTGAGCTACCAGGGAAGCCCACTAAGGCAGGAAGGAGCACATTTTAGAAAGATCTTTGGTAGAAGGGTTTTCTAGTTGATCCCTCATAAATAAAATCTGAGCTGGCTTTTCTGAGTCAATGCCTAACTAAACTTGCTCTTACAGCAGATGCTCTCAAGAAGATGGTTAACTGAGAAATATTAATGACTCACATGGAAGAACATTAACCCATAAAATTTACACAAATATGCGTACCAGGTGAGAGGAAATGTATTACTGATGAGTGCAATTTAGCAAAAAGAGTGAAGGGACAGAAGATCAATGGAGGAGACATGCAGTGCTGAGATCCCAGGAGGAGAATAAAGGCTGGGACAGCGTCAGTTGTAACCATCAGAATATCACCAAGGGGGGATGGCAAGGTGACAGCACGAAATGGATCGTCATACTAATTCTTCCAGATCTTTCTACGGTGCACAAGCAAGCACGTATTTAAGAGTTATGGGACTTCCTTGATGGTCCAGGAACTAAGACTCCATGCTCCCAAAGCAGGGGGCCAAGGTTCCATCCCTGGTCAGGGAACTAGATCCCACATGCTGCAACTAAGAGTTTGCATTCCTTGACAAAGATTCAAGGTCCCGCTTGCTGCAACTAAGACCTGGCGCAGCCAAATAAATAAAATTAATTATTTTTAAGAAGAAATATGAGACCATACATCACTGGATATAGTGCTTTTTGATTGATTAAAAGCACTCACATCAGAGTAATACATTATACCACTGCGGTACAGTTGGCAAATTTTAGACTCTTAAAATTATTTTGTTGAGTCAATTGCAAGGGGGAAAAAAGATGAAACAAAACAAAACAAAGATAAAGGTGGAATCTACTTCATCTCAAACCTATTTGACTTAAAAGATGTATCAAACAAGCGCAACATTAGGACCTTACTTGGAACCCAATTCAAACAAACTATGAAAAAGTACTTATGACTTTATAAGTACTTATATAAATACTTTATAAGTATTTATAAGACAATTGGAAAACCCAAACACTGGTTGTTTGACATCAAGGACTTACTGTGAGTTTCTTAGGTGTGAAAATGGCACTGGCTTATGATAGGGAAAAAAGTGTCCTTATCCACTAGAGACTTGAACTGAATTATTTATGGGTGAAATGATATGATGTATAGACTTTCCTTCAAGATAATATGGGAACAGGGAAGTGGATGGGTGCACACATGAAACAAGGTTAGGCATGACTGAACGATGCTGTCTGATGAGTACAGGGGGTTTTCAGTGTACTATTCTGCCCATTTTGTCTACTTAAAGTTCCATGAGAAGCTACAAATCATAAATGATACGCTAAATTCTACAGCAAGAGTAGATAAAATATAGAAAGAAAATTAGTCTGGGTATGTTACTGCTCTAGAATACTGAATTGTTTAAGTACATGGTATTTTTTTTTTAAGTCATTAAGTACAGACACGATTAATCTCACTTTGGGAATTAGTTCTAAGAAAGCAATTAAAGATAAACAAGAAAGGATGGTCACCACATGCAATTCATAACAGAAAAGTCAGATAAAAAACGTTATCTTATTTCATAGATAATGAAATACTATTTCCCCATTTAAAAATGAATTACAGAAAAGTATCTATTGATAAACAAAAATTTGTTATAAACTGGGAGGGAAAACCATGTTAAAATAGTGTATCTAGTAGAATTTCACTTTATTTAAAAGAAGGCATGGAAAAGGATGTTTAGTAAAATGAATAGTCATCTTTTCATGAACAGGATTGTAGATTTTTCCCTAGCTTCTTTTTGCAAATCATATGAAAATCCTCTATCACAACCATGGCTTGTCTTTGCCATTTCAAAAGTCATAGTAATGTCACTATAAGCTGACTAAATAATAAAAGGTATACTCTAGCAGCACTGGCCTTAGTGCTCCCCACCACACAAAACACATACACACTCTCTGTCTCTGAGTCCCGTGCATGAAGTCAGGAACTATAAGACCTTTCCAAGAGAAGCTGCTTGGGCAGGAAACAATCATCTGAAAACTCAGTTCTCTTAGAAGAAAAGCAAGGCTTCCAGGCTCACACCCGTTTACAAGCAAATGCTGTCAGTGGCTTTGACTCTGGGTCTCTACAAGTTACAAAAACAAACAGTCTAAAGGCAAACACACGCTCTAACCAGGTTAAGGTGCAATAGATTGATGAAAGCCTGGAGACACACTCAGACCCTGCTTTGAGGCTAAGATGAGAGAAGGGCTTCTTAAACAGCCCCTTCTGACAAAGAAGTTATCTCTTACCTACTCACTCCCTGGGAGAAGGTCATAGAGCATCTCTGGTTGGAATCCTAATGCTTCAGTCTGAAGTGAGCTGGTCACTCACTTCTTCTGTTACCCAAGACAGCATCTAAGAATCTTACCTCATAGTCTTTCCTTGGAAGGATCTCATCCTCTTCCTCCTGTGTTTCTCCAAGGATGGTCTAGAAAAACAAATCCAGAGAAGGGAGACCCTTTCAATGTTTTTAAAAGTGGAAAGAGGCAGAAATATTTACTGAAATCAGATACTAATTTCTAAATCTTCTGTAGCCATTATCATCAAATGGGAACACCTAAAACAAACAAAAAAACCATTTTGGGATGGGGGTGATGTGGTGAGGGTATACAGTCATCAGCTGAGCTCTTCACTCCTACCATACATTCTTCAAATCACCACTCATCTTCAGGACACTTCAAAGATGTCACCTGCCAGCTTAAGAGGGAAAGAATTCAGGTTCCTTCTGACAACACGTGGAGTCTTACATCAGGAGAGACTTGTCAACTCTGAGGATACAACTCAAGTTTTCCCAGGGTGCTTTGCAGAGGGAAGCTGGATTATCAGTGACCCAGAAAGGGTGAAGGATACAGTGACAGAGCGCTGGAAAAACTATGCCAGCGGCATGATATGCAAAGTCCAGTGAAGGGGCTCATTCTGAAAATGCTCATTTCATTCAAAACTCCTTTTAGGTGGAAACTAAAAAATTAATATGGATGAGATTGACTGGAGCTGGCCTAGATCTTCCCTCCGATTCCAGGGAGGGCTTATGATAAAAGACCCCAGACTTGGGCACGTGAAGCCGGGCAGATGCTTCGAGAGCCCGGGGTGCGGAGCCCAGGCCCCATCCGCAGCCACCTGCGGGCCTAGCTCGACCCGGCCCCACCTCCGGCAACGCCTCTCGCAGTCCCTTAGCAACCGCCCCCTCCTCAGCCCGACTCCACCCGCTCCTTACCAGCTCCTCCGGGGTGCGGGTCTCACGGTCACCGCAGCAGCAGCACCACCTGCAACAGCAGCAGAGGGACCCCCTGCATCCCGCCATCTTCCTCCTTTACTGCCACTCTGGACCCCTCTGCCAACCTCCCTCCCACCCAGGATCCGTGCCTCACGTGACTGGTCCCGGGAGTGTCACGTGGCCCTCTCGAGCTTGAGGATGGAGACGGGGAGTGGCTGCAGACGGGTGGGGCGAGGGCTCGCGTCACATGACGGCGGAGGGCCGGCTTCCAGCGAGACTTCTGGGCGCGGGCATGTTGGGGGCGGGGCTTCCGGGGGTCCGCGAGGGCGGTTTCCGTCCTCTGCTCCCGCCTCCCTTAGCAACCTGACTCCCGCGCCTCGCCTCCTCCCGAGCCCCGCCCCCTCCGCCGGAGCCTCATTAGCTGCCACGGCGCTGCGGAGGCCGCGAGCTCTGAGTCATCAGTGACCAGAGGGTGAGTGACGGCGAGGCATATGTCGCCCGCAGGGGAGACCCGGGCCTTGGGGGCCACCCACCCGGGGGCGGGCTCTTGCGGGGGCCGCGGGGAGCGGTGGAGGCTGGCCAGCCCCCTCTGCGCGCGCGCTCTCGATGAGACTAATTTAGCCCCCACTAACTGCCCTCCGACCCCACCAACCCTGGAGCAGAGACTCAGTTTAGGCCCCCAACCTGGACGGAAGGACTTCAGGGCTGAGGCGGCCCTGAGGTGTGGTGGTGACCCCGTGCCCTGGGACCGGACTTGGGCCTTGGTTTCCGCCCCCGCCCAGTGACCCAGTGACGCGGTGATTCTGTTCGCAGCGCGCCAGAGCGGCTGAACACCTTGAGAAGAGCCGAGCGCCGCTGGCACTGCTGTCCCCGACGCCCGCTTCATCGGGCTGCACACAAGTGCCCACCCGGGCCCCTCCAAGAGTGGTGGACTCCAGTATTTTCCCACTGTTCCGGGTGCCTGGCACCGATTTAGTAAGTGTGCATCAAATGGCAAAGGGGCTTCCCAGGTGGCTGAGTGGTAAAGGACCCGCCTGCCAGTGAAGGAGACACCGGTGTGATCCTTGGGTCCGGAAGATCCCCTAGGGAAGGAAAGGACGACCCAATCCAGTATTTTTACCTGGGAAATCCCATGTTCACGGGAGTCTGGCAGGCTACATGGAGTCACAAAGAGTTGTACACACTGAGTGACTGAGCACGCACATCCATTGGTGGAGGGTTGTTTTGAGAACGGTGTGACCTGGCCTGTTGGTGCCCAGTGAGTGCCAGTTGTTAATGCCGGATGCCAGGCATTGGGATACCATAGGTAGAATACTTGGCCCTGGTCTCAGGGAACTGGGAAGAGGGGAGATAAACATGTGAATCCACAGCTACAGCAGGGTTCTTTGGGGTCCTAGCTTAAAGTGAAAAGTGGTAGCACGTGAAAAAATGCTGAAACAAGTTTAGTGCCTGGTCAGAGCTAGGAAGTCTTCACGAACAAAGGAAGGAGCAGTTAGTTTGTAGGTGGTTCAACCTCTTCCCCCGCTCCTGTTTTGGTCCGGCAGATGATTAACGATGCACTCGCTTGCTTTCTGAGGAGAGGCCAGACTCGGCTGATCTTGACACACTCCCCTTTCTTACTCTTCGTGTTCATCCCTTTCAGAGAAACTAGAGCTTTAGGTCAGAATCAAAACGGGCATCCCTCAGGATGGAAAGCACAGTCTGGAGTCAACTCCTTGACCCTGGATGTACTGAGGACACTTGCGTATGTTTTAGGGAGCATTGGATCTCATCAGTTTCTCATGAGTCTGGGACCCCAAACTAGTTAAGAACATGGGCTTGGCAGTAGGCATTCCCTGCAACACATGATCTTGGCCTGGTTGTTCCTCTGATGTTCTGCGTTGCCACACACTGGATACTCTTGCGGTATATGAGTAGTGTGTCCATGTTTCCCACCAAACTGCCCCCATGGCCCTGTGCCCTCTGTCAGCCTGGCCTGCCTGTGGTTGCCATGGTTCAGGGCTTCAGCTGTGGTGGCTGTGCAGTTTCTTGAACTGACTTCACTGATGTGTGTAAGGACAACAGCTTGGAAGGCATGCACAGACTGGACAGTCTTTGTTCCAAGTTGGACATAAATCCATGTCCTTACAGAGCTTGGATCTGGCTACTTTTGGAACCCAGCCAATGTCAACCTCTAACCCACAACATGGTCTTGTCAGAGAAGCACAAACTTGGGAGAAATCTGGCAGCTTTGTCAAGCCCTAAGCCCTTCCATCCTGCGTGCACACAAACTGTTCCCAGTCCCAGGAGGTTTCCAGGGCCGAACTGTTGATTCTTGGCGAGTGCTCCAGTTGCTCCGAACATCTGTTGACCTCATCTCCACCCAAACGCTGCGGTCTGCAGCCCCACGTCCCCCTCCCCCATCCATCTTCAAGGCTTAGTGCTTCAGCCCTCCCTCTGGCCTGGAATTCTGTGCCCGCCCCCTCGCGCTGGCCCCAGCCACAGCTTTAAGCTCTTCCTTTGTCACGGCTCCGCCCAGTCAGGCACACCCGCTGAGGAGGGTTCCTCCTTTCTCAGGAACTCAGAGGTCCGGGGTCTGAGTTTACCCTGGCAGAGATGGAGCGTCCAAAACCCAAGGTCTTCCCAGTGGGGCACTGCTGCCCCTCCCTGGGAATGAGAGCCTTGGAGGCTGGCAGCGGAAGGCTCTCGGTGCCACCCTCCATCAGGTAGTGGTCACAGAAGACCCAGGGGCTGAGGAGCATGTGCCGGGCGGGGGCTGACGTCCCTGGAGTCAGGCAGCAGCGGAGGGCCAAGGTTGGAGCGAGGCAGCGCAGACAGTCCTTACTGCAGAGTCGCTGGGTGGGGGCCTTGTCACCCAGACCCTCACCAGCCTTCTTCCTGCGTGAAAATGCAGCATCTCTCACCTGACCCTGCCACGCTGGGGCTCGGCCACCTGCCCTGCAGTCTCACGCCCCCTGCCCTCGCCCCGTGCAGCAGGATCTCGGCCATGGTGAACGAACCCAGAGGGAACGGAGGCCCTGGCCCCCGCTGGGAGGGCAGCAGCAGCGGCAGCGAGAGCTCCAAGGACAGTTCAAGGTGCTCCACGCCAGGCTTGGACCCCGAGCGATGTGAGAGACTCCGGGAGAAGATGAAGCGGAGGATGGACTCTGGTGACAAGTGGTTCTCCCTAGAGTTCTTCCCTCCCCGAACTGCCCAGGGTGCTGTCAATCTCATCTCCAGGTGAGTTGGTGTAAGATAAGGAGTACAACTGGGGAGTGGAGGCAAGGTGAATAGGTGAACTGTGCCCTGTGGCTGGGCTGCAGTTTGATCCAGCAGAAAAAAGGTAGCTCCAAGGGGTGGAAAGAAACCAAGCCAGGAGAGATGCTTTGATACGCAACTTGCCACTTTCTGGTCTGTAAAAGTCTCTCTGGGCACGTGGAATTTTTATTCACAGTCTTCCATGAGTTAAAAATGTTCATTCTCCCAGACAACACTTTTTGATGGAGTTTGTGGCTAGATCATGAGTAGAGTTTAGAAAGTTAAAAAACAGTAGCTTGGAGAACATTTTTAGCAAGTTTGGCATTTGGATTATGCCCTTGAAATCAAGAAATGCCAACTGGATTACATTAGTACTTTATGAATCGCAGTTCTTTTTGTAAAGTTTATGCTTTGTATTGCTTGCACTTATGTGTCATTCCCATGGTTGTCAAATTTGAAGGCACAAAAATGTGCAAATGCACCATAGCTTATAATGGGCTTCTTCGGTGGTTCAGATGGTAGAGAATCTGCCTGCAATGCAGGTGATCTGGGTTCAATCCTGGGGTCAGGAAGATCCCCTGGAGAAGGGAATGGCTACCCACTCAAGTATTCTTGCCTAGAGAATTCCATGGACAGAGGAGCCTGGCAGGCTACAGTTCATGGGGTCACAAAGAGTTGGACACAACTGAGCGACTAACACTTTCACTTTTTCACAGCTTATAACACAGCATCCATGTGGCTCTTGATACTAGTCCTGGTAATGTGGCCGTACTCTGCAGGACTCTTGGCTGCTGCCAGGACTGGGCAGTGGTGGGGGGCTGGGGGGTGGCGGAGGCAGGTAGTGTGGAAGAAACTTGTGTCTGCTGACCCTCTTTTTCCCTAGAATAAGACCTTGCTTGCCACTCTTGAGGAGTGCTCTGAACCCTTATCCATCAAAATGTCTTAATTCACCCGAGATGGTAAATATCCAAGCACTTTGAAAACGCCAAAGTGCTGCTCTCACAGAAAATGGCTTTATTGTTGTTACCTTTGCAATAAGAGTAATCATAATAGCAGCACAGTGATTGCTTCTTCACTGCATACCCGGCACTGTTCTTGAGTCATGGAGCCATCTGTCATGATACCCTCAGAATGTTATTAAAAAGTAGGCACTGTCCCCTGCCACACTGTAGAAATGAGAAAAGTGAGGCGCAGAGAGTTTAAGTAATTCTCCCAAGATCGCACAGTTGGTGAGTAGCAGAGCCAGGATGTAAATGCAGGTCAGTCTGATGGCAACCTGCAGATGAGGCTTCTCTAAGTCCAAGACCCCATGGGAACGTGGTGACGGGTGGTGCACCCCCAGGAGCCCCTCCTCAGAAAGAAATTCCCTACAGGTTTGACCGGATGGGAGCAGGTGGCCCCCTCTTTGTAGACGTGACCTGGCATCCAGCTGGGGATCCTGGCTCTGACAAGGAGACCTCGTCCATGGTGATTGCCAGCACTGCCGTGAATTACTGTGGCCTCGAGACCATCCTGCACATGACCTGCTGCCATCAGAGCCGGGAAGAGATCACGGGCCACCTGCACAAAGCCAAGCAGCTGGGCCTGAAGAACATCCTCGCGCTGAGGGGAGGTGTGGAGCCAGCGGCCTGCTCTCTGGGTCTTGCTTTCTGGAGGACCTCTTCTGTCCCTGCAGCGGTCCTTTTCTTTTTTCCAGGTCCCATTCCTGCCAGTAGCATTAGTAGGTGGTGTGGGTCAAGAGGACCATGGGCAACACACGGAGCCACTTTTTGACCTTTTGACCTCTCAATAGGAATTCAGTCAGGACCACAGCCGGTGCCTGATAACCCGCTGTTGTGATGTACACCACTGAATTGATCCCTTCCTGTTCCCAGCTTTTGACCCAGACACAGAATTCCGCTCTGACCTGTGTCCCAGGAGTGAGAGTAGCTGGTTATGCCTCTGGCCCGGGCTGTCATTGGGGCACACAAGTGTGGGAAGCGGCAGTCTGCTGGGTGGGCCCTTGTGGCCTCATGCTCCCTATCCCCAAAGACCATGTCTCACCTGAGATGAGTGGAAGCTTCTCCCAGGAGGCAAGGGTTCCCAGGGAGTGGGAGAGCGAACAGTGGGCTTGGGCGAGGTGCCTGGACACACCTAGGTGTGAGCAGGTGGGGGGATCTCAGGTGCTCCGGGCTGAATGCAGAGCGGCAGCTGTTCTCTGCCAGTCGCCGCCTGCATCTGTGCCTGGCGACTGTTTGCTGGCTTGGCTGCTGTCATCCTTCCCACTGTTACCAAGTGCTACAGTGGAAAGCACAGACACCAACTTCAGTAATAGGAAGGCTCTGCCTTCGAGATTCTGTTGGCCCTGGGTGTGGGCGTGGGGAGAAGGAACAGAGAGGTTCCTGGAGGTGGGGTGAGACCCAGTACTGTGACCTCCAACCCTGCAGACCCCATAGGTGACCAGTGGGAAGAGGAGGAAGGAGGCTTCAACTATGCTACGGACTTGGTGAAGCACATCCGAAACGAGTTTGGTGACTACTTTGACGTCTGTGTGGCAGGTGAGGGGCTGGGGCATCCCAGTGGGTGGAGCCTGAGAGGAAGGAAGGAGAGGCACAGATGAGGACCCCGAAGGTTCACTGCACCATGGGGGCCTTCCTGCACTTGTTGGGGGAGGCCTATGCTGTGATGGAATGGAGTGATGGAGGTGTAGAGGTGCTTGGACAGACCATGTCTTCTGCCTTTTCCTTCTCCTCTCATATACCACACTCCTGGGAGTGTCACCATCCCCTAATTTTTTTTTCCAGTTTTATTTTAAAAAAACATTTATTGATTTTTGGCTGTGCTGGGTCTTCACTGCTACACCAGGGCTTTCTCTAGTCGCGGTGAGTGGTGCCTGCTCTCTAGTGGTGCTCGGGCTTCTCACTGCAGTGGCTTCTCTTGTCGTGGAAAGTGGGCTCTAGCGCACGTGGGCTCATTAGCTGCGGCACACGGGCTTAGTTGCCCCACAGCATGTGGGATCTTCCCAGACCAGGGACTGAACCTGTGTCCCCTGCATTGGCAGGCAGATTCTTAACCACTGGACCACCAGGGAAGTCCTCCGTCCTGTTTTAAAAAATGTAACATCGCTCAGATGTTTTGATACAGAGCAGCTTTTCTTTTCATTTTGAATTTGAAAGTACTATACCACTGAATACAGTGGAAAGAAAAGTTCCAAAACTGAACTTGAGTCTCTGTTCATGCAGCACGAGCCAGTGTCCTATGGCCAGGGCTCCTCTGTCCTTACACCTGAGCCCACCGTTGCGACCCCCTTCCTCTCCCCTTCTTCAACTCCTGGTGGCCCAAATCTAACCACCCAGACTTCCAAGGAAGATATGTATGTATTCTTGACCCAATGACAAAAGGATGTTATGTTTTCATGTGAAAGGGAAAAGGGCCACGTTATTTTTAACTGTATTAGGGAGGTGTGAACAGTTTCAAAGTGAGGTTTTATTTACTCAAGGTGAACATGAATCAGAACCAAGGATTTTCCCCCACCTCGTATCCCTTCATACTGTAAAGTTTTGTTCCTCTGCCTTTTCTTGGTATTAGCCTGTTCCCCAGCTCTATTCCTCCTCAAACAAAAGAAATATATTTATTAAGATTCCGAGGGCAGGGACTCTCAGAATAAGGTCAGGAAATGGCATCAGACCTCACTAAGCCCTGGAATCCCCAGCCCTCCCTCATCCTCGCTGGGGCCACAGAGCCCCGTCTCTGCCTTCCACTGCTCCATGCTTCATCCAGTAGATCTGATAGGTACACTTTCCCTGTCTCTGATATGTATGGGACACACGTGACCCACTGCTTGCTCCTGAGTGTAGCCAAGACTGACCTACAGGCCTCAGTGATAAATCCAGATCTCAGGAGAGAGAACTCTAGTTTCAACTCTAGTTTCTTTAGCTACAGCCGGGAAGTGAGGTTCACCTGCTAGAAAGAGGGCGTAGCCTTCCCTCTTGCCCACACTCTTGTCTGGGCCTTAAGCTTCTCGAATAGGGGCTTAGATATGATGAGGCAGTGTGTGCCAGACACACTGGAAGTCCAGGGATTCATTTGATGCATCATCTTGGCATGATGATTTTTTTCAGATATTTTGGAGAAAATTCTATCAGTCTTATTAAAATGAACCCAGGTATGTTATGGAGTGGAACATCAGAGTGATCTGAACTTTAAAAAGTAAGCCATGTGACTTCAAGGAAATGACTTCTTGTGAGGGCTTTGGGCTGTGTTCCCAGGCCCCCAGTGTACAGGCCCACTGTTCTCAGTGTTCAGGATAGGCTGTTGAGGTGGATGAGTGTGGGAGGCCCTGATGAGGGATTGGGAATTCAAGTGTCCTTGCTCACGGGGTCACAAGACAGTTGGTTGATTGGGGAATGTGCCTACGTGTGGTGGGCATTGGATGGTCACAAGTAGAAACCAGCAGAGCTGTGAGCATACAGTTGCCGAGTGGTTTGGTGCCTTGCTCATGGTGAAGTGAATGAGAAGGCGGACGGGTGGATTAGGAAGCACCCAGCTGGCCACCATAGAATAAGAATGTAGCAAAACCCAAATGTCAGCAACTGCTGGATCTCTTGGGTGCTGTTGAGGTTTTCTAGAGTTTCGGCTGTTAAAACCTCTGTTTCTGAAATTCCTGCTGGAAAAATAGCCTTGTTATTGAAAAGTGTAACAGTCTGGTGTTTAATCCTCCCACCCCCTTATCCCTGAAACAGTAGTTCTTCTATCCATTTTTGATGACTCGGGCTTTCTTAAGAATGAAACTGCCTTGTCGCAGCAAAGCAGCCTGGCTGCCCAACAGCCTGGGTTCAGGCCTGTCACTTCCTCAGGGTCTTGCCCTGGCCTCAGGCTGAGGAAGCCCGTGCTCTGCTTGTAGTTCATTAGGTCCTCTGGTCTTTCAGTGCAGGCAGAGCCTCGAGTGAGTTTAGTCCTTTAGGGAAATGGGGTGGGGTGGGGTGGGGTGAGGTATACTGTTCCTGGATCTAGATGTGCCTTGGGGAGGTCTGGCCATGCCTCCCAGACATCCCTGCCATCGCAGCATGTGGACATCCATTCCCCACTCCGCTGCCCCCCCGCCCCCGCCCGCCCTGCGTTTTCACACTCTGGGAGTTTGTTCTTTTGTGGGGCTGCTCTTTCCACTGTCAGGCAGCTCTCTGAAACTGATTCTAATTCTGCCATCAGAAGCAGCACAGGATATGGTGAATAAGGAACTAAGGTTATTCTGTTTTCCTGGTGACAGACCTGTGGGCATTTAGGAATAATTACGATGTTCTCTCCATTCTTTTCTTCAAGCAGAACCTCTCCGCTCTCTTCACTTCTTCCTTGTGTAACGTGGTTCTGACTGTACCGTCTGGAACCACTGAGTGATTTTGATGTGAAATTAAAAGCACTGTTTTCATCCGGTACCTAGAGTCAAGCCCAGCCTCCCAAGCTGCCCAGCCAGTGTGAATATAGCATTTTCTCTTTTCTGTGGCCACCAAATCCAGGTCAGCTTGGCCTGACTGTGTGTGCATGGACCATGAAGCAGGACAGTGTGGGAATTTGAGGGCAGTCCACCCCCACTCTTGGAGGGGAGCGGTGCTGACTCTAAGCCAGCTCTCACCAAGAGTCACCTTCGGGGAGCGGGGCCCATCTGAGCAGCTCAGTCATCACCACTTCAGCCTGTCCGTGCTGAGAGGCTAGAAGGTATGGGTCCGGAGCTGTCCACTGCCGGCTCTCTGGTTTCTTCGTCACTCACCTTGAGCAGGTGTAGCCAGCCTCTTTCTACGGTGTCCCTGTTGGCAGGTTACCCCAAAGGCCACCCCGAAGGAGAGAGCTTTGAGGCCGATCTGAAGCACCTGAAGGAGAAGGTGGCTGCGGGAGCTGATTTCATCATCACCCAGCTGTTCTTTGAGGCTGACACGTTCTTCCGCTTTGTGAAGGCTTGCTCCGAGATAGGCATAACCTGCCCCATCCTCCCTGGCATCTTCCCTATTCAGGTGAGGGTCCCAGGAGGGCTAATGGACTCCCACCACTGTCCCTGCTCATCCTAGCACTTCCCCCTTAGCCAGGGCTCTGGAGTGAAGTGCCAAGTTCAGGCTCAAGTTCTTCCTGATGCTCATTAGATTTTCATTAAACGGATGCTCAGTCTTTGCAAAATGCTATCTTGCCAGCCACTTCACACCCGTGATGTCGTCTCAAATAGCAGTAGTACCTGTTGAAGAGGCTTGCTGATAAGTGTCACTAAAAGGGGTTATTACTCTCATTATAAATTTTGGTTAATGGTTTCTAAACTTCACTGTCACCAGAATCATTTAATGAGCTTTCTCAAAGGGTAGATTTCCAGACCCCGTGCCTTGAAGTTCTGGTTCAGTAGATCTGAGGTGGGGCCTGGGAATCTGTCCATTGCTTCTTAATGTGGTGGGCGATTCTGGTGACTGGTGAGGCTTGGGAACCACTGGCTTAAATGACCACCGTGCTATCAATAGATCCATCTAGGGGCCAAAGGGCTGCCTCAGGCCTGTGGCGGAGATGCTATAAAGTATGAAAGTGTTAGTCACGTCTGATTTTTGTGACCCCATGAACTGTAGCCCGTCCAGCACTTCTGTCCATGGCATTCTCCAGGCAAGAATACTGGAGTGGGTTGCCATTCCTTTCTCCAGGGGATCTTCCCAACCCCGGGATCGTATCCGGGTCTCCCTCGTTGCAGGCAGATTCTTTACCACCTGAGCCACCAGGGAAGCCCAAGGGATGTTGTGGGCAGCTCTCTAATCTGCAGAGGAGAAAAAGCTGCAGTAGGCAAGGGTGCTTGTGCTGTATGGCCTGACTGTCCTGGGTCACCCTGTGTCGCATTACAGAGGCCAGGAGACCCGGTGGGGGGATGAGTATGTGGGGTGAGAGACGAGCCGGGAGATGGCACCTGCAGCCCCTCATGTCTTGGGCAGGGCTACCACTCCCTCCGGCAGCTGGTGAAGCTATCCAAACTGGAGGTGCCGCAGCAGATCAAGGATGTGATCGAGCCCATCAAAGACAATGACGCTGCCATCCGCAACTATGGCATTGAGCAGGCCGTGAGCCTGTGCCAGGAGCTGCTGGCCAGTGGCTTGGTGCCAGGCCTCCACTTCTACACCCTCAACCGAGAGGTGGCCACCATCGAGGTGCTGAAGCGCCTGGGGCTTTGGATCGAGGACCCCAGGTGAGGCCAGAGGCCCTGAATTCAGGCTTGGGAGCCACAGAGGAGAGTGGGTCAGGAAGTCAGAAGTCCCAGAAAGTGCGCACCCTAGGTGTGCCAGCCTCCATGAGGCACAGAGGGTTGTGCAGAGTCTAGTGTCTTAGAGCTCCAGTCTCAGCCGGAACTGCCTGTCTAGCTTGATGTTTGAGTTCAGTGGAAGAACCTGGGCTCAGTGTTGCCTCCCTCCCTCCCTCTGTCCAGTCCTTGACCCTTTCTGTCTCCATTCTCACCCAGGCGTCCCCTGCCCTGGGCCCTCAGTGCCCACCCCAAGCGCCGGGTGGAGGATGTCCGGCCCATCTTCTGGGCCTCAAGACCAAAGAGTTACATTTACCGCACGCAGGAGTGGGACGAGTTCCCCAACGGCCGCTGGTGAGTGGGGTTCTGTTTACCTGGAGGAGGAGGGAGTCTGAGTGTGGAGGAGCCCTTCGGACAATTCACAGGAATGCACCGCCCCAGGGGCAGGTGGAGGCCATTGGCCGTCTGGAGCCCAAGGTCAGGAGTTCGACTTGACCTAGGGCACCTCCTCCACCAGGGGCAATTCCTCCTCTCCGGCCTTTGGGGAGCTGAAGGACTACTACCTCTTCTACCTAAAGAGCAAGTCCCCGAAGGAAGAGCTGCTGAAGATGTGGGGGGAGGAGCTGACCAGTGAGGAAAGTGTCTTCCAAGTCTTTGCCCACTACCTCTCGGGAGAGCCCAACCAGAACGGCTACAAAGTGAGTGCGGCTGGGGTGGGATCCCCGGGTACTGCCCCTCGTCCCGTGGGCCAGACGCCCTACCCTGAGTCTTGTCACCGTGTCCGGATGTGGCACCTTGGCCAAGGGAGGAGGTGAGTCGGGGTCCCCATGTGGGGTGCCTGGAAGGGGCTTACAGAGGCAGAGACAGGCTAGGTCTCTGATGGGGACTGTAACAGGGAGGGACCCAGGGTGCCAGGTCGGGTTGTTGCCCCAGCTGGGCTCACCCTCCTCAGGTGACTTGCCTGCCCTGGAATGATGAGCCCCTGGCGGCCGAGACCAGCCTGATGAAGGAGGAGCTGCTGAGAGTGAACCGGCGGGGCATCCTCACCATCAACTCCCAGCCCAACATCAACGGGAAGCCGTCTTCTGACCCCATCGTGGGCTGGGGCCCCAGTGGGGGCTATGTCTTCCAGAAGGTGTGGCAGGGACCCACAGAGCTACCTACCCCTTGACCTGCATGCAGGGGTTCTCCGGGGCTGAGGACAGAGTGGCCTTCCTCTCGGGGACTTTTTATTCTGAGCAGCAGTGAATCAAAGTGGACGGGAGCTCAGGCTTGGAGTCGGACAGACCTGGGTAGAATGGTCACTTGGCCGCTCTGAGCCTCAGCTTTCCCTTCTGTAAAATGGGGATATGCCAGGTGTTCTGGGAATGAACCACAACAAAGCACGTAAAGTGCTTAGCACGTGGAAACGTCCCCTAAATGGGAGCTGTTATTACTGTTCCCTGTGGATCCCTTTCTCCAGGGGCTGCTAGAGTCAAAATTACATTCTAAACTAAAGCCTGAAGGCTCAGGGGTTAGACAGGCTTGCGTTTGAATACCAGCTCTGCTGTGTACAGTCAGTGCAGACAAGTTCCTTACCTTCCCTGAACCTAAGTTTCCTCATCTGTAAAATGGAGCTAACAGCCCCGACCTTGCAGTTTTATGAGTATTATAGCAAGTGAATTTAGATAAACCCAGCTTCGGGGTTCCCTGGCATCCAGTGATTAAGACTCCACACTTCCAATGCAGGTGGATGGGTTAGATCCCTCAGTCAGGGACCTAAGATCCCACATGCCATATGGTGTGGCCAAAATTTAAATAAATAAATAAACCCAGCTTAATTCCTGATGGCCAGGTAGTGCTGGAAAAGCCCTCCACCCAGCAGACAAGGGATAGCGTGTGTCAGGCCTCTCTTGCCAAACTGGGCTCCGTGTATGGCTTTTGAAATGGTTTCTCTGTGGACACTTTCTCCACTGGATGGAAGGGTGCCAGATAGCCCTCAGACCCGTCAAGACCAAGAAACTGCACATACCTGCTCCCCTCCCTGTCATTCATGTATTTGCTAACTCCAGCTAGTGGCCACTGTTCATCCCGACACCTTAAGTGTCCTGCCACATGTGTCCTCATGAATGCCTCCCCAGCACGGTCAGCAGGACAAGCGTCCCGTGTTTCAGAGCACAGAGCTCGCTCAGCAGCGCCCATGGAAGGTGTCCAGCGAGGCCTGCAGGTTACGTGACAGTGCCCGTCTCCCTCCCGCAGGCCTACTTAGAGTTCTTTACTTCCCGAGAGACGGTGGAGGCGCTTCTGCAGGTGCTGAAGAAGTATGAGCTCCGGGTGAATTACCACATCGTGGATGTGAAGGTAGGCCAGCCCTGGCTCGAAGGGTGTCTGACAGGGCCAGAGCCCCAGGGCCAGGGGCACCACATTTACTCTGCCATTCAGCAATCACAGAGCACCCGACTGGGCCAGGCATTATGCCAAGTGAATTAGCAGACAGAGCCAGGCCTCACTCTCCCAGAGCTCCCAGCCTAGCGAGGAGGCCATCAGTGGATAATTATGAATGGGTGCAAGCAGCTGCACTTTGTAACCGTGAATTTCAGCAGAGGAAGCTGGAGATGCGAGAGGGATGTCTAACTTGAGAGGTCAGAGGAGGCGATGGGAGGGATCTTGTGTAACCTGAATCTTTAAGGATGAGGAGTAAAGGGAAAGGAGAAAGGGCTGAGGGTGTGCAAAGGCCTCACTGCTGAATGGGGTCAGAGGGAGGCTGAAGTGTTAGCCAGGCCCAGGTCCTTAGGGGTCTCAATTGTCCTGCTTGGCATTTGAGGTTTCCCTTATAGGCAAGAGATAGCCTTGGCCCTGTGTTTGATTGGAGGCAGGTCCCAGTGGACAGCTGTGCGAATAACAGGGCTGGGCAGACAAGAGTCCCCAGGCCTGGTGGTCTAAGTAGCAAAGAGAGGCCTGACCAGGTGAAACATCAGAGGAAGTAAGCAGACCACTGAAAGAAGAGCTGATTGGCACTTCGGGCGGAGGGCAGAAAAGGCCAGGATGACTTCTGACTTTCAGGCTTGTGGCTGGTCACAGAGTTGCAGAGCTGGGGGGCGGAGAGGGGAACAGGGGTGCGCGCTCTAGGTGAGAGGACTGCAGCTGTCTGCACCCCAAGTCTGCTCCTGCCCACCTCCCCCAGGGTGAAAATATCACCAACGCCCCCGAGCTGCAGCCCAACGCGGTCACCTGGGGCATCTTCCCTGGCCGAGAGATCATCCAGCCCACAGTGGTGGACCCGGTCAGCTTCATGTTCTGGAAGGTAAGGGGGCCAGGAGCAGGCCTGCCCTGCCCACCTCCAGAGCCTTGGGCGGGCGGTGTCACCAGGTCCTGGGTAGGTGGCTGGAGGCCACACCCCCGGGGCTGGCAGCACCCTGACTCTGACTCACAGTGTATTACCTCTTGCCTGGGGAGGGGGGTGGTACTGGCAATGGGCTATGCTGAGTTCTTGGAATATGTCCTGTTGGGCAGCAGCAGAAGCCCTTGGGATGCTGAGCATGGAGCCCCAACGTAGGGGCAACTCTGTTAACCAGGCTGTTGTGTCTGTGTATCTCTGTCTGTCTGTATGTGGGACTGTGTGTACCTGTGCCTGTGTGCCTGCGTCTGTGTGTGTGTGTGTTTCTGTATGTGCGACTGTGTGTACCTGTGCTTTCCTGTATGTTTGCCTGTGTCTCCGTGTGTCTGTCTCTGTGTGCGACTGTGCGTACCTCTGCCTCTCTCTGCGTGTGTGCCTGCGACTCCGTGTGTGTCTGTGTATGTGTCTGTGTGTGTGCCTGTGTGCTCGCATGTGCACACGTGCAGGATGAGGCCTTCGCGCTGTGGATTGAGCAGTGGGGCAAGCTGTACGAGGAGGAGTCCCCCTCCCGCATGATCATCCAGTACATCCACGACAACTACTTCCTGGTCAACCTGGTGGACAACGAGTTTCCGCTGGACAACTGCCTGTGGCAGGTGGTGGAAGACACGTTTGAGCTTCTCAGCAGGCCCCCCCAAGACGAGAGGGAGACAGAGGCGCTGTGACCCTGCACCCTGACAACCTTAGTTTGAGGCCACTGTGTCCCGCCTTCCTCATCTCCATCCTAGCTCTCTGGGAGACCCCTATTTTTCATTTCTCCCCAGCCCTGGCCTCCACCCTCTGATACAATGATGGCAGCTAGACTGGTGTGAGGTTCCCAGGCTCTGGCTGGACTTGAGTCCGCCCCACATGGGAACCTGGTGTTCCAGCTCATCTGGGAGTCTGTGCTCTGGTGGGGAGCAGCCCCTTCCACAAGGACCCCATGGGCAAAACGCCATCTACCCTGAGAAGGGCTGTTGCTAACGGAGCCCCTTGGGGCCAGCCTGGGACTGCCAGTGACCTCGCTCCTGGGGCGCCAGGAGAACAGGCAAAGTGAACAGTGCAGCAGGCCCTGTGGGACTGCAGAGGAGACAAGGTCATAACGTCTCATCCTTCCACCACCCAGGCATTGGCAGCCGGGTGCCACCCATTTGGAAATGAAGAGGCAGCCACTGCCCTGCCTGCCAACTGCCCCGTCAGGCAGCGGCCCCTGGACGACCTTGGACTGAAATCTAATAGTTTTGGCCTCCTTTTAGCAGAGAGCTCAACTGGGTTCCTCCCCTTTCTACAGTGCTGCTGTTTGAAAGACTTATCCCCATGACTCGAGAAACTGCCTCTTAAGGGTTAAAGGTGTTTGAACCCTTGTACCCTTGGCCTTCCCATTTCTCCCCTGGCCCTGAAGGGTGAAAGGATACCCTGCCTGTTACCATCGGGGTGAAGATGAGGTTGGCCGAGCCTGACTGACTTCTTCCTGACTTATTTTTCAGGCAGAACCCCCTCCTGCCAGCTACTTCCTCCCCTCGGAGCACCCTGTCTAGGAAACTGTCTGCCTGGCACTGCTTCCCGCTGCCCAGGGGCTGTGACTTGCCACAAGCACACAGGCTGGTCCCTGTCCCAGTCCCTCTTGTGAGTCTTCACCAGCTCAGGGGCAGGAGAGGGGGCGAGTGTCCACAGGGCAGCCTGATGGCAGAGGAAATGGATCCCAGGGACTGGCCGGCAGGGGAGAGACAGAGAAGCGGCTGGGGTTGAGGAGGGCGTTTTATTGTCCTTCACAGCTCTTGGCCTGGGCGTTCTGTGGCCTGAGCCTGCGCTCCGCAGATGGGTGGAGCTCCGATCTATTTTCCTTTCCATGAGAACAAGTCACAGCTGCAGCTGGGCCCCCTTCTCCGCCCCAGGTCCACCCAGTGCTGGGGCTCTGGCAGCTTCCGGCCTGCTTCCAGGCCTCCTGAGGCCTGCCTTGCTGCAGGGCCTCATGCTGCTGCTGGCTCTGGCCCTCAGGCCTCTGGCTGCCAGACACTGGTGCCACTTCTTAAAGGCCTGGAATCAGGGAGGGAGGAGCTCTGTGGCTCCCTTCCAGGTCTGTGTGGTCAGTACTGGGCCCAGATCCTTCCGTCCCTGAGGGAAGAGAGAGCCCTTCCCTCTGCCCCAGGCCAAAAGCCCTGGCTCAGGATACATGTGATTTGTGACCAGGGAAGCTGAGCTCTGCATGTCAGGAAGGGGTGACGCTCAGCAACCCACAGCCATCATGGGCTGGTGTGAACAACAGCTGTGTCGCGGGCCAAGCCTTGTCCTCCAACCAGTAACTAGGACTGGGCGGATCCCTTCCTCACCAGCTGAATCCAGGCTGTTTTCTCCTAACTGAATTGATCCCTCCCTGAAAATGGAGAGGCTCTGGGGACAGCTGCCAGGGAGGGTGCGGCTAAGGAATGTGCAGGTGTGGCCCTGTTGGGAAGGGCCTGCAGGAGATGGGGCTGCCCGCTGGTACCTGGGAAAGGACCCAGCCGTCCTCCTGACTCTGTAACCGCTGAGCCACCTGCAACCGCAGGATGCGCCGCCGCCACAGTCGCCAGGCCCATCTCAGGTGCCACTGCCTGAGCTGTGGGGACAGTTGCTAGGAGGCCCTGAGCTGGGCCACCGCTGTCTCCGGCAGCCCCCAGCCTCTCTGCTGCCTCTCCCCACCTGCAGCCCTGAGGGTAGAGGGGCCCTTCCCTCTGCTCCAGGCCAAAAGCCCCAGCTCGGGGGAAGGGGCTGTGACAAGGGGATGTCATCTGAGATGTGCTAACAGTGCAGGTCCCTGGGCCTGTTCCCAAGGTTTCAGGCTTGGTAGGTTCAAAGACCAAACTTGGAGAGAGAGCGTGTCCAGGGGTTAGGGCTGGGAAAGGGACGGGATGGGCAATCAGCGTGAGGTTGGGAAGGTTCCCCCCTACTCACCAGTGTCCGTGCCAGCCTCTCCACTCCCTGAGCATCTACCCAGCGCTGCCACATGGCTGCCCGGAGCCTGGCCTGCTGGGAGCTCTGTAGCTGGTGCAGCCGGGCCTCAAGTCGCCAGCACTGCAGGTACTTCCTCCTGAGGGGAGAGGCCCTGGTGGGTCCTGACAGCCATTATGACTTCCTCATGGTCAGGATAAAGGGCAGAGCCTCAGGCCTGGGCCTGGGATCCTGTGGGACAAGCACTGGCCGGGGAGTGCCAGCTCTGGCCACGGATCAGGCAAACCCTTCAGCCCGGCCCCCATCCTCACCTCTCCCTCTACGCACACCCTCTGCTCCTACCCCAGATGCCTTGTCTTGCCCTCGAGGTCTCTGGTTTCAGAGCTGTAGTCTGGCCGCGCAGGGTACTCGTCCTGGGCCCAGCAGGTGCACCTGGGTCCCTGCAGCTGGAGCTGGGAGGTGGGGCTGAGGGAAGGCTGGCTGTCACCTGGAAAGGGGAGTTGGAAGGGGCTAACACATCACTCAGGGAAGTAGACTTACCCACCCCGATGCTTCTGGAGGTTGGACTGTTAAGAGAAGGGTGAATAAGAAATGGTGTTGAGCAAATGAAGCCAGTGTCCCTGCTTCCACCACAGCTGCCCAAGTCTCCTGTGGCCCAAAAGAGAAGGAACCGGGTGGGGTGGGAGAAGTTGTCATTGTTTTCCCAGCATTGGGAAATGTTCCAGAAGAGGAGATGGGTGGGGAAGACAGTAAATACATAAGACAGGTTCGCAGAGAGCTTGATGCTGATTTCCAGGCCTGTGATGGCTGGTAACCGACTCACCGCTGCACTTCAGACCTCGTTTATCCCCAGAGGGAGGGTCTCCTTACTCTGAGCCCAGGACGCTTCTCCCTGCATCGGTCCACCGGGGCTGCGGTGCTGGGTTGGGCTTGGCCCCATGGCCCATGGCCTGCAGCTGTGGGTCTGAAGGAACAAAGAAAAACCTGAACCCCAGTGACCTGGCAGGATTCCTTTTCTGTCCTACCCCAGCCAGTCAGGGGACTTCCTGTTTGTGTGTGCACAAGTGGGATGGTTCACATTGCCTCAGGTTCTCCTGTAAGGCTTCCAGAGGGGACAGAAAAGGGCCAAGAGTAATGTGGCCGTTGGTACATGCCACTGCCTCTTCCCCCATCCTCCCGCGTGGCTGGAGACTCCAGAAGGCGAGTGGACCAATAATAGCTACCGCTCAGAGCCTGCCTGGGTCAGGTATGGCCTGTGAGGTGGGCATTTCTCTCCCTACTTAGTGACAAAGGTTGGTCGTTTGAGGCCCCACCTCTCCAGAGTGGTCTGACTCCAGGGCTGGAGCCCCCAGCGACTGCTCTGTACAGGCGGGGGCTCTCGAAGGGAGCCTGTGCCACCAAGAGATGACATAAAGCCTGTCCTCGTTAGGTAAGGTCTGCCTGGGCACGTGTGTGCATGCGGTAGAAAAGGGGGGGGGAGGCCTGGAATTCACCCTAGTACAACTGACCATTCCTGGCACTTAACTGTATTTTGTTTCTACAAGCCTCAGTTTCTCCATCAGTAGGCAGGGATCCCTGCCTGCCTTTGCTGACAGGAATGGAAGTGTTTATAAACATACTCTGAAAATAAAGTTGTCTTGAAACACAGATCTAGAAAGAAAATACCCAGAGACCTCAAAATCTGCAGTTGCCATAGCCCCACATAGGTGAAAATGCAGATTCTGCAACCTAGAATAGGATTCTTGATGCTGCCAGTCATCTAGAGGAATAGTGTGTGTCCTGCAATGAGGTGTCCCTAGACTGCTGTGCAGTGGCACTCCTGGTGCCTGGAGTGATGCACTCGTGGCTTCTCCCCTCCCGTTAGGCCACCTGGCTCTTTGTCACCATTTCTACTGAACTCAATCACCTGTCTTGATCCTAGGCTGCACCTTGACTTGGGAGTTCAGGCATCTGCTCCTTAACAGTTGCCACCCAGGGTGTGTCCTTGTAGCAGACTGCACTGGCCTGGTGCTCAGTAAATGTTTGCTGATGGTCCCACAGTTGGCTGACTTCCAGACCAGAGGCTGTCCAAGAACCCGTAGGGGTGGTGTCCACAAGGCCACTGGGATCCTCGAGAAGCATCCAGCCACCCTTGCCACCTGGGCTGAATCAAGCTGATTCTGAAGCAACTGGCCCTCGGGTCATTTGGGACCTCCCACCCCACCTGGGCCCGGCCTCACCTGCCTCTTCGGGGCTGGAGGGTTCATCAGCACCAGGAGGCGCCCTCTGGTGGTCGGCCCAGGCCAGCGCCGGAGGCTGGCCCTGGGCCTGGCCGGGTGGGCTCTGCTGGCCTCCTGGACCTCCACCTGTGGTTCTAGCCATACTCTGAACAGCGCTGTCCGCCACTGGGACCAGTGGGTTCGCAGGAAGCACCTGGGCCCAGCCTGCTGGACATGGGTGACGGCACTTCGCTGGACATGGCCCTGAGTCGCTGATTTGGTCCAGGTCTCTTGGACCCTGAGGGGAAGGAGGAGCCCACACCGAAGTTATCAGGGCCAGGACCCTCCAGCGGGTCCAGGCAAAGCCCCATGCCTATGCTCCCCTCCCTCATCCCTCTTCTGCTGAAATCAGGTTCAAATGGGCACGGAGACCGGCAGAATATTAGACATGGGGACAGAGAGAAAGCAGGCCTGCCCACTGCTCCTTTGTTCCCATCCCCCCACAAGCACTGCTGTATATTTTCCCCACCTGGTGTGCGTCTGGCCTGAGCTGAACTGAGAGCATGCCCACGATAACCCTGGGGCCACCCTGCAAGGCAGGGCTGTTATCTTACTTTGACTTTCAAAGTCAGACTTGCCCAAGGAGGGAGTGGCATGGCTGGAGAGTACAGAGCTGGCATTTGACCCCAGGACTAGTTGCAATGACCAGGATGTCCTATCCTATCACCCCAGCCCCCTGAGCCCCACCACTAGCCACCAAATACCCTGTACCCTGACCCTAAACAAGTTCAAGGTCTAAGCTGGCCCCACACGGTACGGGACTGCCCTCAGGTCAAGGGCACCCACCTGGCGCTCAGAGTCAGGACAGCATGGTCTCGAATGACCCGGTGCTGGCAGGTCTCACGTGCCCACAGCATCCAGCAAAGGGCCTGGGCCCTGGAGCGTTCTCTTGCCTGCCGACGGGCCTTGCAACACTGGCCGGGGGCCACTCGCCTTGCAACGAAGGCCTGCTGGGCCCAGGTCCTCCTCAGCTGCCTGTCTGCCTGGCACCCCTGCTCTCGGCTTTTCCAGCAGGAGGCCTGGGCCACATGCAGCTCCTGAGGCTGGGCTGTGACCACTGGGGCCTCACTGGCAAATGTGGCCCCAGGTGTCCGTCTCCTCAGACCATCTTGGAAGGCTGGACGCTTGGCCCAGGAGGCTTTCACAACTCCAAACCAGGCCTGGAAGTGGCTGCAAAACAGGGGCAGAGGAGGGGCCTAGGTGGCTTCCCAGTCAGAAGTCTCATTTATTCAAAGTTCAGTTCAATCATCAGTCGTGTCCAACTCTGCAACCCCATGGACTGCAGTACTCCAGTCCAGGTATTCAAAGCCCGAAACTCATCCACAAACCATCACAGGTTATACACAGTTTTGTATACACAGCCTCGGTGCCTTAAGAACATCTGGACCAGACTTCCCTGGAGGTCCAGTGGTTAAGACTCTGCCTTCCACTCACTGCAGGGGGCTTGGGTTCAATTCCTGGTTAGGGAACTAAGATCCCACATGTGATGCTATGCAGCATGGCCAAAACAAAAAAAATCAATACTTTTTTTTTTAAAGGAAAAAAAGGAAGTGTGGACTGACGTGTGACAGGTGAAAGCCCTGGCTTTCATTTAGGGGCCTCGGCATGCGTGCACCCTGGCTGCTGAGGGCAGGCTGCCTGGGACGGTGTGGGAGCCTGGTGGTGTGGGTCCAGGTCCCCTACATCGGGAACAGCCACACACCCCGTCTACCCTCACACGGCAACTCTAGGGCAGGAGGTCAGTGAAGGGACTGTGGTCAGAGGGGCCAAGAAAACACCAGCTACTCTGCAGTGAATGTTCACTGCTTCTGTGGGAGCACTGAGAACGCCTCTGAGTTTGTATAGAACCAACCCTGGGAAAACACACATCCAGGTAATTCCCTGGTGGTCCAGTGGTTAGATCTCCATGCTTTCATTGTCAAGGGCCCTGGGTTCAATCCCTAGTTGGGGAACTAGGATCCCACAGGCTGTGGGGTGTGGCCAAAGATAATTTTTTCAAAAACCACATGCATCTATGATCTGTATACGTGTGTCATTAGACCATCTCTATTTCAGATTTCGCTCTCTTCTTTGACTATGGTATTCTGTGCTGTGATTCATTAAATAAGACGTGGAGTTGGAACACACGTTCCAGTGGCTGTTTGAGGAGTTGGTTCCCGCATCTTAGCTGTGAGCTTTGAAACCAAAGGGCTGACCCAGCCAGGAGGTGGAGACCCAGGGCTTGTCAGGGCATTGGAAGAGGTTAGGGGCTTACCGTCCCCCACCTCCTGAACAGCATGGAGAATGGAAGCTTGGTGGTTTTGACTCCAGGCTGGGGTCTCCCTTCATGCTCCTGTTGCCTGGATGCCAGGTCTCCAGCCTGGCCTGTCTCTCAAGCTGCAGAGGCCACCCAGCCTCCCATCCCTAGGCTCTCTCCCTGCTGCTTCTGGGGTGGGGATGACCCTCGCGCACCCACCTCTGCAGTAGGAGCTGCTCTGGACTGGCCACCACGGGTCTCCGGCGAGATGCTGCCTGCTGCCAGCCCCAGAACATGGCCCTCTGCAGGCCCTGGAGGCGGGCCTGCATCCACCGCTGGCACTTCTCCTGCAGGAACGCCTGTCCTATGGCCAGAGAGATGCTGAGGTGCCTCTGAGTGCTCATTCCAGCCTCACCCTGGACCCTGGGGAACCATGGGCCCCTGCTTTGCCAGCCTCAACCCTCTACCCAAGTGAGAATGGCTAACTGGGTTAAAATTCTCCCATTATAGGTGTTCTACTGGTGACTAAGCCAACCAACTCATAGAGTTCTTTTTTAATTTCTTGATGATGTTTAGGAATCAGGAGAATTCACACAAAAATATAGATTTCCAGCTTTTCTGTAAAAACAGAAGTCTGGCAACACTGGGTCAATATCCCTGGGCAACAATTGGGTCAGAGAAGCTGCTGTCCCCAGTGGACAGGACACAAACTTTCTAAACAGCGAAGTCTCCACCTGCCAGCCCACTGATATGACATTGGAGGAGTGAGAAGCTTCTAAAACGGCCCCACTGACCCCTGCTTTCTGTGCTGGGCTCTGAGGACCACCTGACTCCTAAAGGCCAGGCGAGGATGATGAGGATGCAGTTGAAGATGGTGATGATGATGGTAACACCCACAAGGAGCTGGGTTCGGAGCCAAGCACTTCATGTGGATTGTCTCATAGAATCCCCACCACTACCCTAGCAGGTGGGTACCACTGTCCCCATTTTATGGATGAATAAGCTGAGACTCAGGTTAAGTAGCTTGTTTAAAGTCCATACAAGGGAATGGAAGAGTGTGGAGTGTGAACCCAAGCAAACAGCATCCACACACACACACACCACACCCCGTCCCCCCCAACCCCGGTCCCAATCTGTCACCCAGTCCATCACTGGACTCTGTGCTAGAGGACCTGAATCCTGGATGTCCCTGCGGGATCTTGGCCCCTCCCTCACCCCTGGTGCCCCATCCCAGTCCCCAGCTCACTCTGCCAGTAGCAGTGCCACTGGCTCAGGGCATGTCGCTGCAGTCTCTGGCCCTGTTCCCGGGCCCGCCGCTCCACCTCCTGGCGCTGTACCAGCCGCTGTCGCCACAGGCCCAGGGCAGCCCTGGCCCTCCGATCCCAGGCCCAGCGGGCAGCCAGCTTTCTCTGGGCCCCTTGGGCTGTTGCCCAGTGGCTCCAGTCAAGGAGGGTCCTGGGAAGGGGAGTGTCCACCCTCAGGTGGTCACTCCCACCCTGGGCCAGCCTGGCCCTGCCCTCCCCTCCCCTCAGCAGCAAGGAGGCGCTTGGGTGACCCTTCCTCCTGTTTCCATCATGGAGGAGGAGGGGGGTGCTGGGGGCTGGAGGGCTTCAACACTACCCTGAGGGTCATGCTGACAGGTGGTCAGGATACAATGGGACCCGAGACCCCTGATGCCAAATGCTGTGATGAACAGCACTGTGAACTGAGTGCTTGCGAATGCCAGGCACTGTGCTTGCTAGGGGATGTGCGTGCCCCTACCTCATTGAGTCCCACCAGTGAGAGCCCTAGTATGAACCCCATACAAATGGGGAGATAGAGGCACAGAGAGGTTAAGCAACTTGCCCGAGATCACGCAGCCAGTGTGGGGCAAAGCTGAGTGGACCACAACCATGAAATTTCTGGGAGAAATGAATACCCTGCCTCACATGATCCCTACCCTCCCCCTCATGCCTCGCAGCAGGGCAGGGTAGGAGGGCAGTACCTGAGTCTGGGGAGTGAGGGGGGCCCTCTGGGATGCAGACCCCAAGGGGATGCAGATGGAATGGCAAGGATTGCTGGGAAACAGTAAATCCACAGTGGGGGCGGGCAGCACGGCTCCCGTCCTGGGAGGGGTCCTTACCGCCTCTGAAGCGTGCTCTGGTGCCACCTCGCTGCGTCCCGGGACTGCTGGGCCCGGGCCCGCCAGAGCAGAAGACATCGCCCCTGCTGTCGCCGACCCACTGCCCACAGAAAACTCAATCGGAGCATCTTCAGGAGGGCAGGGGCCCTGGAAGCCTGGGGAAGGAGGTGTAGGGTCCTGGGTGCCCTGGCCTGCCACCATCTCCTCCCCCGTTCTCCTCCCCACCCTCTGCCCCTCACCTTGTCCTGGGCGCTTCTCCGGTGTGTGCTGCAGCCTGGCGGGGCCTCCCCTCCCAGGGCGCCGCCCAGCAGATCTGGGGCCGAGGCGATCCTGGCGCTGCCTGGATCCCGTACTCTCAGGCGCCAGCCCCTCAGGATGTGCCGCAGTGCCCGCCACTGCACGCCCTCGAAGAAGGAGCTATAGGAGGAGGCAGGGGAGTGCCGGGGTCGCACCTCACCCGTGGCTGGGGGTGCTGGAAGGGCGCAGAGCTGGGCGCCACCAGACTGGCTGCACCCTGGGACCAGCCAGGGCTCTAAGAGATACCGATGTCCACTTGGGTCCACTGGGGCCCCACCCCTTTAGATTCTGCTTTAATGGTGTGGGTGCCGCCTGGGCTTCCCAAAGTACCAGGGTGACCTTCATGAGCAGCTGAGGCCAAGAGCACAGCTCTACCTGCCTGATCACCTGCTTGATTCTCACCACACTCCCTGGGAAGGGGGGTGGAGCCAGGCCCAGGCCCACAGACCCAAGACTCAAGAGCCCACACCAGTATTTCTGCCTCCACTTGGTTACAAAGGTAGGGAAACGGAGGCTGGAGGAAAGGTCATTTCCTCAAACGCCAAACAGTGTTAGACCTGGGATCCTAGCACTGGTCTCAGGCTACAGGGAACCCCAGACATGTCGCAGGGAGATATGGGTCATGCCCTGGTACCCAAATGCCAGAGGACAGCCTGGCAGAGGGAGGGCTACATTCTGAAGGATCATGGTGAATTGAGTTTCCCTGGAGTTCCAGCATTAAAAGAGACTGAGTGTCCAAGTGGACCAAGTGGGTGTGGGGCTGATGGATGCCAGGTATACAACTTTTAAGGACAGAATCCTTAACAGCTAGTTTTCATTCCTCCTGACATCCCATTAGTGAAGCTGACCCCTCCTGACCTCCACCAGCCCCCTCACCCACAACCATCAGCCTGGGCCCTGAATCCCAGCATCCTGTCTTGTATAAAAGCATCATGAAGAAGATCTCACTATAGGGACTTTCTTGCCAAAGAGTCACAGTGTGATTTAGAGCACGGTGCTTGACCCCTCTGATCCTGTTTCTCTAGCTGTGTAATAAGGCAACTGTGTTGTGTCTTAGTCGTTCAGTCGTGTCCGACTCTTTTCAACCCCATGGACTGTAGCCTACCAGGTTCCTCTGTCCATGGGATTCTCCAGGCAAGAATACTGGAGTGAGTTTCCACTTTCTACTTTGGGGGATCTTCCCAACCCAGGGCTCAAATCTGCGTCTCCTGCATTGGCAGGCGGATTCTTAACCACTGGGCCACCAGGGAAGCCCCAGTAAGGCAACTGGGGGCAGGGAAAAGTGGCTCGCTTTTATTCATTTAGAGTATCTACTCTGTGCATACAGGCAGTCCAGGCACCTGCAAAATACTGGGGGGCATTGGTGAGGAGACAGACATGGTTTCCCACTTAACCAGGAGATGGGTGAGAGGTGGGTTCAGGTTCTGAGGAGGGAGTTGAGCATTAAACCAACCTCCCATCATGTTCCAGCCATCCTGCTGGGATTCCACGTCTGTGCCCCTAGCACGCCCTGCCCACCCTCCCCACCCCCTGCCACCAGCTCTCTGCTAAGCCACTGTCTCAGTGTCCCTGGATCACCTCCCACAGCCCCATACCCTCTGGGCACCATTGGGTGCCAGGCCCCAGGCTGAGACTACAGGGAGGAACAGGATGCCACCTGTTCCTTATGGCATGCTCCATCCTGTGCTGAGCACTGCTCACACGCCCACCCTAGGTTCCCCCAGACCCTACCCCAGGTCACAAGCTTGTGGTCACCTACTCTGCCCGCTGGCGCTGGGACAGCCGTGTCCTCCAGAGCAACAGCACCCGCTGGAGGGCCAGCTTCCGGCAGGCTTCTTGCAGGGAGCCCTGGCCTTGCTCCTGAGGCAGCACCCGGGCCGCAGCCATCAGCCTCAGCCCATGGGCTGTGGCCCCTCCAGGGACTGAGCTGAAGAGAGCCATGTTCCCTAAGAAGTAGACAAGAGATGAATCAGTGACCTCTCTCTGCTCAAAGCCATTGGTGGTCACTGCCTCAGTCCCTTAGGACCTCTCTCCTCATGGGCACTGCCCCCTCCCACCACCTCCAAACCCTCCCCGATCAGGACACCTCAAAGATCCTATTTGGTCTCAGGTGCAGGGGCTGTGTGTCCCCCTTAGATGTGGGGCTTCCCAGGAATAGGCGCTACACAGCCCTTCGAGGTAGAGGATGGAATGGGTTTCTTCTCTAGAGGAGCTCATGACAGCGGCCAGGATGGGGCCCACCAAGGCCTGCTGCTCCAGGCCTCCTGCCCTCCCAGGTCTGCCAGGCTGCACCCTTGAGAAAGCTCCCAATCTCATCACCTCCCATCCCGAGAATCTGTAAGTCAACTAGGGCAACTGCAGGAGCTGAAGTGGCGCTGTTTGCTGGGTGCGGGGAGGGGAAGCCCTTTGGCCAGCCGCTCACTCACCTGCCTTCTGCCAACAAAGGGACAGCTGGGCCACCTTCGCCCCGTCTGAGGCCCGGAGCTGCTTCATCTTCACCCACTGCTGCAAGCACGTCCTCAGGGTCCCTGCTTGGCGGTTGGCCACGTAGTCCCGATACCGGGTCCCTCTTTGCACGAAACGCTGCCAGGCCCCAAAGCACCTGGACAGCCAAGAGAAAGTGCTGGTGTTCATCGTAATGACAGCAGCTAGGCCACCTGCCATGTGCCAGATACACCACTGAGGCCCTGGGTGACCCACTCGCCTCACTGAGCCTTGGCTTTCTCATCTGTAAAATGGGGCTGCTGTAAGGATAGTGAGGCATGCCATCTGCTCAAGCCGCACCACCATCACTTCTGGGTGCCTGGCAGTTCTTTGCTGCCTCCTACCTGGCCTCCCGCATCCACTGTTGCCCCCACCCCTCTGGTCAGTGTCTATAGCATAACCAGAGTCATATTTTTCTTTCTTTTTTAAAAAATTGTATTTTTATTTTTTGGCCGTGCCTCAAGGCTTATAGGATCTTAGTTCCCCGACCAGGGATCAAACCCGTACCTCCTGCAGTGAAAGTGTGGAGCCCTAACCACTGGACCCCCAGGGAAATCCCTAGAGAAATATTTTTCAAGTGTTAGGAGAAGGCAATGGCACCCCACTCCAGTACTCCTGCCTGGAAAATCTCATGGACGGGGGAGCCTGGTGCGCTGCAATCCATGGGGTCGCTAAGAGTTGGACACGACTGAGCAACTTCACTTTCACTTTTCACTTTCCTATATTGGAGAAGGAAATGGCAACCCACTCCAGTGTTCTTGTCTGGAGAATCCCAGGGACGACGGAGCCTGGTGGGCTGCATAGTCCAGTCTATGGGTCGCATAGAGTCGGATACGACTGAAGCGACTTAGCAGCAGCAGCAGCAGTCGCTCTACTGTGTCTGACTCTGTGACCCTGATAGACTATAGTCCACCAGGCTCTTCTGTCCATGGGATTTCCCAGGCAAGAATACTAGGGTGGGTAGCCATTCCCTTCTCCAGAAGCTCTTCCTGACCCAGGGATGGAACCTGCGTCTTCTGCATTGCAGGCATCTTACTCTCTTGCAAAAATCCTCCAGTAGTAGTCTCCCTGCTCTGATGAAAATTTCAACTGCTCCCCACTGCCAACAAGGCCCTCTCTGATGATCTGCCCCCCAACACCACTGCACACCTTTCCAACTTCATCTCAGACCACCCTGGCCTCCATCCCTGTACTAACAGGGTTCCAACTTGACCGTCCTTCTTTGAATTCCCCATGTTCCCCCGTCAGAGGCTTTTGAACATGCTGTTCCTTCTGCCCGGCGCTCTTGTCTGCTCTCCCTCTACCAGTCAACCATGCATCCTTCCCATCTCTGCTGAACTCGGGTTGAGGTCAGCTCCCTTTGTTAGACGTACTCACAGAGAAATTCCCTAGTGGTCCAGTGGTTAAGAATCCACCTGCCAATGCCAGGGACACAGGTTCAACCTCTGGTCCGGGAAGATCCCACATGCCATGGGGCAACTAAGCCCGTGTGTAACAACTATTGAGTCCGGGACCTCTAGAGTCAGTGCTCCGCAACAAGAGAAGCCACTGGAGTGAGAAACCCACACACGGCAACTGGAGAGTAGCCCCCGCTCACCACAACTAGAGAAAGCCCTCGCAGCAACGAAGACTCATGCAGCAAAAAAAGTTCTCACAGAAAACTCTATCAGGGGATGCAATCAACAGAATGCAGACTGTGGGAAACTATCAGACAAGCAACCTGGTTTATTCAACAGATCATTGAGAGGAAGAAACAACAAAAAACTCACAGGGAATGCCACAGACTGAAAAGACTTTGACAGTTCCTCAACCATGGCAGCACATGGGCCTTATTTAGATCCCGATTCAAACAGATGATAACAACACATAGTAGAAGCGGAAATTTGAATGTTGACCAACTATTTCTTGGTGTTAAGGAATTATTCATATTTTAGGTGTGGTCATGGTATGGTGGTACGCGCATGCTCAGTTGCTTCAGTCCTGTCTGACCCCATGGACGGCCGCCCGCCAGGCTCCTCTGTCCTTGGGATTCTCCAGGCAGGAGTACTGGAGTGAGTTGCCATTTCCTCCTCCAGGGGATCTTCCCAGCCCAAGGATTGAACCGGTGTCTCTGGTGTCTCCTGCATTGGCAGGAGGGTTCTTCACCACTAACACCACCTGGGAAAGCCCATGGTATGGTGGCTCTGTTGTTTAAAAGACTCTGTTTTAGAGATGCTGCAGAAATATTTACATATGAAATGATACGATGCCTGGGGTTTTTGTGGGGGAAGTAGCTAGGGTACAGATGAAACAAGTTTTCTCAGGAGGTGATTTTCTTGATGGATACATTGAAGCTGTTTATTCTGTTTCCCTACTTTTGTGTAAGATAAAAATGTTCCAATAAAATAGTTAACAGGGAAAAAAAATCTTCATGTAGTTCTGTGTTCCTTCACTTCACAACACTTAACTTGGGTGGTATTCATACGCACACATCCTTTGTGATTGTTAATTTCCTTCCTCTCTGTCCCTGCACTGAGTCATGGGTTCCATGGGCTTTAAGCTCTGCTTATAATTGAATCCCTGGCTTCCCAGGTGGCTCAGTGGTAAAGAATCCATGGTACATATACACAATGGAATATTACTCAGCTATAAAAAGGGATGCATTTGAGTCAGTTCTAATGAGGTGGATGAACCTGGAGCCTATTATACAGAGTGAAGTATGTCAGAAAGAGAAAGACAAATGCTATATATTAATGCATATTTATGGAATTTAGAAAGACAGTACTGATGATCCTACATGCAGGGCAGCAAAGGAGACACAGATGTAAAGAACAGATTTTTGGACTCAGTGGGAGAATGTGAGGGTGGAATGATATGAGAGAATAGCACTGAAACATGTACATTGCCCATACGTAAAATAGATGACCAGGGCAAGTTCAATGCATGAAGCAGGGTACCCAAAACCGGTGCTCTGGGACAACCTGGAGAGATGGGGTGAGGATGGAGGTGGGGGCGGGTAGAATGAGGGGAACACATGTATACTTGTGGCCGGTATGTATGGCAAAAACCATCACAGTATTGTAAAGTAATTATCCTCCAATTAAAAAAAAAAAAAAAGAATCCACCTCCCAACACAGGAGACACAGGAGATGTGTTTTGATCCCTGAGTCAGGAAGATCCTCTGGAGGAGGAAATGGCAACCCACTCCACTTGCCTGGAAAATCCCATGGACAGAGGAGCCCGATGAACTATGTAGTTCATGGGGTCACAAAGAGTCAGACAGGACTCAGCAACTGAGCACGCATGCATAACTAAATCCCAGCCCCTGGGTGGCATCTGGCAGGTCTTAGTGTCTCACTAAATGGTGGATGTATTGATTTCTTATTTTCATTGTTCTCTCAACACCAGGAGTCAAGAATTGACTTAAGGGGCTTCCCTGGTGGTCCAGTGGTTAAGACTCCACACTGCCGTGCAGCGGCCTGGGTTTGATCCCTGATCAGGGAACTAGATCCCACATGCTGCAACTAAAGATCCTTCTTGCCGCGATTAAGACCCAGTGAAGCCAAATAAATAGATATTTTGTAAAAAATTGATTTAAAGGGCCTCTCCCAGCTGCATCCCACCCTCTGCTTCAGGGAAGGTGGTCCCCATTCTCTCTTCCCCCTACCTGCAGAGCCAGGTTCTCCAATGCTGAGGGTCCCGTAGGGCCACCCAGGCTGCACCTGCAGCAGGAGAGCGCCAGGCGTGGGGGGGCCTCACCATCCTCTGAGTCCTCAGCATAGCCTGGGAGGCCTCTTCCTGGACCCCCTTCTCCTGCCTGCCCCATTCCTTCTGATGGCACCACAAGAGGAAGACTAAGGGAGGGAAGAAGGTGGGAAGAGAGGGTGAGTGGAGGGGAGCAACAGGGTCAGGAGGGACCACTGAGTCCTGGGATGCCAGGCTGAGTGGCCTTGGACCAGTCAGTCACTCTCCATCTCTGGGCCTCAGTTTCCCCATGAGTGAGTCATGTCTAAGGACTTCCCAGTTCTAATATACAAGCTTCTGTCTGGCTTGTATCCATCTTCCACGGCACACAAATGCGGGATGTGCCCCTCTTATACTATGTGTCCTTGAGCTGGTCACTTAATTTCCCTGTGCCTCAGTTCCCCATCAGTAAAATGGGAACAATGCCTTGCCAAGGTCACCATGAGACTTAAATGAGATCTTGTCTGGGAAGTTGCCAGGGTAGATACTCAATAAGCACTCACTTACTCACTGAGGAGCCCCTGCCCCCCTGCCCTGCCCAGTGTGGGGGCCTGGGCCTACCCTGCCTGGCTCTGTCTGCCCAGTGAAGGGACTCGGGCCCTGCCCTGCCTGGATCCATCTTCCCCTTTCCCCAGAACCCCACGTCTCACCAGCCAGATGTTGCAGAGCCTGCAGGATTGGGACTCCCCTGTCTCCTCCATCTGGCCTTGGCCCAGAACACAACGGAATCGGCTGGGCTCCCGCCTCCTCTCTCAGACTCCCTGGACTGAGAGTGAAGTTGCCCAGATAGAAACTGATGTCCTCCCCAGCCTAGGGAGGGCACCCAGTCCCAACCCATCCACCCCAGTCCTGAAGGACCATTTGCTGGCAGGAGCAAAGGTGCGCTGAGCCACCCGCCTGTTCTATTCCAGACAGTACATTCTGTTCCTGATATGTGAGTAATCTGTGGGGAGGGTTCTGCTTTTGCTGTATTCTCTTTAATACCATTTGGGTTTTTTTTACGACAAACATGCATTAAAATAAATATTACTTAAATAAATATTTTAAACACAATTGTTTAAAAATAAGAATGGGACTTCCCTGATGGTCTGTCCAGTGGTTAAGAATCCACCTGCCAACAGGGCACATGGGTTCAATCCCTGGTCTGGGAAGCTCCCACGTGCCATGGAGCAACTAAGCCTGTGCATATGACTACTAAACCTGTCCTCTAGAGCCCGAGAGCCACAACGACTAAAGCCCATGAGCCTAGAGCCTGTGCTCCACAACAAGAGAAGCGCCACAATGAGAGGCCTGAGCCCCCACTCCCTGCAACTAGCGACAGCCTGCAAACAGTAACAAAGACCCAGCAGAGCCTCAAATAAATCAATAAAATTTAAAAAAATGAAAAAAAGAACAAAAACAATACATTGTTGGGATGGAAAACTGAGGAACTGAAAATAACCATCTTAAACCTCACTGCTCCAGAAATGACCATTATTTCCATTTTAGCATTTTTGGGGGGGCAGAGGGAAATGAGATTTATTTATTTATTTTTAGTTTTAACAGTGGTAATTAAAATACACATAAAATTTACCATCTTAACCATTTTAAGTAAATATTTTAAACACAATTGTTTTAAAATAAATATTTTAAACACATAACCATTTTAAGTGAACAGTTCAGTGGTGTTAACTAATTCACATTGTTATGCAACATTTAAATATTTTATATTAAAATATTATATTATATTTTATAATATAAAATATAATTTTATATTATATTTTACCAGCGGAGCCACAAGGGAAGCCCAAGAATACTGGAGTGGGTAGCCTATCCCTTCTCCAGGGGATCTTCCCAACCCAGGAATCGAACCGGGGTCTCCTGCATTGCAGGTGGATTCTTTACCAACTAAGCTATCAGGGAAGCCCATCTTGGGTACTATTTTTTCTTTTTTTTTGCCACACAGTTTGTGGAATCTCCCCAACCAGGGAGTGAACCCAGGCCCTTGGCATGAAAGCAGAGTCCTGCAGCAAATTCCCACTGGCTGTCTATTTTACATATAGTAATGCTTATGTCTCAGTTTGCTATATGATGCAGGGAGCTCAAACCTGGTACTCTGTGACAACCTAGAGGGGTGGGATGGGAAGGGAGGCTCAAGAGGGAGGAGACATATGTATACCTATGGCTGATTCATGTTGATGTAGGGCAGAAACTGACACAATACTGTAAAGCAACTATCCTCCAATTAAAAATAGATTAAAAAAAAAAGCGCAGAATCCTAACCACTGGACTGCTGGGGAATTCCTTCTTAGGTACTATTTTGGTGGGGGGAGCTGTGCTGGGTCTTCATTGGTGCATGGGCTCTTTTCTAGTTCTGGCAAGTTCTAGTTGCAACTAAATGCAACTACTCTCTAGTTGCATTTGAGCGGGCTTCTCATTGCAGTGGCTTCTCTTGTTGTGGAGCATGGGTTCCAGAGCACACAGGCTTCAATGTTGTGGCATAGGGGCTCAGTAGTTGTGATTCCCTGGGCTCTAGAGAAGAGGTTCAGTACCTGTGGCACACAGGCTTAGTTGCTCCGCAGCAGGTGGGATCTTCCCAATCAGGGATTGAACCCATGTCTCCTGCATTGGCAGGTGGATTCTTCACCACTGAGCCACCAGGGAAGCCCATTAGGTACTGTTTTTTTAACCCTCTTTTTTCTCTCCCACCATTAAAAATACCCATATGCAAATACCCATAAAGCTACTTCTAGGAAGGAGGATAAGATACATAAGGAGGGAGATGAAACTTTTGAATTAACTGAAATACTTGCAACTATCTTGAGTGTTTTTTCAAATCAAGCATGCATTCCTATTATGATTATCATAATAGGAAAAAACACCAATAAAGATATGGAAACAAAAAATAAAAAAAGAATGAGGAGGAATTTTTGAAATCTTGATAAACATCATATTGAACGGTTGCCAAATGTTTATCACATGGTTAAATTACAATTTTCTCACTTGATGTTGGATAGTTAGGCTGTTTTGAAGTTTTCAAGGCCACAAGCACTGTCCAGGTCACACTGACCAACCTGGGGTGTCCCAGACTACCTGCTTCTCCAGGCACCATCCATCACTGGCTTCCTTCCTGAGGGGCCTTGGTCCTGGTCTACCCTGGAGGACAGGGGTCTTGGCCCGGCCTGGACGTGAGACTGCCCTTGTTTGTGCTGCTGAATCAAGTGTCTCCACTAGGTCAAGAGAGAAGGGGAAGAGGGACGTTGGCTGATGGCTTAAGTATGCCCTGAGTGGGAAGGGCAGAGACAAAGTCAGACACTGGTCTTAACCAATTAGATGGCCCTGCCTTTTTGGGAATGAATGGATAGATGGATGGATGGATGGAGAAATGGAGCCCAAGAGGCAAGGTTTTCCTTGGGAGACAAAACCTGGAGCTAGACCCTCTCAAAACACTTTTCCTAAGGAGGGACAAACACTGAAATGCCCTCCCAGTCCTGGCTAGCAAACCTCTAGTAAAAAATTGTTGTTTAATCGCTAACTTGTGTCCAACTCTTTCTACAGCATGGACTGTAGCCCACCAGGCTTCTCTGTCCATAAGATTTCCCAGGCAAAAATATTGGGGTGGGTTGCCATTTCCTTCTCCAAGGGGTCTTCCTGACCCAGGGATCGAAACTGCATCTCCTGCACTGGCGGGCAGATTCTTTACTGCTGACCCACCAGGGAAGCCCCTACTTTAAAAAAAACAAAAGCAACCACTTAAATAGCAGAGGGCTTGCTATGTGCTAAGCAGGATTCTGAGTTCCTTATATTTATTAATTTAACCTCACAACGGGGCTTCCCTTGTAGCTCAGCTGGTAAAGAATCCACTTGCAATGTGGGAGGCCTGGGTTCCATCCCTGGGATGGGAAGATCCACTGGAGGAGGACATGGCAACCCACGCCAGTATTCTTGCCTGGAGAATTCCCATGGACAGAGGGATTGCAGAGAGTCAGACACGACTGAGCAAATAAGCACAGCACAACCTCACAACAACCTTGAGAGGTATGTGCTATTGTGAGTGGATTTCAGAGCTAAAGAGACTAAGGCACAAAGAGGTCAAGTAACTTCCCCAAGATCACACAGTGAGAAAATGTGGAGGAAAGGAAAGTGGTGGAAATAGGATTTGAACTTGAGCAGAGTTCAGTCACGTGTCTGGACTGATGCCTGCCCGCTCTACTGCTAATCACTCAGGGGGAACAACCTGTGCCCCAAGAGAGCCTCCTCCCCAGACACACAAGTGTTTCATCACCTCCCCATGCCCCAATCTAGAGGTTCCTAACCTTCTGGAAGGTCCGGGCCAGCAGGGTCTGCATGTGTCGCTCCCACGCCGCCTCCAGCTGGGCCTCCCGGAGCCACAGTGCCCACCGCAGTGCCCGCAGACCCCTGCGTAACCGCTGCCGCCGGCCCAGCGCCACAGCCGCCGCCACTGCCCGCCGCCGCTGTGCCCAGTGCCACCATGCTCTGAAACATCTGGACAGCCACTGCCAGCTGGGGACAGACGAGGCTGACCAGGGGTGGGCCTGGCGCCCCAGCCCCAGGGAGCAGCTGGGGGCTCAGCACCACCCACATGGCCTTTCCAGCATGGAGGGTGATGCTCCACCCTGAGGCAGGAGGGCTGGCTGGACACCGGGAGGCCTTTCCTCTGCAGAGGGCTAGCCTTGGAAATCCCATAAAAAAGGGCTCCTGGAGGCAGGGGAATGCCCTGTTTGACTGCCAAGAGTGCAGGGCAGCCTAACAAGTTTCAGATCCCAGGAAGCAGCAGCTCCCACATTCCTGTCCTTAGGGGCCTGGGAGGTTCCCTCCCCCTTAAATTCTGCAGGGATTTGCCAGCCGGGCCTTAGTGCCATCAGGCCCGAATCTGCAGGCAAGTGGGACAGGAGCTGTTCTCAGAGCGTGGCCTCGGTCCCCACGCCACAGCACATATCCTCACCGGCCTAACTCAGGCTCCAGGTTCACAGTGTTTCTGGCTTTGTTCTTGGAAAATAAAAGAACACAACACACTCTCAGGCCGAGAAGCAAGCAGGACTAGATACCCCCTGCTAAACCTGCCTCCCCAAGGCCTCCCTTTGGAAGGAGGGTGACAGGGTAGTGACAGCCAGCTTGGACTGAGAATTCCTGGAAGGGAGGGCAGCCCCCAACCCAGGGTCCCCTAACTCCCAGACTCCTCTGGCCCTTACCTGCAGGGCACTCCTCGCGGAGGCTGTGTGTGGCAGCCTGGAAGCTGGCCTTTCTTTCTCCCTGCCGATCCGCTCCCTTGAGGCCCTGTTCCCTCCTTCCCGCCCAGGGAGGATGCCCCTGGCTGAACTGGACGAGGTTGGAGAACAGAATCTGGCCTCCCTGCTGTCCGCCTCTGGAGGGAGCAGGGGGTCCTCCCTCTGCCCCCAGCCGTGTGTAGTCCCTGGGGAGCACTGCTCTCCTTGCCTTAGTGGGCAGGCAGAAAGGACCACCTGCTCAGGGTCAAGGGCATCCCCAGGCAGCATCTCCAGAGTGGTCCTCAGTGATGCATGCTTGCTGCTTGCCTGAGAGTCTGAGAGACCCTCCTGGGCCTCCTGTGTCTCTGGGAAACCCGGAGTTCCCCTGAGGCTTCGGGAGTGTCTCCTCCTCTCATCCCAGGAATCAAGAACAGGCTGGCTGGGCCGGGAGCAGACAGGGAGTGTCTGGCCAGCTCTGGTCCAGGGCTCCTGCAGCACAGGGCCTGGGGGTTCCCGGGATGCCCGGCACCTGAGCCGCACTGCCTCGCACTCCAGGCGTTGCACACAGACCAGCAGCTGGTGAATGGCAGCTTGGGATGGGGCCTGAGGCGGGCTCTGGGTAGGGACAGCCAGGTCTTTCAGGGTCAGGGGTTCCCCCACGAGCCTGGAGGTCCAGCCCCCCCGGCCACACTGGGATCTGGGATCTGACCATGTGGGCCCTTTGAGTGGAGCCAGCTGTGTAGTAAGCCTGATGTCTGGGCAAGAGGTATCTGTGGCCAGCAGCCAGGACCGCCTCAGACTGGAGGATGGGTGAGCCAGTGGCCCTCGGGATAGGGGGCTTCCCTGGGGCATCAGGTGGGGCCAGAAGCTCTTCTGAGGCTCTGACCAGAGCTGGGGGCTGGTGAGACATCCACACTCAGCCCTGTGGGTCTTCCTGGTGCACAAGTTACTTTGCTGGATCGCAAAGTCTTGGGGTCTCCCAACCAAGGGCTGCAGGTTGACCTGCTGCTGGAAGCTTGAGTTGGTCAGCTGGCTGGTCGTGTCCCTCAGGACGAGGCCCAGGCTGGGGCTGGGGCTGGGGCTGGCCAGGTTGCTCTGGACTCGGCAAGGCTCCTGGTGCAGTGCTGTCCCCGGGCACGGCGTGGCAGCAGGCCCTCCCCTCTCAGCTGGGCCCACGGTCACCCACCGGCCATGTCTACTGGCCAGGCCAACACCCAGGCTCTTCCGGAGTCTCCGTGGCTCTAAAGAAAGGACAGACAGTTATGCACTGGGGGAGGACTCTGTGGTCAGTGCTTGGGAGGGACGGGGAGGGAGCCCAGAGTCCAGAGGTCTGTGTCACCTATTGTCCCGGGTGGACCGATGGATACACCCCAAAAGCAGTGGACCGATGGATGCCAGGATCCACCCCTGGCATCAGTGCAGGGACTCAGAGTGGGGATGGGGCAGGGGCTCAGAGGAGGGCAGCGGGAAGCAGGGAGAGAGTAGGGAGGCTGCTGAGGGGGTTCCCAGGTGAGAGGTGATGGGGCTGAGATGGGGGCAGTAGGAGGGTGGAGAGGAGGCAGATCAGATCTGCTGAGAAGGTGAAGGCGTGAAAGAGGGTGAAGGGGAAAGAAGCATCAAGAACGACTCCCTGGTGTCCAGCTTGAGCAGAGGTGCTAGGTGAGGGGTGGCTCACAGCTGGAGTGAAAGCAAGACCCAACACATTAAAGTTAAAAGGGAGCTGCTCTGGGGACCAAGGGTGTGGGGCTTAGAGCCCTCCCCCCCACAGCCACCACCCCGCAACCCCGCTCCACCGCCACCAGTCTCCCCAGCCCGCCTCCCTTCCACCCAGCCTCTTGGGTGCTGGTGAGATGCCTCGGAAGGCCTGGCACGTAGAGTGGGCCATGAAAGTTTGCAGACAGGAACTAAAGTTCAGAGAGGTTAAGTATCTTGGCCTATGGTCACACAGCTAGAACACAGAGAAACTGGCCTGTGAATTGGAATCTGAACTGGTTCTTGGGTTGCTCCCACTCTTGGCTGCACAGATCTGTGGCCTTCTGGAAGCCACAGGCACCTGAGCAGGGGGGTTCCTCAGCCACCACTGCAGAGACCTAGCTCTGGGGCTCCTGTTTCCCCCTTCTTCACCTCACGTCCTGACTTCCTGATCCTCCCTTGGAGCCTGGACTGGAAGACTTTGTCTTGGTCCAGTTGACCTCAAACAGCTAATCTCAGGAATTAACAAGGCCTTGGGCTGGCCTGTCTGTGAAAGGGGCTCTGGGCTGCTACCCAAGGGGGCCCCTGCTCTTTCCACCTCTGATCCAGACTCATTGAACCTCTTGCCTGGCCTCAGGGAGGTTGCCGGCCTGGGGGGCACATTCTCCTTGTGGCTGGCATCAGGTCTCAGCTCCATGTGCTCCGGGGTGGGGGGGGCGGTGAGGAGCAGTGATCTTGTTCCACACCACAGCTGGCTGTCCTATTTGATTAGAGGGGCTCTGAGGGGTAAGGACAGGGTGCCCAGCTCCTACCCAGCCATGCCCATCCCTGGTCCCCAGCCCCACCCTTCACCAGCATCCCTGACTGCCCTGAGGGCCAGCCTGGCTGTCCTGTTCAGGGCCCCTTTGGGTCTCCTCTCCCCAGCCCCCTCCCACCCTTTTCCCTTGTCATTCTCTCATGTCTTCTGGCACCCACTCCTTCTAACACTGACGACAGATTCCTGTGGACTGCGCTTCCCCAGCAGCCCTGTCAGGTAGGGGCTCTTTCTTTCAGACCTCTAGGCAGGATGAGGTGCCCCTCTTTGATTCCTGTGGCCACTTCCCAATCATTCTCCCTCTCTTCTCTAGAATGCTCTGCTTCTAAGCTCCAAGCGAGCCAGCAAGGAAGTCCTGATTATTTATTTCTTGAAGACGTCAGCTTCGGCTCACTGTCACTTTGTCCAACACACACCTAAATTCTGGGTGGTTTTACCCTCCACGTGGATGATCCCTCTAATTCCTGGTCTGTGAGTCCTTGATCTTCCTGCCTCCCACTATCTCGTCCTTCACCCAACCTCAGCCACTGATGCCCAGGGTCCCCCCAGACTTTGTCATCCTCAACAACTGCACCCCTCCCTAATTTCTGTTTCAGAGCCCACACCCATCTTTCTAGCTCCCTCCTCTGGACCTTGCGTGAGACCTAGTCCTTTCTTCTCATCACCCTTTGTCCTTTGATCCTTGATGTCTCTCTCCTGCCTCCTGCAGCTTAACCGTCCAGTGTTCTAACCATCCCTTCTGCGCACTCCCAGCTCCTCCTCTCTGCCACTCACTCAGAAAAATGACAACACAAGTTAAAGTGACTAAAGGAGACACGACAACTGCCCTGGTGGCCTCACTCAGAAAGCACCACCTCAGTCTCAAGCGGGGCCCCCAACGCTGCTGGAGAATCAGACTCTAGTCCCCTTGCCCCAGCCCTCCCAGATGCTAACTCACACTTTCTCTGCTGTCCTCAGGCCTCTGCCACCTCTTCTCCGCTCACCCCCTACAGCAGAACTTGTTCCTATTTTACCCATCAAATAGGGACATCAGAAGAGAAATGCTGGCACTTCCTAGCAGTCCAGAGGCTAAGGCTCCATGCTTCCAATGCAGGGGGGCTGGGTTCTGTCCCTGGTCAGGAAACTAGATCCCACCTGAAGGTCCTGATGCTGGGAAAGATTGAAGGCAAAGGAGAATGAGAGGTTGGATTGAGCGAGGATGAGCAGAGGATGAGATGGTTGGATGGCATTACCGACTCAATGGACATGAATTTTGAGTGAACTCCAGGGGACAGTGGAGGGCAGAGGAACCTGGCATGATGCAGTCCATGGGGTCACAAAGCGACGGGCATGACTTAGTGGCTGAACAATAACAAAAGCTGCAATTAAAGATCCCGCGTGCTGCAACTAAGACACAGTGCAGCCAACTAATATATAAACAAAAGTAAATATATATATATAAAGAGAAATGCTGTTAAGTGTCCCCACTTGTCACCTTTGTATCCATAGTCTCTCCTAGCCCCTCCGCCATCCTGTGTGGTCCCACCCCCAGCCTGACCCTCCTCTGTGCTCTGGAGGCCATCCTGTCTGCCCTGCCCAAAGCCAGCACTTGGGGCCACCACCGGCCTCTGAGGTCCCATTCTGTGACTCAGAAAGAGCACCTTCGATCCCCATACCCCCACAGCTGATTCAGCGCCCTCCCCCCCAACTAGGACACAGAGCTAGGGGGCAGGACACAGGCTATGGTGTGTCAGGGCCTTGTCCCCGCTCCTCAAGTCACTTCCCCCGCCATCAACACTTTCCCTTTCTTGACTGATTCACTCCCATCAGCACTTAAATGGTGGTTATTTTTTTTCCATCTTTAAAAACAGAAACACCAAACAACAACAAAATTCTCCTTTTGAGCCTCTAGGAAGGATCCAGGCCATGCCTTCCCTTCTCATCACCCCCAAATCCCAGTTCCTTTCCCACCTTCACCTCTGCTGACCTCACTGCATTCAGGCTCCCCTCACCCCAAAGATCCTTTCCTCTAGGTGACCTCTGAGATGCTACACCCCTGGCCAGTTCTCAGCCCCCAGCTTGCAGGATCTTAGCTCCCTGTTGTTGTTTAGTCGCTAAGTAATGTCTGGCTCTTTGCAACCCCATGGACTGCAGCATGCCAGGCTTCCCTGTCCATCACCAACTCCCAGAGCTTGCTCAAACTCATGTCTATCGAGTTAGTGATGCCATCTCATCCTCTGTCGTCCCCTTCTCCTCCTGCCTTCAATCTTTCCCAGCATCAGGGTCTTTTCCAATGAGTCAGTTCTTCGCATCAGGTGGCCAAAGTATTGGAGTTTCAGCTTCAGGATCAGTCCTTCCAGTGAATATTCAGGACTGATTTCCTTTAGGATGGACTGGTTGGATCTCCTTGCTATCCAAGGGAATCTCAGGAGTCTTCTCCAACACCACAGTTCAAAGGCATCAATTCTTCGGTGCTCTGCCTTTTTTATTGCCCAACTCTCATATCTTTACATGGCTACTGAAAAAAACCATTGCTTTAACTATATGGACCTTTGTCGACAAAGTAACGTCTCTGCTTTTTAATACGCTGTCTAGGTTTGTCATAGCTTTCCTTTCAAGGCTCATCAAACCCAGTGAAAGTGCGGAGTTCTAGCCACCAGACCACCAGGGAATGCCCAGGCCTCTGTTTTCGGGGGCAGGACACTGATTACTTAGTCTCCTCAGGGTCCCGTCTCCCTGACTCCAGGCTACTCCTCTCAGTTTTCCTCCCTCCCTCCTGCCTGTTTTCCAGTCTCTGCTGCTGGTTCCTCCTCCTCTCCATGTTCAATCCCAGCCCCCACCCCCACTCCCCTGATGCTCACACCCCAGGCGACCTCAGCCTCAGACATTTCTCACCCAGACTCCCATCCTGCTCTTCTTCCAGAAGGACGGCTCCATCGGGACATCCTGACCTCTCACTCCCTCACCTCACATGCAGTCCATCAGCTAACCCCATCTGTCCTACCTTCTAAGGACACCCAGAATCTGCCGCTGCTCCCCGCCTCCATCCTCACCTCCCTGGGTCGAGTCACCCTCTCTTCTTGCCTCCTAACTGGTCTCCCCACTTCTGCCCTTGTCCCCACACCCAAGAGCCTCCTTCCCACGGAGGGCAGAATGAGACCTGTGAACACTGAGATCCAAGTGTGCCCTGACTCAACTCAAAGACTGCCAAAGTTTCCCCCACCCACTCAGTCCTCAACCAAGGCTTCAAAGCCCTACCTCAGGGACCTTTATTTTATGTACAAAGTGATGATGGAACATAGTCCCACTCTTTGGTTATGCTTGTCTATGGCTGCATATGTTTACTCTCTGACCCCTGCCCTATGCTCTCCGCTCCCCACCCTTAGCTTACCCCACCTCCCCTCACCCCAGTCCCTGCCCTTGTTCTCTCTGCTCTGAACACATCAGCTTCCTCCATGTTCTTCCAAAATGCTGTGCATGTTCCCATCTCAGGGCCTTTGCACTTGCTGTCCCTTCTGCTCAGAACTCTCTGTCTCCCTCCCACTCTCCCTCATTCTTTCAAATCATGCTCAGACTCCACAGGGAGCCCTTCCCTGACCATTCCCCCAGCCCTTTCCACACTACCCTCCCTACTCCCTCTTTCCACTCTGCCTGATTTTTCTCCATGACTTTTCCCCACCTGACAGACTGAAAAAATTGCTCGTCTCCCTTCAGCGGACTGAAGCCACCGTCTCTTCTCCTGCTGTATTCACAGCACATAGAATAAACAGTATCTGGCACGTAGCAGGGGCCTGTACATTGTGTTAAAGGAGTGACCGGCTGGTACTCAGCATCATGCAGCCTTTAGGATGCTTCCTGTCATTTAATCTTCTCTGCAGCCCTAAGAAGTAGTTTCTTGTTTTAGAGGTGAGTTTAAAGCCCGCCCAGCCTAAAGGTTAAAGTAGATCAGCAGCTGCAGAAGGGCTATGCCCAGGGTCCAACCCCACAGTGCATGCTCCTAACCAGGACCACTTTGACCTCTACCTCTTTTCAAAGGAGAGTTGAGACAGCTCAATCCACAATATCCTCTCCTACCTCCAACTCCCCTGGTCCCGAGCCTGGACTCACCTGCCCATCTACCTTCTCCTCACACCTCACCCTGTCTGCCCCCTACCCCGCAGGCACTCCATCCTTGGCCGGTTAAGGTGATCAGAGCATCTCTTCTCTTCCCACCAGAACTGTTTTCCTGCCTTCCTGGACCTGCCCTCCCGGACCTGCCCTCCCACGTGTCTGTCTTCCTCTGGTCCACCTTCACCTTCCGTCCACCTTCACGGAAGGGGGTCTCAGGCCGGACGGCTAACGACCCAAGTAAGTGGGATGTGGGTTGGGAGACGTCAGAGAGCGCGCCTGCCCAGCGTTCAGCTGCTGCCTGTGGACGGTGCACGCGGCGCCTGCGTGGGAGTTCTGAGCCCGACTGCCGGTGTCTGCGCGTGCGCGAGCTCGAGGGCACTGGAAGGGACCGTTCTCCGCGCCAGAGTACTGCCAAGATAGGTGGCCTTGTGCAAACTTCTTGCACAAAGCTTTGGGTCCCTTCAAAACTGGCTGGAATCCACTCTACCCACTCCCCTCCGCGGTGTGTCGGCCCAATCTTTTTTCCAGGGATTTTCTCCCTGCCAAGCCTCTTTGTCTATGTGCTGTTCCTCACCCAACCCTGCCCTGCTGTTTCCCATTTTCTCCTTTCTAAACAGGGAGAGCACGGAGCCTGGAGTCAGAAGACTTGTGATCAATATTGATTGCTGTCTGACCTTAAGCAAGTCTCTAACTTCTCTGAATCGCAGGCTCCTTCCTCATCTGTAAAAGAGGAGTGATGAGACTTACTCGACTGTTTCACGGGTTTGATATGAGAGTTAGCTGTTTGGCAAGGTGATGCCAAAGAGCCTTTCAGTTCAGTTTAGTTCAGTTCAGTCGCTCAGTCGTGTCCAACTCTTTGTGACCCCATGAACACCAGGCCAGGCCTCCCTGTCCATCACCAACTCCCGGAGTTCACTCAGACTCATGTCCATCTAGTCGGTGATGCCATCCAGCCATCTCATCCTCTGTCATCCCCTTCTCTTCCTGCCCCCAATCCCTCCCAGCATCAGAGTCTTTTCCAATGAGTCAACTCTTCCCATGAGGTGGCCAAAGTATTGGAGTTTCAGTTTTAGCATCAGTCCTTCCAATGAACACCCAGGACTGATTTCCTTTAGAATGAACTGGTTGTATCTCCTTGCAGTCCAAGGGACTCTCAAGAGTCTTCTCCAACACCACAGTTCAAAAGCATCAATTCTTTGGTGCTCAGCTTTCTTCACAGTCCAACTCTCACATCCATATAGGACCACTGGAAAAACCATAGCCTTGACTAGATGGACCTTTGTTGGCAAAGTAATGTCTCTGCTTTTGAATATGCTATCTAGGTTGGTCATAACTTTCCTTCCAAGGAGTAAGCATCTTTTAATTTCATGGCTGCAGTCACCATCTGCAATGATTTTGGAGCCCCCCAAAATAAAGTCTGACACTGTTTCCACTGTTTCCCCATCTGTTTGCTATGAAGTGATGGGACCAGATGCCATGATCTTCGTTTTCTGAATGTTGAGCTTTAAGCCAACTTTTTCACTCTCCTCTTTCACTTTCATCAAGAGACTCTTTAGTTCCTCTTCACTTTCTGCCATAAGGGTGGTGTCATCTGTATATCTGAGGTTATTGATATTTCTCCCGGCAATCTTGATTCCAGCTTGTGCTTCTTCCAGCCCAGGGTTTCTCATGATGTACTCTAAAGAGCCTTTAAATTAAAGCAGTTCTTGGAGGGTGTGGTTATTATTTAAAGTCCTCTTTTATCTCTAGTAATACTTTTTGTCTTAAAGTCAAATCAGTCTGGTAATTATATTTACCAGCTCTATTTTGGTCCTTCTTTGCCTGGTTTAACTTTTTCATCCATTTACTTTCAGGCTTCCTGTGTCTGTATATTTTAGTCATGGTTCTTAAAACACAATGTGGCTGGAATTTTTTAAAAAGTCATTTACAAATGTATGACTATATATATATAAACCATGTTATTTGGTGCTTGCTAATGGTCATGTGTTTTTTTTTTCCTCCTTTCTTGCCTTTTTAATTTATTTTTAAATTTTTATTTATTTATTTGGCTGTGCTGGGTCTTGGTTGCCGCACGTGGGATCTTCCATCCTCCTTGAGGTATGCAGGACCTTTGGCTGCAGCATTCTAACTCTTAGTCCCACCATGTGGCCCCTAGTTCCCTGACCAGGGTTTGAATCTGGCCCCCTGCAGAGGGAGCAAGGAATCTTAGCCACTGGACCACCAGAGGATCTCCCTTTCTTGTCTTTTTTATAATCAATCAAGGTTTCTTTCTTCCTCATATTTTTCCCCACTACTGTTTTGGAAATTACACATTTTATTTTTTTCCTTTCAGTGGTCCTCCAAAACATTTTAATATGTGTATTTATTTAACAAAGTCTAAAGTTAATCCAGTATTTACTGTTAGAACTGGACATGGAACAACAGACTGGTTCCAAATAGGAAAAGGAGTACGTCAAGGCTGTATATTGTCACCCTGCTTATTTAACTTATATGCAGAGTACATCATGAGAAACACTGGACTGGAAGAAACACAAGCTGGAATCAGGATTGCCGGGAGAAATATCAATAACCTCAGATATGCAGATGACACCACCCTTATGGCAGAAAGTGAAGAGGAGCTAAAAAGCCTCTTGATGAAAGTGAAAGAGGAGAGC